>NC_136431.1:78477500-79077500 GCF_052849685.1 Lactuca virosa
TATATATATATATATATATATATATATTGGAAAGAAATCTTCACAAAAGCAAAAGTACCAAACATCATGTGTGCTTCCAACCTTTACAATCAATCACTTCATTACTTTTCCTTAAACAAACAAGAGTTGCTTGATTCCTTTGCATATATATAGATGCACGTTTTCATGAGTTTTTGTGTGTGTTTTGTGTTTCCTTGTAATATATCTCCTATTACAGTCTCATCTCCAGAAGAATAAACACATAGCCAACCTCAAAATACTCTCCAAACACCCTCCAAATACCCTCCTTAAATCTCCTCCAAAAACCATTTCAAATCACCACAACCATCACCACCTTGCTGTTTTTCGACATCAGAATTTGCAAGTTAAGAAAAAATTCACCGAGCACAACTCAACAAGATAATACGGGAGAGATTTGCACCGCAAATTATTCAGGACCTTACCTACATCCAGGAATTTTCCTCGATTTTTTTGACTACTGCAAACCCCAGAGAGACGCGAGAGAGAATTGGCTATCCAGAGAGATTTACTACTAAAATCTATATTCATAACCACCCTAAGCTCTTTCAACATCACCCTCTTTGTTACCTTATACCACCAAAACTAGAACCTTATTCCACCTTCTACCACCCTCCAAATACCACTTCAACCTCATCAAATCACCTTAAAAAACCCCATACCCACATACAAAAAACATTACCCGTGTATTTTGTATCGTTTTGTAAACAATTCATTGTTACATAAAAAGAACTTATTGTTACTTACCGGATTGAACTTTGAACAAATAGTGACACAGTCTATTAAGATCCAGTCCAATTCTAAACCAGTTCAGTCAATTTATTGACGAACCGACTTTTTATATATTTATATATTTATATATTTTATTACAGCTTTACGTCATTTAAATACTGTCATTTATTTCATTTATAGCTTTTAGTCATTTATAGCTTTCCAGTTTATATTTATTCCGCACTTCTTATTTTTTTTTCCGCATCTTATCTCCTTAAATATATATATATCTGTCACCCAGTAACTGGTATCCGAGCCTTTATTCGTGGTAATCAGATCGTATAAGACGTAAAGCTGATACCAATTGTTGTTTGACTGAAAGTTCTGATAACCACGAATAAAGGCTCGGATACCAGTTACTGGGTGACAGATATATATATTTAAGGAGATAAGATGCGGAAAAAAAATAAGAAGTGCGGAATAAATATAAACTGGAAAGCTATAAATGACTGAAAGCTATAAATGAAATAAATGACAGTATTTAAATGACGTAAAGCTGTAATAAAATATATAAATATATAAATATATATAAAGTCGGTTCGTCAATAAATTGACTGAACTGGTTTAGAATTGGACTGGATCTTAATAGACTGTGTCTCTATTTGTTCAAAGTTCAATCCGGTAAGTAACAATAAGTTCTTTTTATGTAACAATGAATTGTTTACAAAACGATACAAAATACACGGGTAATGTTTTTTGTATGTGGGTATGAGTTTTTTTAAGGTGATTTGATGAGGTTGAAGTGGGTATTTGGAGGGTGGTAGAAGGTGGAATAAGGTTGTAGTTTTGGTGGTATAAGGTAACAAAGAGGGTGATGTTGAAAGAACTTAGGGTGGTTATGAATATAGATTTTCGTAGTAAATCTCTCTGGATAGCCAATTCTCTCTCGCGTCTCTCTGGGGTTTGCAGTGGTCAAAAAAATCAAGGAAAATTCCTGGATGTAGGTAAGGTCCTAAATAATTTGCGGTGCAAATCTCTCCCGTATTATCTTGTTGAGTTGTGCTCGGTGAATTTTTTTTTTAACTTGCAAATTCTGATGTCGAAAAACAGCAAGGTGGTGATGGTTGTGGTGATTTGAAATGGTTTTTGGAGGAGATTTAAGGAGGGTATTTGGAGGGTGTTTGGAGAGTATTTTGAGGTTGGCTATGTGTTTATTCTTCTGGAGATGAGAGAGTAATAGGAGATATATTACAAGGAAACACAAAACACACACTAAAACTCATGTAAACATGCATCTATATATATGCAAAGGAATAAGCAACTCTTGTTTGTTTAAGGAAAAGTAATGAAGTGATTGATTGTAAAGGTTGGAAGCACACATGATGTTTGGTACTTTTGCTTTTGTGAAGATTTCTTTCCAATATATATATATATATATATATATATATATATATATATATATATATATATATATATATATATATATATATATATATAAATACAATATATACAATATACATACATATATATATATACAATATAATATATATACATATATATTTATATAATATATATATATATATATATATATATATATATATATATATATATATATATATATATATCCAATTGTGAATTGAATTTCCATTTTTGACCCTTGAGGTTTTTAAATTCTTGACAATTTTAGTCTTGTTTTGTTTTGTCTTCAAACGACCAAATATTGCGTCTATTTTTCCGTCTTTGCGTATTTCGTCTTTTGCATATTTTTCTATTTCATAATTAAGCACGAATCCACGCAACCTGAAATAACTGATAATATTTGTTAGATAATATAAAACCAATTCGTCTTATTTTAGTGATGATCACATATAAAAACATTTTTCAACAATTTCCCCCTATGTGATCATTGATGAAATAAGGATAGATATAATCACATTAACATTTTTAATCTTGAAGATTTGGGATAAAAGTTTTGTCAATGAGAAGATATATATAAAACCATTGTAATCGTTTTGATAGTTTGTGACTTGGTTTAACATATCTTATGTAAAAGATTTTCAGAAATTTGTTTCCGAATCAAAGTCTCGGGTTCGGTTATCAAAGGGTAGTCATATATGTATCTAAAGAAATTTCCTTAGATTTTATAGCATTATTAATGACGACAAGTGGTCTAAGGTCGATTCAGATGAACGCTCATAGGTATAGCTCACACTTCACTTGGGTGTTTGGTTGTTCTGGCAGCAGAACAAGTTAATGATCACTAAAAATGAGTGATATCTCTCTCTGACGACTCACACTCATATCGGAGGTGTTCAGCTATGCTTTTCCTGTAAAGTCACTTAGTCTCATTATTAGATAATCAATCACATAAGACTGGTTTCGGCATTACTCAGCGGGTTTCTTCATTCATGCCATTAAAGTTCACTCTCTCTCCGTCGGGAAATACATGTAGAGGGGTTTAGCAATTTTCATAGTGCAGTTTGCAACTAAGATTCTTCAGTGATGAAGGCTACAGTATCCCGGGAAATCCATTGTTGTTGCAGCTTCTTCTTTGATAGTATCCTGTTTGTTGATCAATATCGATTTATTGTAAAAAGATATTTTGTTTTAGCATTGAGAATTTGCTACATTTGAGACCTTTTTAAGAGTATTTGACTTGAGTGATTGAGATATCTTCTTTTGTGAAAAATGGTTAAAACAAATCGTGGGATTTTATGATTTTTGTTTTGAAATAACCATTTGGTTGAAAGTTTGTTTGAAAATACCAAATATAGAATATTTTTTTGTTTTGTTTGGTATATCTTTATTGAATCCATTTGTTTTCTTGTTGATTTGTCTTTGAGGATTGGATGTTGATAGATATTTGTTTTTCCTTTGGTTTTCTTGTAAGGATATGTCGTTGTTTGCTTGATGGATCATGGGATTGCAAGTCTTTATTTTTGGTTGGCTTTTATCTAGGTAGGGATAGGTGACATAAAAGACAGTTTGTCTAGTATGTAAGAAATGAATGTATCGTCCCTGGTCATTTTGATATCTAAGCAAAAATGAGACCGTGACAAGGTATAATTGGGTATACCTTATAAGCAATAGTGACACACCTAAGCTCACAAGAAATGATTTCCACAATGATTTAGATCGACGAGGCACAAATTCTCACATGGGTTTTTGTTTTCATCCGAACCTCCTAACCTTATGTCCCTTGATTGTTTAAAATCGTCAATAATGAAATAAAATCGAAGGAAATAAAGTTATATACATTATGAAAAGTAGGATATTTGAACCTTCACTCCAATTGAGAATCAATATGACTTAAAATCTTCATCGAGCATAAGCATCTGAAAATTAAGTCAAGAGAAGATTAATCACAAGGTTCTATAAAAGCTTATTATGGCAAGTCTTTTATTAATTTTTTTTTGAAGATTTGTTTTTCTGAATGTTTTCGGAAATATTGGTTATTTGAATGTTTTTGGTATTTTTTTAAAAGGAAAGCAATTTTCAATTGTTTTTGAATTTTCCTTTTGAAAGAAAGTAAACACACTTTTGTACAAACAAAAAGTAAAAAATAAGGATAGATGTTATCTGGATTTAACATTCCTAGACGGCCTAGGAAGTATTGAAACTTTGTTTCATCGAGAGCCTTAGTGAAGACATCGGCAATTTGATCTTCGGTGTTGATGAAGTGCAATTCGATATGACCCTTTTGAATGTTGTCTTTGATGAAATGATATTGAATATCGATGTGCTTTGTCATGGAATGGTGAATGGGATTGTGAGAAATGGCAATTGCACTGGTTGAGTCACAAAATATGGGAATTTGTGAAATTTTGAAGCCATAGTCTCGCAGTTGAGTTTGCATCCATATGACTTGCGAACAACAGCTGGCGGCAGCGACGTATTCAGCTTCTGCTGTTGATGTGGATACACAAGTCTGTTTCTTTGAAGTCCAACTCACTAGTCTACCTCCTAGGAATTGACAGCTACCAGATGTACTCTTTCTATCTAACTTGCATCCTCCATAGTCTGAGTCGGTGAAAGCGTTCAGCTGAAAATCGGATTTAGCTAGATACCAAAGGCTAAGTTTGGGAGTGCCTTTTAGGTATTTGAAGATGCGTTTCACAGCAACTACATGGGATTCCATAGGATTTGCTTGGTATCTGGCACAGACACATGTAGAAAACATGATGTCAGGTCTGCTGGCAGTGAGGTATAAGAGTGATCCGATCATTCCACGATATCTTTTCTGATCAACAGGTTTGCCATT
The DNA here is from genome assembly GCF_052849685.1 of Lactuca virosa. Lineage (NCBI taxonomy): Eukaryota > Viridiplantae > Streptophyta > Magnoliopsida > Asterales > Asteraceae > Lactuca > Lactuca virosa. The sequence continues at coordinate 78,482,491 of NC_136431.1, forward strand.
TAAGTCTGCATCGATTTTGTATCCAAAAGCCATTGGGGTTTTTGCGGTATTGGATTTGTCCATTGAAAAGCGAGTGAGTAGGTTTTTGACATAATTCTCTTGGTTGATGAAAATGCCATCAGTTGACTGTTTGATTTGAAGTCCGAGAAAAGTAGTCATCTCCCCAATCATGCTCATTTCAAATTTGCTCTTCATTAGATCTGCAAACTTAATACTCAAAGATTCATCAGTAGAACCGAAAATAATGTCATCAACATATATTTGTACGATTAAAAGATGTTTATTATAGATTTTACGAAAGAGGGTTTGATCGATTGAACCTCTTTTAAAACCTGATTCTTCGAGAAAGGTTGTCAATGTGGCATACCAGGCTCGGGGTGCTTGTTTCAAGCCATAGACAGCTTTCTGTAATTTGAAGCTGTGATCAGGAAATTTGGGATCTTCGAAACCTGGTGGTTGTTGGATGTATACATCGCGATCTAACTCTCCATGTAGGAATGCACATTTAACATCCATTTGGAATACTTTGAAGTTCTTATGTGCAGCATATGCAAGAAAGATGCGAATTGCTTCAATTCTGGCAACTGGAGTATATGTTTCATCGTAGTCGATTCCTTCTTGTTGTGAATATCCTTTAACTACGAGACGTGCCTTGTTTCGACAAACGATTCCTTGATCGTCAGTTTTGTTTCTGAATACCCATCTTGAACCTATAACAGAAACATCGGGTGGGGTAGGGACAAGATTCCATACGTCATTTCTTTCAAATTCTTCTAGCTCTTCTTGCATAGCTTTTACCCAGTCTGGATCTTTGAGAGCAGAATGTATGGTTTTGGGTTCAGTCATGGATAAGAAGGCTCCAAATAAACAATCATTAGAAGTTGCGGCTCTAGTTTGGATGCCTGAGTTTGGATCTCCGATGATTTGGTCAGTTGGGTGGTTTCTGGTCCATTTTATTAAGCGATTCTCTTCCGCTATAATAATTAGAATTTCAGTATCCCATTGTTCTTCTCCGGGAGTTTCATCTTGGAATAGGTTTGAATGTTCCCCCATAAATGATGCATCGGGATTGTTTTGGATATTTGGGGATGGGGTATTTAAAGGAGGATTTGGTGTTTGTTCCAATGAAGAAGTATGTGTAGGTGGTTCCCCCTCGAATTGATCTACATCATTTCGGTTTGTTTGTGGAGTTCCTTCAGTGGTTGTTCCTGTAGAATCAATAGAAGTAGTTAGAAGTTCAGAATTGTAAGCGGTTTTGGGTTGTTCAAAAAGTAAATCAAGATCGATTTCAATATCTCTGTCAGGAGAAGGTGTTTGTTGAATTGGATTTTGAAAAATATTATCGATCATTTTTGAACCAAAATGTTCACGATCCAATTTCCTGACATAAAATTCATCGAAATGATCATCGGTACTTTCTTCAATTACTCTGGTACGTTTGTTCAGTACTCGATAAGCAGCTGAAGAAAATGAGTAACCAAGGAAAATTCCTTCGTCTGACCTTGATTCAAATTTTGAGAGGTGGTCTTTATTGTTCTTTGTGAAGCATCGACAACCAAAAATATGGAAAAATTTGATGTTTGGTTTTCGGTTGTTAATGACTTCATATAGTGTTTTATGAAGATGTTTATGGATTAAGGAACGATTTTGAGTGTAGCAAGCTGTGGCTATTGCTTCTGCCCAGAAGTATTGTGGCAGATCAGCGAAGATAAGCATTGATCTTGCAGCTTCACATAGAGTTATGTTCCTTCTTTCGACAACTCCGTTCTGTTGTGGAGTGTATGGGGCTGAGAAGTTATGTTCAATTCCTTTGTCTTTGAGAAATGAATCTAGAGTCTTGTTTTTGAACTCTAAACCATTATCACTTCGGATTCTTCGAACAGGTCGTTTGAGCTTCAGTTCGATTTGTTTTATGAAGTTGATCATCTCTTCAGGTGCTTCTGATTTTAGTCTTAAGAAGAAGACCCAAGTAAAGCGCGAGAAGCCATCAACGACAACAAGAATGTACTTCTTCCCTTGTATGGTTTGGGTTTTGGCAGGGCCACAAAGGTCTATGTGCAGCAATTCTAGTGGTTCGGATACACTAGATTCTGAGATGCTTTTGTGAGTGGATTTGGAAAGTTTTCCCTTTTCACTTGCAGCACACAGAGTTTCATTATCAAGCTTCAGAAGTGGCAGTCCTTTAACAAGATCATCGCCGATCAGTTTGTTGATGTACCCAAAGTTTAGATGGGAAAGGCGGCGGTGCCATAACCAACTGATATCTGTTGGGGCTTTTGATAGCAGACATATATCAGGTTTACCATAGATAAGATCCATGTCAAGTGGATACATATTTCCGGCACGGTAAGAATCAACAATGATTTCTTTGGTTTTGGCGTCCATGATCAAGCTTCTTTGTTTGGTGAATAGGACTTCAAGATTGTTATCACACAGTTGAGAAACACTGATGAGGTTGTGTTTCAGGTCATCGACATAGACAACTTTCTTTATGGTGAAGTTACCATTTGTTATGTTTCCATAAACCTTGATTTTTGCCGTCATGTTGTTGCCGAAGGTAACGTCTTGATTGGTTTGGGTGGGTTTGAAGTCACGAAGGTAGTTTCGGTTTCCTGTCATATGCTTGGAGCAGCCACTATCAATATACCATGTATCATCCTTGGGTTCTCCAGCATTAGATACCTGCAATTTAGACAGAAGATTTAGGTACCCAAATCTGAATGGGTCCTGGTTTGTTAGTTGTTTTTATTTTGGGTTTTTTGTTTACTGAACTTCTTGTAGCATTTGACTTCATATTGCTATAAGAGTTTGGTTTATAAGGATGGAATGGTTGAGGTTTGATTTTATTTATCAAATTTTCCCAAAAAGTGATTTGTTTCTGAAAATTTGTTGGTTGATAAAATATGTGATTTGGTGAATGATATCCTAGATGTGATTTTTTTTTTGAAAAGTTCTCTTCATATCTGGGATGTGATTGGCGGTTATGAAAGGCTTTTTGAAGATGATGTTTTGAAACTTTCTGATTTGGTCGTTTTTGAAAGTTCCTTGAATTTTTAAAGGTGATCTCTTGAAAGCGGTTTTCAAAAGGTTTTTGAAAAGGTTTTGGTTTTTGTTTGGAAACCTGTTTTTGAGGTATGACGTATGGTTTAACAGGTTCCTTTGGTTTGTTTTCAAAAGCCTTTGGTTTGTTAAGTGGGGTTATGGTTGCTTCATTGGTATGTTTGATTTGGTTTGTTGAAGAACTAGCAGAGTTTGTTTCAGATTTTACAACTCTTTTGATAGACTTTTTGGAAACAGTGAAAGCAGTGTCATCTGGGCTACAGTTGATAACTGTTTCGTCATCTGAATCTTCCTCATTAGCAGATGTGAAAAGATCTGGAAGAGTGGATTCAGAGTTTTCACAAATTGTCATGTTTTCTTGTTTAGCTAGTTCATTTTCAAAGGATTCTCTTCCAATTCCTGGTCTGTAATTCGTATCAATTTCGCCAGTTCCTAAGGTGTTTGCTTTGGTGAAAACATCATAACTTAGTTTTCTAGCAATTTTGATAGAATTCATATTCCATATCAATCTTTTGTTTTCAGATTCAAGAAAATTGGTTTGGTTTAAAGAATCAGTCAGTTTTTCATTTAAAGTTTTGTATTTTTCAGTTGATTCTTGAAAGTTTTGTTTCAACTGAAGGATTTCCTTTTCTAAAACATCTTTTGTTTCAGAGGAAATGACTGACTGATTTTTTTGTTCCAAATCCTTTTTCTGAATTAGGGTTTGATTTAATTGTTCCAAGACGTGATTATAATCTTCTGGTTTTCTTTCAACGTCTCTTTCCAATTTGTTCTTTATCCTTGTTGATTCTCCAAATTTGAGTTGCAAGGTTTGTAACTCAGATTTGCAGATATCGGAATTGATCATTGTGTCATGATATTTTTTGAGATCAGCTTCTAGACTTTTCTCAATCTTGGTTATATGGGACTCAAAAATTGATTTCGAAAGACCAAGTTCAGAGATCATAGACCATACCTGTTCTATGACGTTTGGAGCTCTTGAAGGTCTATCAACACCAACTACGAAACAGAAGTTTGATTGTGTTAGTTCATTGTCAGCTTCGTCTTCAGAAGTTGGCCAGTATTCCACGTTTGGTTCATGGATTGCCATCAATGCTCTTTGCTTATCTTGATTTTCCTGTTTCTTTAATTCATCGGCTTTTTGAGCGTAGTATGCTGAGTCTTTGACTTTGGTTTTGTTTTTGGCTCGGCATTCTCTGGCATAGTGATTAGTTCCTTTGCAGTTGTGACAAATGATCACTTCTTCATCACTGTCATCCTTTTGACTTTTAATCGGAAGTCTTTCAGGAGCTTGAGTTTGGATTTGTTGGGAAGATTGGGAAGGGTTCTGTTGGAATCCAAAATTTTGGTTGTTTTGAAAGCCATTGTTTTGATTAGTGTAACCTTGATTTTGGAATCCTCTGTTTTGGTTTTGAAAACTGTTGTTTTGGTTATTGTTATGATGACTTGAGTTGGGATTGTTTTGAAATCCCTGGTTTTGAAAACCTTGGTTTGAATTGTTTTGGAAGGAAGGTCTTTGAAAACTTTGTCCAAAATAAGGTCTTGGTTGAAAACCTGAGTTGTTTTGAACAGGTTGAGGTCTTGGTTGAAATCCAGAATAATTTTGTCCAAATGATGGTCGGTTTTGAAAATTTGGTTTAAAATTCGATTGACCATGATTTGGAATAAATCTCTGGAGGTTTGTGTTTGCTACCAAAGCACACAGTTGTTGGTAGTCTGCTTCATCATTTAAATCAGATTGATCAAAAGAATTGTTCAAAAAGGGTTGGTTTTGAAAAGATGTCTGATTAAAATGATTGAAGTTTTGTTCATTAAAAGGTGTTTGGTTTTGAGAAGATGTGGAAACGAGAGCAAGTGGTCCTCCAAAAGCTGTAGTGGTTGGTGGGTCAATCGAGGATTCATACGATTGAAGTTCTCCATACAAATTGTATAAAGTTTCAGTATGAATGGCTGGATTTCCCTGAATGATGAGTTTAACCATCTTCCAGCTTTCGTAAAGATTGTTTAGAAACTTGAGATTTATCTCGTGTTGTGTCTTTTTGATGCCCAAATTGTTCATTTTTACCATGATAAAATTGAACATATCATGAGCATCATGGATGGTTTCTGAGCATCTTGAAATTATCGAATTCATTTAAAACAGATGTTCTTTTGTTTCCAATAATTCTTTGATTTCCACAAAAACGATTTTTTAAATTTTCCCAGATTTGATTTGCAGTCAACAGTATTATGTCATCCATTTGACTTAGAATACTGTGGGGAATTCCATACACAAGTTCCTTTTTGGCTTGGAGTTGCAGCCTTTTTTCGGTTTCAGCAAGAGTTGCTTGATTTGTAACAAGAGTAGGCATGTCTTCTAGAGTAATATATGTTCCTTCTACACAATTCCAGACATTTTCATTTATGGAGTTGAGATGAAGATTCATACGGCCAACCCATGAATTATACTCTTCGGGAATAAGTATGGGTGCCCGTGAACCAGATCCCAAGCTGTTAGCAATAGAAACAGAGTTCATGTTGGAATAATTAGCAGAAGACATAATAAAATTTTTGTTTTTGAAAGGATTTTGAACAAGTAATATTAAAATGAAATTTTTAAAGAAAAACTTATGGAAGGTTTATAAACGCTAACCAAAAGTTTTCGACAAAAATTTCAAAGTAAATCACACAAGCTCTGAATTTTTTTGTTTAAGATTTTTTTTTTAAAAATTTTTTTTTTAAATTTTTTAATAATTTTTTTTAAGGATTTTGAACAAGTGATACTAAAATGAAATTTTTAAAGAAAAGCTTATGGAAGGTTTATAAACGCTAACCAAAAGTTTTCGACAAAAATTTCAAGGTAAATCACACAAGCTCTGAATTTTTTTGTTTAAGATTTTTTTTTAATTTTTTTTTAATTTTTTAATAATTTTTTTAACGATTTTGAACAAGTGATATTAAAATGAAATTTTTAAAGAAAAGCTTATGGAAGGTTTATAAACGCTAACCAAAAGTTTTCGACAAAAATTTCAAGGTAAATCACACAAGCTCTGATACCAATTGTTGAAAATATACGATCTGATTACCACGAATAAAGGCTCGGATACCAGTTACTGGGTGACAGATATATATATTTAAGGAGATAAGATGCGGAAAAAAAATAAGAAGTGCGGAATAAATATAAACTGGAAAGCTATAAATGACTGAAAGCTATAAATGAAATAAATGACAGTATTTAAATGACGTAAAGATGTAATAAAATATATAAATATATAAATATATATAAAGTCGGTTCGTCAATAAATTGACTGAACTGGTTTAGAATTGGACTGGATCTTAATAGACTGTGTCTTTATTTGTTCAAAGTTCAATGCGGTAAGTAACAATAAGTTCTTTTTATGTAACAATGAATTGTTTACAAAACGATACAAAATACACGGGTAATGTTTTTTGTATGTGGGTATGAGTTTTTTTAAGGTGATTTGATGAGGTTGAAGTGGGTATTTGGAGGGTGGTAGAAGGTGGAATAAAGTTGTAGTTTTGGTGGTATAAGGTAACAAAGAGGGTGATGTTGAAAGAGCTTAGGGTGGTTATGAATATAGATTTTCGTAGTAAATCTCTCTGGATAGCCAATTCTCTTTCGCGTCTCTCTGGGGTTTGCAGTGGTAAAAAAAATCGAGGAAAATTCCTGGATGTAGGTAAGGTCCTGAATAATTTGCGGTGCAAATCTCTCCCGTATTATCTTGTTGAGTTGTGCTCGGTGAATTTGTTTTTAACTTGCAAATTCTTATGTCGAAAAACAACAAGGTGGTGATGGTTGTGGTGATTTGAAATGGTTTTTGGAGGAGATTTAAGGAGGGTATTTGGAGGGTGTTTGGAGAGTATTTTGAGGTTGGCTATGTGTTTATTCTTCTGGAGATGAGAGAGTAATAGGAGATATATTACAAGGAAACACAAAACACACACTAAAACTCATGTAAACATGCATCTATATATATGCAAAGGAATAAGCAACTCTTGTTTGTTTAAGGAAAAGTAATGAAGTGATTGATTGTAAAGGTTGGAAGCACACATGATGTTTGGTACTTTTGCTTTTGTGAAGATTTCTTTCCAATATATATATATATATGCATGATTCATGTATATATATATATATATATATATATATATATATATATATATATATATATATATACAATATACATACATATATATATATATACACATATATATATATATATATATATATATATATATATATATATCCGATTGTGAATTGAATTTCCATTTTTGACCCTTGAGGTTTTTAAATTCTTGACAATTTTAGTCTTGATTTGTTTTGTCTTCAAACGACCAAATATTGCGTCTATTTTTCCGTCTTTGCGTATTTCGTCTTTTGCATATTTTTCTATTTCATAATTAAGCACGAATCCACGCAACCTGAAATAACTGATAATATTTGTTAGATAATATAAAACCAATTCGTCTTATTTCAGTGATGATCACATATAAAACCATTCAACACAACTGAAGAGTAGATTGATTCCTCAAAAAAATCTGGTAACCCTATCTTACATAAAAAATTTGAACTCATATATGTTTTCCCTTCATCTTTCATCAATCCTAAAATGTAGTCATTGGTAGCATCAAATTCTTCATTTGTAGGTACCAAAATAGCTTTATCTTGAAAATATGATGGATCATTAATATGGTTTTTAAATGATGGATAAATGGTGGATACAATTGAATGAATATGGTCACCTGTAGAGCGAACAACAACGTCTTCTGGAAATTCAACTTCAGCTTCACCATCATTAGGGCCACCAATATTACCTTCACTAATTTTAAGAATCCACTCATCAAATGCTTTTGTCTCATCCAAATCATTAGTTAGACAACCAAACTAAAGCCTCATGTTTACGGTTAAACGTAAAACTTTACATTCACGCCATAATTCAATAGAGGAAGCTAAACAATTTACGATATACCTAAATAATCAAATGCATATCAACTCGATAACAGTAATTGAAAATATTCAAGGTTTAATGTTAGAAGTTTGATGTACAATTTAGGAATTGGTTTTAGATTTACTACAGTTCAAAGTTCATTGCCTCTTTTGGATGATTACTCAAATTACATTGCTAATCTCAGTGGGGGTCACTAATATGGTTGATGGTCTGATCTTGGTCAATGTGATGTGTTCTTCTCAATCATGAAATCAATGTGGATAGTCCGTAGACCATGTGCTGAGTAACACCTAAGTGAAGCATTTTAACACATTTAGAACAACATAAATCCACTACCTTGCATGGGATAGTTGGGTAGGGCCAATCAACTATTACAGGAAGACCTTATTACAGTAAATTAAGAACATTAGGTTCTGAATATGCAACATTGTTTTGTATATTGATCACATTCTTTCTGGTAAAAAAATCCTTCAAAGGTTTCCTGGTAATGATCATTAGAAAGTACAAAACATGTCAAATAACATTTTAGCATTATTACATAAGTTATTTCATATGCTATTTTGAGAACATCTAAATGGTGTGTAAGCTACTAAAATGAATAAAGATTTTGAATAAATTGGGTTAGTCAAAACTGAGTTTTTCTTTTTCTTGTTCGGGTTGTCATATCAGGATTTTATCCTTTTCCAAAAAGATTTCTCCACATATGTTCATCAAGGTAGGCATTCAAGGAATCTACCTGCAGTTAAAGAATTCCAAAAAAGTTATTTTTTGAAAGTACGATGCTATTAATGATTTTTTTTTGCAAAGTTCAACGATATTAATGAAATTTGCTTCCAGAACACTGTCCTACAAATGAGCTTCAATGTAGGAAAATTGAAATGTTTCAATATCATCTAAAAATAATCGAAAATAATATTTTTTTTAAAGTACAATGTCGTTAATAAACTTTTTTTTTTTGCAAATTTTAATACTAAAATCAAAATTTCCTTAGAAAATTGTCATATTAATGACCTACTAATTAACATTTAAATTTATATATTACATAAATGGTTCACTTGTGAACAAAAGTACATAAATGATCCATATTTGAATTGTTTTTTTTTTTACATAAATGGTCTATATGCGAAAGAAAATGAAAATGTATTTTCCATTAACAAAATGTTTTCCAAAAAATCCTATTAATGAGCTCTAATGTGCATAAAAAATAAAACTTTTCTAGATTAGCAAAAAAGAATACGAAAAAGTCCTTTTTTGAAACTACGATGCTATTAATGAAATTTTTTGCAAAGTTTAATGCTATTAATGAATATTTTTTTTTTCTAAAAAACAATCCTTTAAATGATCTTCAATATACAAAAAATGTAACTTTCCATATCAAATAAAAATAATCCAAAAGAGTAATTTTTTATGAGTACGATGCTATATATGAACTTTTTTTTCTTTCAAAGTTTAATACTAAAAGCAATTTTTCTCAGAAAATGTCATAATATAAGGTTAAAAGAGCATATTGTAAAATACTTATCGATCTACATGAGCAATAATTAAACATTTCCATCAACACCCAATAAGACATATAAATCATGCCTCATTCTGTAATGAATTCCAACGCCACACAATGTGGAATCCTCTCAGTGGCAACATTCCAGAACTCAGACCACATTGGATAATCAATATGAAAAGAAGCTGCAATAAAAAATAATAATTGTCACCATCTTATACAAATATTATAGATTATTGGAGTGTTAGATAGCATAATAACTTGCCAACAAAAAAAATACCAACACCTTGTAGACATCACCTGTACAACATTTAATAAAAATACAAAAAAACGTTATAAAAAATAAACTATACTTATGATATCTCTTCTAAGGTACATATGATTATTGAAATTAATGCCAACAAAAATCTTCAATATTTAAGTGGCTCTAAATACAACTACCCTCTAGTTTTAGGGCCCTTGACTTCACCCCACTCCCAAGTAGAAGCGGTCCCTCAAATACTCTAAAAAACCTGAAAGATTAAAATATACACACAAAAAGATGAGAAGGGTAAAATGAACTTTCGAATATAACAACAATATTTTATAGACAATACTACAAACAAGCTAGAAACATGCAAATAGAGATGAAAGAACATCATAATTATATTAACACCATACACTCATTTAGTATTATCTTTCTTCTTCCCTTATAGGAGTTTATAAAACATTTTCTATTGTATGATGGATTTCTGAATTACTTTTTTGAGATATGTGAGGTTGCAAAGAATGGAGCAACAAAGAAATGAAATGGATAGGTAATCGTAAAAGCAAGATAACAGAATAAGTAATTCCATTCCAGAAACATGTTTGTGAGGCATGGAATGGAAAATAATGAAAATTTCATATGATTTTTATGTTATATATTGCAATTTAAATTATAAAGATAATCCTTCACATATCTTTGTTTAGTTATTATTATGTAATTAAAAATGATTTATATTGCAACTTTTATACTAATATCTTCTCTTATTGCTGAGAAAACCTTGATACTCACAATGTTCCCAACCCTATTTTCAAGAGTGTATGGTGTACCCATTTATCCTTGAGAAAGTAAACTCAATAAGAAGATTCAAACCAGTTAAACGAAAGAATAAGGTTGTGAAAGGTTCTTACTATGATTCTCGGCATGCCGAGACAACGCAAGTTAACCAAAAAAAACCTGCTAGTAAACCAAAATTAATCAATCCCAAACCTTTTCCAATAAGATTTATCGATGTAATCTATTTACATGGTATACTAAAACTTTGTCTTTTCTTCGCTATTAAGTCTAAAAGATGTTTTTTTGTAATATTAAAAAAGGATAGGTGAATAACTTATTTCTGAGAGCCCAATACATATCTTTAAAAGATGTTTTTTGCAATAAATCAAAACACATATCACCACTGGGCTTTGCTGAGTTGTAGAATGTGTGGATCACTCACTGGTATAATAGTTTAAATTCGATCTCCAAATCCAGGAAGAGATCGAATGGGTAAAGCATTATAGATATTGACTCGAGTATATCTTCCATTCATGACTTGGTAAGCCACAAAAAAAAATCATTGACTAAATGCATATAAAAAAATGTAAAAATAAAAAAGAAAATCGACATATACAAATTCACTACCTAGTGGACATATCTTCCAAATCGAAACAATGGATGAAAGGTAGCGGTGCTGCTGTGTCCATCCTTTTGCTCTCCAGATATCTATAACTTATAAAATCAAAATCAACAATACAGATCATAAGAACAAAAATCGAAGCAGATTCAGAAAATGTAACCAATATGAATTTAAACTTAAATCGAAAGGTTTTATAGATTGGAACTTCATAGTTGAAACAGAATAAAAGAAACATAATCTAAAACGTACCCAAAATCGATCTAAACTACGATCAAATTAAAGTAGAATCCAAAGAAATTTATCTCTATATCATTCATCCTTCTTTAATGATGATCGAACACAAGACTGATCTACACAGATCGAAGCCCACATATATTTTATTTCTTCTTTCACCCATTTTCTTTCCCAATACAAAACTTAGGTTAGATAAATTATGTAAAGAAAAAAATGAGAGAGGGTAGGGGTAATGGTAATGAGGGATGGTGCGGGATATTTTTTCATTTTATTTTTGGTGAAATTTAATTGTCATTAATAAAATTCCTAATTTAATTCATTTTATTTTTGGTGAGATTTAATTGTCATTAATAGAATTCCTAATTTAATTCATTTTATTTTTGGTGATATTTAATTATCATTAATAGAATTCCTAATTTAATTTATTTTATTTTTGATGAGATTTAATTATCATTAATAGAATTTCTAATTTAAAACGTAATATATGTTTTATAAATTTGTGGACAAAAATAAAGGGGTTGACAAAGATGATGTCAGCAAATAATCCAAGGGTAGAAAATTTAGGATTAAAATGCCATCAATGGCCATGATTTCTTCAATTTAGAATTAAAGGTTCTCTTTGAATAATATTTAAAGATATTTTTTCGATAAAAAAATATCAACATTTTTATAATTGAAATTCGTTATCGAATATTCTTATTTTTCTTTTCCGATATTGTTTAAATTTTCTACTATATATGTGTGCATTAGTCTATGGTGTGAAGGATTTGTCGTGACCTTGGGTAGTAAAGTTTTCCACGTTGATGAGTATATATAATTAAAAGGCTTCATAGACCGACACGCATCAAGTTGAAAGATGGAATAGTTTATTGAGCAACATATATTTAATAAAGATATGTTTCACTTTAGGACTGTGAATCTATCAAACCCATGTTGGGGGAATCAAATAATTTAAAGAACAATGTTATAAGATTTGTTTTCATGTTAATCTAGACATTATGAATTCAACAAACACTTTAAGATTATTCGGTGAATTATCATAAATCAGTACAGAACTATGTCTTGCATATCAACCCAAGAATGTTGACGATTGTTCTCTATTTAAAACGCTACCAAATCTACCCACTTGTCTTTTGATTTGCAAGGCCTATCTACTATGCAAGCGTGTCGAAAAAAAAATGTTAGCACGAATACCCTTCTATGGTTATTTTTTTAAGGACAAAAAGTTATCAAAAATGATAAGGTGCTAAGAAATTTCAAATATTAAAAGAAGAAGGTGGACCATTAATCCACCTATCTAATAAACTTATTTTTTGGTGATATCTACTAAAACCCCACAAAAGTATGATTGAAACACAAATTTATCGTGCTTATATTAAAGAGCCAAGACTTCCAAAATCTCGATAACGTAATCATCAAAACACCGTAAGTGAGATGAGCCACATCAAACCTTCTTTATTAAGCCACGTTTAGCCGTGTTATGTCCGCCCAACATAACCGTTGCTTAGCTAACGAAAGGGATCTTTTTACACATCTTATTTTAACCATATAGCAGCTTAGTTTTACTTATTTTCCATATAGTCAAGTTTAAATTTTCAAGTAGTTTTTATTCTTTTTAAATCAGAAGAATTTTATTTACCAATTACCAACAAAACAAAAAAACAAAAACCCATAAAAATTAAGTTTATATCACCATAAGTGTTACTATTCAAATTAGATGAACACCGCATCAGGACTTCAATCACCATGACTCCAGTAGGTTGTCTCTGATCTTTAATCTTGCAAAATATTGATAATATATTTTCCAATAAAATTCTATTCTAAATTTGTATAAAAAATTTAGATTACATGAAAATTATTAAACGGTATGCATGTCGTGTACAAACATAAAACATTACATTCAACCAACCAAACATTATAAACACATGTCTTATAGAGGCCAATTGTTACTACATCCATACATTAAGAAAAGGAAGCACTTTTGAAATATGTGTTGCATCAGATCCTGCAACACCTATTTAGAAAACGTTGCAATAGAACCAAATACCCTTTTTCCCTTTTTTAGAAGAAGGATTACTTATGTTGATTTAAGTCAGGACATACCAAAACCATGCATGTTGCAATATATTGATTAAGCTCAATTTTAGATAAAAAAATTTAACACTTCAAGTTAATCATTCTTTATTTATATGTTTTAATGTCATTAAAATCATATTTAATAACATAGACATATAGAAAAACTCCATATTAGTATGGTTTTAATGCCAAAACCATCCAAATAAAAATACAACTGGGTCAAAATATAAGAAAAACATAATAACAAAATTCAAACTCTTTGAACAAAACTGTTTTTAAAATATTTAAAACATAGGAAACATAATGTGCATATATATCATGCACATAATTTCCCTTTTATGTGTATAAGATCATACTTAATAGACTTCAACAAGAAAAATCTTGTTGTTCTAGTAATCAAGAGTATTACTCTCTAATAAGATCTTGATTATACTTTAAAACAAAAACATAAACTAAACATTTGAAGAAATTAACAAGAAAGCCATCATATGTAGCTTTGGATATATCTATATTTAAATTATTGCGGTAAAATTAACCAACAAGAGGGATAATGTGATTTACCCTAAATTGATTTCAAGGATGACGTGGATCCAAAGGAGAATCTTTGTATTGTTTTATACAATAAGGTAGATAATATTCTAGCAAAAAAAAATTCACCAAATAAACTAGATCACGTTCTTTGTACCTTGCCTTTGTCGAAGTCTTAGAGAGGAAGAAAAAACAAAAACCCAAGGTTTAGTGGCTAGGGTTTCACATAAGCAAGAAAATATGAGAGAGGGAGAAATTTCATGTTTCTCCCAAAGGAGGAGTCAAAAAGATGCACTTTATCATTGACTTGCCAACCAAGAACATTTATTATAAGATAATTACCATTAATATTTATCTTTCATAATCAAATTATGTCGAATAGCAAGTCAAATCCCTTATTTTGGTTAGATTCTAATTAAACCACGTTATTAATTACGAATAATAAACTACTCCATCTAATGAATTAGTTTATAATTAAACCATCATATTTATGATGAATAATAAACTAGTTCTTCGATTTATTGTTTTTTAATCGATTTGAACTTAGATTGTAGTTCAAGTGCAACTTACTAGGCACATACAACATTTATAATATTAATAACTTATTGTGTTAGTGGACATATCTTCAATAGGTATAACCTACAATCTCTTTTACATAGATGGAAATAAGTGACATAATGACTCTTTAGCAAAGAAAATTGGGTGAAATTTGCATGTTTGAGAGTTATGTTGGAGACGAGTAAAATAATAATCTTTGTTAGATGAGGACCATGAAACTATCCTAAACACTCATTCCTGAAGAATAAATTAAACCCACATAAGTTTTTTGGAGTTGTTTTTTGTTAGACGACGTATTTCCGTAAGTTTGTGTTGAAAACTTTGTTGTTATGATGATTACTTTCTTAAGATCTAGAAAAATTTGGTTGTTTACTAACATAATATTAGGGGTGAACATAAATAGGTATCTAACTAAATATCTTAGAATCGGAACCGTTTCTTCCTGAATTTATAGAACTGAAACTTGTTGCACAACTGTTTAAAATTTGAAACAAAATCGGAACCACAGGAACTAGTTCCAGTTCCGGATACCCTTCAATCCTTTTAAATACTTATCAGTTATTTTAAACTACAATGTAAATAAAATAAAATAATTTTGTATACATGCATGATAATAGAATATACATAATTGTGATAACATAAGGTGGAGATATTTAAAATTCTTTGTGTCAATTATCATTCTATTTGTTTATAGTTGTCGGTTCCGAACCGGTTGAATTGACCAATTCTAAATATGAATATCAAATATAGTACGTTCCAGTTTGATTATTTTAAAGGATAATGACTTATAAGGGTAACATAGTTCAGATTTTGTTACATTTAATCAATTGAGATTTTTTTTTGGTCCGTATATTATCATTGAACTTATTTAGATTGTCCATATTACATCCTTATGACCGGTTGGTGTAGGTTTTATCCGATGATAAGGATGTAATATGGACAATCAAAATAAGTGATGCTTAGCCGAAATTAAGGTGAGCAAAAACGGACAAGTCTTTTTGGGATTCATATTGATGTTTGATGAGCGTGCAAAGTATCACATAGTTGGTCAAGTAAAGGCTAATAAAGCGAGTGATGCTTAGTCGAAATTAAGGTGAGCGACATGTCTCAACCGACTTGGACCCGGTTTGGAAGCGAAACCGATTTAGACCAATAATGAAAACCGATAACATGACCGATTAGACTACATTGGTGTCTGTCCCCGTTTTCAGTCAAAAACCCGGTTGGAACCGATATGTGTTCTTATATAATTGGTACAACTGTTTTTTATCCCAAATGATTAGAATAATACCACATCAACCAACAAAAATTAACCCAATATATAAATAAATAAGGTGTTTTATAGTCTAAATGAAGTACAAACATTAAAGTCAATGATGAAACAACATAAATTCACCTTTGATACCCTATCTTTCGGAACCTATACTTAATCAATATGTAACCGAATAAGGTGATTATATTGTCTAAAATAAAGTACACATTTAACTACTGTGTTGAAAAAAGTCGTGGCATTCTGTCTTGAAATAGTTATGGCAGTCTAAAGAAGATGAAAGATTCAGTAGAACCATGATCAAACTGAAACACCTATTGTACGAGCTAGTAGAAATAGGGTTCAATAGTTACATAGTAGATGATCGAAATTGCCAGGTCAAGGTCATGAGGATACAATTGAACAGTTCAAACAAGTTCATAAAGATGTAAAGTCACTACAAGAAAAAAGGGTAATAGCGGCGACAAAAGTCGTTGGTAAAGACTATCAAAGTCGCCGGTAAAGGTAATAGTGACGACACATCGCCGGTAAAAAGTCGCCGTTACCGTCCCGTCGCTATTGATCAAAATCTCGCCAGTAATAACGCTTGTCGCCGCTAATTCCTCCGTCGCCACTAATAATCTTTGTCGCCGCTAATGCTCATGTCGCAGGTAATTCATCAAGTCGCCGGTAATAACATTTTTAATTTTTTAAAACTTTTTTTAAGGGTAAATGTCGCTATAACCCAATCGATTATCGTCATTTATCTGATTTGGTCACTAAAGTATTTTTTTTGCTCAATAGGTCATTAAACTTACGACTTACATGTCACTTTCGTTAGTTTTTAACAGATCCTCCGTTAACCAGTTATTATAATTTATAAGAATGGTCCCTATGGTTTCAATTTCTTTTGTGGTTGGTCCTATACCAACATTGTTCATCACCTGCACCACCATCATTCACTTTCGGCACCCAGCAACGTTCACCTCGAGCAACACCCACAATTTTTGATTTAGAGTTTGGTTTAACGGTCGATTTAAAGTAAAAATATGATACATTTGGTAGAAACTCTAACCACTTAAATCCCTTAAATTGACCAAAATTATGTTAGATCGCGAAAATGGTCATCGTAGAAGTTTGCAAACTGCATTTAATAATATTTTGTCAAATAGTTGCATTAAAAATGATCAGTTTTTAATATGAGGTTCTTGTCGCAAATAAAAAAAATATAAGTTGGTAGTTAGTGAACTGCATTTAGTGTTGCATGGTGTAACAACTTCATTTGAATAATCCAATTCAAATAAGCATGTCATGTATATACTTTATGAATGTAAGGAGTATTGATGCATTCTCTTTAAGAAAAAGTTAACTCATGAATATCTTATTGGTAATTAATGTAATGCCCGTGTTTCTAGGCTAGACATTAATATTGATATGATAGTCTAGGTTAACCTTTGTGACTCATTTTGAAGAAATGAAAAGGAATTATGTGAATATTATGTGTTTTATGCTTAATTACTAGGAGTTAATTAATTAAGAATAAAAATGAGCGTCAAAAATAAATATTAGATAAAGCCGATATTTATTAAGAAAGTTGTAGTGGTCGTGACAAGGATTACGGATATATAAAGAATGCCGAAATCCGAGTTATAACGAAGAAGTTATGACCTGTCGAAGTTTCGCGACAAAACCAGCACGGTGCCGAATGTCGTAAAAAGTAAGTTTTTGATAAACTACTTTTTAGCCTTAGTGATCTAAACAAAACTCGTAGTGTTCGTTAAACCGAGAGTAGGTATAAAAAGAACGCCCAAATCTGACTTCGTATGAGGAAGTTATGATTTTTCGAAGTTTCAGCTTAGCAGTAGACAGCTAAAAACTCGAATTTTAGATCGAGTGATTTTTAGCCGACACGACCTAAACGAGAATCGAAGGTCTCGTAAATAGCAGCACAACGGTAAAAAGTCTGACGAAAACGGACGTCGGATGAAGAAGTTATGAATTTTTAACGGATTTCCTGTCCCGGTCTGTTAAAAATAATAATATAAAAATTAATGTCAAAATTAGCCGACGAAGTCTAAAAGAAAGTTGTAGAGCGTAATTTTACCTACGCGTGCATATAAAGAACGTCAAAAACGGAGTTCGTATGCGAAAGTTATGGATTTTAAAAGTTTTGGCGCGAAAACCGAGAAATTTCGCATAAGTGGCTTCGGCCACGTCACCTTCGCTTAGAGCATGCCACGTGTCCGAAATAAGGCTGAGTCATCCGAGCTGCTGAAGCGGTCCAATACCTGTCCGACGCGTGCCCTTTATCACGTGTCTGAAGCCTTCGCAGGAAGCCACAAAGCCTCTACCTCGGACCACTAGGCCTCGGTCCAATCAGGAGCTGCCAGCAGCCACTTCGCACGCGCAGCCCATGTGCGAGCACCTGCGCACCCTCGCCTGCGGACCCCACCATTCTTAAGCCGACTTCGGACCCTATAAATAAGAGGGGTATGCGAGCCTTCCCGGTTACTTTTGGAGTTTTGCCATTTTTAGCCCCCTTTTCCATATTTTCTTCATCTTAACATTCCCCGAAGCCCCGGTATCGATTATAACCCCCGGAATACGCCACGAAGTGCCCGAGAAGCCCGGAAAATTTATCTTGTCGGTTTCGAAGCCCGACCCTTCGCATAGCCCGGTTTCTCAATAAAACTCCCGGTTTTATTAGAAACGATCGTTTTAGGAAACGAATTGCTGCCCGATTTTCATTAAATCAGGTGCGTGTGTAGTTACTTTCACCTTACACATAGATATGAAGTATTTTATATAAAATACGTGCTATGTGAATATTTATTGTTTGTTTATTTGAGTTGGATGTTGAAGGAGTGATTTATACATGTTTTAAATAATTTAAACTGTATATGTATTTTTATCTACAAAAATGTTGGGTAAAACATGGGTAGATGAAATAGTGGGTGTGTGATGAAAGGTGAGTTGGATAAATGAGATGATCAGTGATATAGATCATAAGTTGAGGGTGAGTGGTGAAAGGAGATCATAAGTTGAGGGTGAGTGGTGAAATATGAGATAAGCCCTTACCCAAACGGTGACCCCCGTCATTCAGCAGAGTAGGGATGACAACCATGGACTATTCTAGACGGTCTGTGGAACACTAGCAAGCTTGCAACCTGTAGGTGTATGAACTATACGTTCATCAGGCGTACTCTAAAAACCCATTGACATGTATGACAGGGGTGAATACTGTCAATAAATAAGATCTATGAATTTAGCACCTGTTGTATAAACTCTGGTGATGGTGTGACCTTGTGCCTATTCCTTAGGATGAATCCTTAGGAAGGAGTGATAGTTGAATTTTAGGGTAAAACCTTAAGAAATAAATAAGATAATGGGGTTGGGGTAATTTGGTTGACTGATTGATGTTTAAGCATAATAAATTTATGTATTGTGGGTTGAAAACCCTATATGCTCACCAGACTTCCAAGCCTGACCCACTCAGCTTTTTATATTACAGGTAGTGGACCCCGAGCATAGTCGGATGATGACAATGAGTGATTTTTGGATTATAGGCCAGTAGTTGTAAATAACTGTGTAAGGCTTATAATGTCTTGTTTATGCTTTTGATCTGTATCGGAACATGACATCCCGAGGTTTTGTATGAAATAAAAATATATATTTCTTAAAGAAAGGTTTTGATAAACTTTTATCATGTTTTGTTTTGGGGACCAATTCCGCAACATCTTTTAAAAAGATTTCTCTGATTTTATTTTAAAAAGCATAAACGAAATCGGTCTTTTCTGGCCGTGAAATTGGGGATGTCACAATTAATTTCTTATTTAGCTAATAAACATTGTTACACTTTCATTCAATGTTGACTCTGAACATATATATATATATATATATATATATATATATATATATATATATATATATATATATAAAATGCATTCTTTAAAATTGAAACTCGCTGAAATTGTTTTTTTATAAAAGTTAAAATCGATTGAGATTTTTTTGTGAGTGATCGTATGTTAGAGTAATGGTTAAGGGGTTGCCCGAGGTGAAGGGTGGTGGCTGTTGAAATTGAACGGTGGTGATTTCGGTGCTGAACTATGTTGGTGTGGGACCGACCACGAAAGAAATTGAAATCATAGGGATCATTCATGTAATTTATAATAATTGGTTAACGGAGGATATGTTAAAAACTAACGAAAATGACTTAATAGACAGGTAAGTTGTAAGTTTAATGACCTATTGCGCAAAAAATACTTTAGTGAACAAATCGGATAAATGACGATAGTTGATTGGGCTATAGTGACATTTACCCTTTTTTTAATCAACGAATTTGGTGCAAAAAAACCCCATGCATAACCACATTAAATGCAGGAAAAAAATTACATAATATCGGATTAGGTACCAAATAGTGTAACGACATTATATATAATTAATTTCATACCAAAATAAACAACCAAAGTTTTATAATTAAAACAAGCTAGTACCAAAGTGTCACGACAAGTGTAACATACAAAACATGTAACAACCCAATTTTCAAAAGAAAATTTTCATTTTTAATTAGCCAAAACATTTTCCATAAACCATAAAATCGCAAATACAATTGTTTTCAAATTCATATCAAGAACAATATTATTTCAAATCATCAGAGTGTCCCATAAAAGCGCCTGAGAGAGAGTGCGTGTCGCGTCATCAAGCCTTGCCCTTGCCCTTAGGCTCGGATGTACCTGAAACAAATCCACAAACTGTAAGCTAATGCTTAGTGAGTTCCCTAGAGCATACCCCACACAATCCATATAAACACATAATCATATTAGCTATAAAAGCTACATATACCACAACAGCCATGCATACAAACATATAGGGATGCCGTGGGCTCGTCCCCAGGGTCTTACTCTAGGATGTCATGGGCTCCCCACATGGTCTTACACCTAAGTGCCATGGGCTCTCCCATGGTCTTTAATAGGAAAGCCATGGGCTCGCCACATGGTCTTACATCCAAGTGTTATGGGCTCTCCCATGGTCTTTTAGTAGGAAATCCACGGGCTCTCCACATGGTCTTACATTTAGGTGTCATGGGCTCTCCCATGGTCTTCCATACAAACATACCACATATACCACTAGCATACTTCCTAGCACATACCAACTAACATGCCACATATTACCACTTCAGCTAGGATACCATATATCATAAAATGGGTCGGCCTTGGTGCCTTAGACCCATTGGTATGGTGAGGAGACTCACCTCTCGTGAATGCTGAACTGACAAGATAAGATCCAATAAGCCCCAACACACTGCTCCAACTTAACTGCCTATAATCATCATGTGATCAACTTGTCACAATCCCGAAATACCATAAATACCCTCAAGGTCAACCCTGGTCAAAGTCAAAATCAACAGTCAAGGTCAACAGTCCATGTTGACCTCAACTCGTCGAGTGCATCCAACAACTCGTCGAGTTACCTGAGTAACTCGTCAACTCGTCGAGTTACCTGTGTAACTCGTCGAGTTCCTCAATGTCCAGAAGACCGAAACTCATGTAGACCGAAACTCCAATCCTTCACAGAAATCACTCGGAATCTCAAAAACGGGTAAACCCTACCCGACTCGTCGAGTTGGCTAAGGGACTCGACGAGTTCCTTCTGTCCTTTTTGTGTTCAATCCCTTCCAGTTAGATCCAAGGTCCCAAATTTTAGATCCAACTTCTCCTAGTCTAGTTACCACGTAAGTTGCAAACTTTACGTGCATGCAAGACCTCACAAGGCTAAAACACCAAAACTAAGGTTCCTAAAAGGTTTTAGTGCATGGAAAGGGCCTAAGCTGGATAAAGTGAGAAACTTTATGTCATTGAATACCTAGAGGTGTCCAGATCTGGGACCATATCCTTGTGACAAGTCCAGATCTGAGGATGACACCTTTTTGGAACCAAAAGTGACCATTTACTTCCAAGAAAAGAGATCTAATCAATTAAAGGTCGAGATAGTGACTTTATACCTCAAGATGGTTGTCAATACATAGTAGATGTCGGATCTACTGCTTCTCTCCTTGATCCTTCTTCTTCAAGCTCCAAAATCCTTCACTACCACACCAAAATCACTCTCAAAAGCTCTCTCTCTCACTCAAGAAGGTGCAAGGCTCGAACTAGGGTTTCTCTGGGCTGAAAAAACGATGGAAGAGGCTACAAATGAGCCATAAGTTCTTTAAATAGGGTACAAACCCCTGAAAATTAGGGTTTCCCTTTACAGTGCCTACTCGTCGAGTCGGGGCCTTCCGACTCGTCGAGTAGATCTGAAGTCCCGCGTGCTCCTAATAACCTCTACTCGACGAGTTGGAGCTCCCCAACTCGTCGAGTCCCAACATAAAATCCTAAAACTTATAAAATTAAATAATACCTGGAACAGGTGTTACAAATCTCACCCACTTGAACTAGACTTCGTCCTCGAAGTATGCTGAGCCAAATTAGTCCGGGTAGTGATCCTGCATCTCTTCCTCCGGCTCCCATGTGCATTCGGAGCCCCTTCGGTGCTGCCATTGCACCTTTACTAACTTCACCTCCTTGTTTCGAAGAACCTTGGTCTTCCTATCTAGAATTGTAACAAGCCTCTCAATGTAGTTCAGGCTCTCGTCCACCTCAATGTCGTCCAGAGAAACGACCGCGGCCTCGTCGGTGACACACTTCCGAAGCTGTGACACATGGAAGGTGTTGTGTATCTGGCTAAGCTCATACGGAAGATCCAAGCGGTAAGCCACATTTCCCACCCGAGTCGTAATCCTGAACGGTCCAATATATCGGGGCCCCAACTTGCATCTCTTCTGAAACTTGATGACTCCCTTCCATGGTGACACTTTTAGTAATACAGAGTCCCCCACCTGGAACTCAAGGTCCGATCGCCACCGGTCAGCATAACTTTTCGGACGGCTCTGTGCGACTCGAAGCCGGTCGCGCACCTTCTGAATCAACCCGGTAGTCTTGAGCACTACTTTGGTGCTCCCCATGACTCAGTGTCCAATATCACCCCAACAAAGCGGGGTCCTACATCTCCGACCATACAAACATCTCAAACGGAGGTCGGTCGAAACTAGCATCGTAACTATTGTTGTATGAAAACTCTGCCAATGGGAGGTATTATGTATCCCATCTACCTCCAAAATCCAACACGCATGCCCGAAGCATAACCTTGAGTGTCTGGATCGTCCTCTCGCTTTGGCCATTTGTCTGGGGGTGGTACGCTGTGCTGAAATGCAAATGAGTGCCCAGTTCCTCGTGGAACTTCTTCCAGAATCTAGATGTGAATCGAATGTCCCGGTCAGAGACTACTGACACTGGCACCCCGTGCCTAACCACAACCTCTTGCACGTAAAAATCCGCTAATTTCTCCGCGGAGATGCTCTCGGAGATCAGAATAAAGTGGGCACTCTCCGTCAACCTGTCCACAATCACCCATATGGCATCCACACCCCTCGCTGTCCTCGGTAACTTCGTGATGAAGTCCATAGTGATCTCCTCCCACTTCCACATAGGAATGGGTAGCGGTTGAACCTTGCCATACGGCCGCTGATGTTCGGCCTTGACCTTCCTACAAGTCAAGCACCGCTCCACGAACCAAGCGATCTCCCCCTTCATGTAGGGCCACCTATTGGGTCAAAAATATGGTTTATACTTTGCTTTTCTAAGCATTTGTAGTTTTCGGTATATGACCGAAAACCGTCTTGGGTTTAATTGTAGCTTGGACCGAAAACTCATGTGTTTTCGGTCAAGTAATTGGGTTTTCGGTTTGGGCCTTGGGTTTTGGTCCATAGGTATAAATAGGGTGCAAGGGGCATGTTTTAGAGAGTTTGAGAATGAGTGGTCCATATTGTGAGGAGGGAAGCCATTAGTGGAGGAGCATGTTCTAGAGAGAGAAAGTGAGAGAGAACTTGTGTGTGTTTTGGATCTTGTGTATTGTTCTTCATTCAAATCATTGAATGCATTGAAGATTCATCAAGTTCTTCTTCTTCTTCTTCTTCTTCTTCTTCTCCATTCTATCTTGCATCATCCACTTGATTGGGATTCTACACCATCAAGTGGATCGGATTGATACGTCAAGCAAATTTGGGGACTTACAGTTGGTATCAGAGCTTGGATCGTATCAATTAAATTGGAAAGATATTGAATGTTTTTGGACTTTTTCTTGAAGGATTTGGCATTTTTTATTAGTTTTTGAAGAAATATTGGGAGTTTGTTCTTCGTGTTCTTCATAAAAATGACTTTTTGATCGACTTTTGGAGCTAAAAAGGTGAAAAATCATGTTTTTTGGTCATAACCAGCGAGGGCGTGGCGGCGGATTTCGGTCAGCAACTAGGGTTTGCGAGGGTTTGCGGTCGGAAGCTGTCTGCGGTTTTCGTTCCGAAGAGTTTACAGCCGAAATCGGTTTTCTGTCTCTGAGGGTTTTCGGTGCGAGGTCTCGTACGTGTTCAATCCTCACACGTGTTCGGTCCTCGCAGGTTTCGGTTCCCTCGTTTGCGGTCAGCGGTTCATTTTCAGTCAGCAGCGAATATTCCCGGTCCAGACCAAGCAGCCTCGCGATTTCGGTCCAAATTTCCAAATTTCGAAATTTTTGGGCCAAAAATCAATTTTTCGAATTTTGAAGTTTCGTTCTCGGCCCTAAGCTTCGTTTTTGATAAAATAACCTCGTTTTTCGATATTAAAGCTTCGTATTTGGTTAAAAGGCCACGTATTCCGTCAACTACTCTCGGTTTCAATCTTAAAATTTTCGTTTTCGACCTAGAGTTTTTACTTTCGACTTTTTACTTCAAAGTTGACTTTTGACTTTCAAGTTTGACCTTTGACTTTTAACGTTGACTTTCTCGTTTAACTTTCAAGTTTTCACGCTTGACTTTTCGGTTTGACTTTTAAGTTTGACTTTTAAATTTGACTTTTAAGGTTGACTTTTGAGGTTTATAGTCAAAGGGCATTTTTGGTAAACAATGAGTTCCTCAAACACCCCATTCAATGAAGTTTCATGTTCTCAATCTTGTGAAGCTACAATTAAGTTTCTTCGTGATCAAATCGATTTATTACGTAGAGAAAATGAGGACCTTAAGTATGAAGGCTATAATCTTAGGAAAGGACAAAAACCTCTTGAAGAACAATTAGAGGCCAAGACAAATGACTTTAGGAAACTTCAAGAGGAATATAACAACAAATGTGCAAATTATAAATATGTTAAGGAACAGCTTGCTAACTTGACTGCCGAACTTGATGCATTGAAAGCTAAATATAAAGATGCAGATTTTACCTTTAAGAAATTTGATGTGTCAAGTGAGGTAGTTGCATCGATGATTGAAAAACAACTAAAATTTAAAGATAATCAAAATAAGGGTCTAGGGTATCATAATGTTCCACGTCCCTTTAATGACCACTATACCACACCCCTTAAGACTAATGAGGAAGAAATACCCATTCAGTATGGCCAACCCCCTGTACCAGCTTTAGTTAAGACTGAACAATCTGGGCCAACTGAGAGTGTTGAGGTAAAGGATACTAATGTTTCTACTTCCTGTGCAGGTAAAGTAGTAGAAGATGAGGACAAGGAGAATAGAACTAATTCTAGTTCTGCAAATTCTGTTGACTGTCAAACCAATGAATCCTTGAACTCTGAATCTGTTGCATCTAACTCAGTTACTTCTAATCAACCTGTTGTTGGTATATACATGCCACAAAATCAAGCGAAGCAGAGTGCCTGCTGCAAGTGTGCTTGTGGGAACAATCAGAGACAAGACAAGGGTACGCCACCAGGGGCAGGAAGAAACAAATCCTACGTGAAGAAACATACATGTTTTCACTATGGAACACCTGGACACATTTCCAGAAATTGTACAAATCACGCATATGTTCCCTACTATGCATAAGGGTGGCAGAATGCGCAAAGACGGAGATTTTCCAAAAGAAACCCTTTGAGGTCACAATCGTGCAATGGTGATTGGAACGCGAACAAGGCCAAGAATCAAGCTCCCAAGAACAATAAGGGATTGTCTGCCAAGAAGTCCAATTCAAGAGATGCTCCGGTGAAATCAACACCGGTTAGGTCAAAGTCATCTCGGCGATCGACTGCAAGTTCAAAAGCAAGCGATAAGGCACCTAACCGATCGAACAAGAAATGGGTTAAACCCGACTACAGATGGGTACCGAAGGTTCACACTCCCAAATCCTCAAATGATTCTAACATTTCTTCATCTTCTGTTTGTGATAAGCATGATATGTCATGGGAGAGAGTACCTTGCGTTGATGACAAAGGTCAACCCAGTTTCAAAATGGACTGGGTTCCAAAGACCAACTGATCTCGCTCTATGTGCTGGAGCAGCTATGGAGGCATATCATCATACTTCGATTTGTTAATAGTGGTTGTTCCAAGAACATGATAAGGGACATCTCTCAACTTTACAACATTCAGAACTTTGTTTAAGAGTATGTGTCCTTTGCGGGAAAGGAAGAAAGGAAAGGATCATAAATGGGGTTTGTGCTTAACGATGTGAAGAATTTTCGGATTTGTTCTGAGATTGAAATATGTGTGTTGTTCTAAGATCATCTGGATGCAAATTCAATTGGTGAATTACGGTTTGAGTTTTCTCCTCGATACTCCTGAGTTTTTCTTAAAATGATTCGTTTCAATGACAATTTTTTTTTAGTTTTGCGCATTTATTTTATTTTCTTTCTTCCCCATGCACAATTTAAGTGAGAGAAATCAAAATACAAAAAAAATTTAGAAAAACAAAAATCCAAAAATATGTTCTTATGGTTTTTCTTTCGTAGGTATTATTTGGGAAGTGATATGAAGCTTAGTAATAAAAGGCAATCTGAAATTTGTATAATGCACTAAAGCTAAATTGTCTAGACTTTATGCTCAATGTGCTGGTAGGCATGAAGGATTCAAAAGGACTAGACATAGGACAATGAAAGGACTAGACAATATGAATTTCGATAGTCTCATTTGGACTGATCATACGACGCTTGGGTAGATTGAGCAGTGAGATAAACATATGAACCTGCGGGATACATTAAAGTCTTATGTGTCTAGAATTGCGGCTTAACATTTCCTCGATGTACGGACTTATGTCCTTAATTCCAGTACTGATAGGGTGACTGGGGGGTTCTGATAAAGTAGGTCTGTAGGAAATTATTTTCTTGCTTTCTATCTGTCAGTCATATGTTGCCTCCTCTGCGTGATTGGAACATATCCGACCTGGAATACAACATATGCAACTCTATCTCTATGCATCTCCCTATCTCAATGCAATTCTTTCTATCTGTTAGCCATATGTTGTCCTCTCTGCGTGATCGGAAGATCCGACCTAGGACACAACATATGCACCCTACTTTCTCTGTAACCCTCTATCTATGTTAGTCATATGTTGTTCCCTCTGCGTGATTAGAAGACATCCGACCTGGGATACAACATATGCACTTCTATATCTGACTTCTTTCTTAATGATTGTCTACTCACCTAAAGTAAAGAGTTCTTTGGAAGTTCTTGATTACCGGGGTATGTCGGGAAGTGGGGAACACGTTCTAGTACATCTAAAATTGAATCATTTAATAGGTTGTCTGTAGATCTTGCTGCTGAATTTAAGTTAACAACAATATCCTTGGTTGTCGTCAGCCAAATGGTCCATTTAGGAATATAGATCACAATGACTTGTCACTTATAATCTGTCCAATTTGTCAAATATCCTTTGTGTTTAAGTGGATCACAATACCAGTAATTGACCAGATCTAGACATGCAGGTGTGTGCTGATAAACGATGTTGAATTGCCTGACAACTTTGATCCCAAATCAGTCTTAAAGTTAGCTATCATTTTTGTTTCTGTTAAATTTGTTCATAGTTTTCCTCTATGCACATATTTAGGGGGAGAATTAAAAAAAAATCAAACAAAAATCATAAAATTCAAAAATCAAAAAAATATTTTTATTTCTGTTTTATTTATTTTTCAAAAAATATGCAAAATCCAAATATATTGTGTGCTAAGTTTGTTTTTTAGTTTTGTTTTTATCTCAAAGTTCTCTTTGTCTTGAAAAGCGAATTCAAAAATCAGAGAACTCAAAGGAAGAAGAGACTCAAGGAGATTGTATTGGAACTTTCTGAGCCAAGGATGGGTCCTTGAACAATTGTGGTGAGAAGGGTCTTTATGATTCTGTGATCCACAGGGACTTTTCAGTCATTTGTTACTTTTCAAGGCACAACAATGATCATTGAAGAACGTTCATTCGAAGGAACAAGAAATGAAGATTATTCTTTCAACATACAATCTTTCAACCCCAGAAGCAAGGTGAAGCTGTGAAGAAATCGAAGATTATAAAAAAAACTGAAGCCAAGCATAGAGCGAAGATTGAAAAGAAGAGCAAGCTACAAACCCAGGGGGAGTTTGTTGGGTCAAAAGAAAAGAAAGATATTAACCAAGGTGGAGATTGTTGGGTCAAAAATATGGTTTATACTTTGCTTTTCTAAGCATTTGTAGTTTTCGGTCTAGGACCGAAAACCGTCTTGGGTTTAATTGTAGCTTGGACCGAAAACTCATGTGTTTTCGGTCAAGTAATTGGGTTTTCGGCTTGGGCCTTGGGTTTTAGTCCATAGGTATAAATAGGGTGCAAGGGGCATGTTTTAGGGAGCTTGAGAGTGAGTGGTCCATATTGTGAGGAGGGCAGCCATTAGTGGGGGAGCATGTTCTAGAGAGAGAAAGTGAGAGAGAACTTGTGTGTGTTTTGGATCTTGTGTATTGTTCTTCATTCAAACCATTGAATACATTGAAGATTCATCAAGTTCTTCTTCTTCTTCTTCTTCTTCTTCTTCTTCTTCTTCTTCTTCTTCTTCCTCTTCTTCTTCTTCTTCTCCTCCATTCTATCTTGCATCATCCACTTGATTGGGATTCTGCACCATCAAGTGGATCGAATTGATACGTCAAGCAAATTTGGGGGCTTACACCACTAATAGCTCAGTCTCAGATCTCTATACATTTTCATAACCCCCGGATGTATAGAGAACTTGGACCTGTGTGCCTCCTCCAATATATTATGTCTCACTCCTCCAGTCACCGGTATCCACACCCGACCACACTGTGTCAGAAGACCTCGGCTATCCCGAACAAACAAGGGACACTGACCCCAAATCTGCTCTATCTTCCAATTCTCTCTCTTCACACCCTCGACCTGAGCCTCCTTGATCATATCCGACAATGGAGAGATCACCATCATCCTCAAGCAAACGTTCCCAATCGGGGAACCTGCCACCTTGCGGCTCAAAGTATCGACCACCACGTTGGCCTTCTGTGGGTGGTATAAAATCTCACAATCATAATCTTTCAGCACGTCCAACCGCCTCCTCTGCCACATGTTGAGGTTCTGCTGATCCATCAAATATTTTAAACTCTTACGATTAGTGAAATAGTGTACCGTACTCCATACAAGTAGTGCCTCCAAATCTTGAGGGCAAACACCACTGCCCCCAATTCCAGGTCGTGAGTGGGGTAATTCGCCTCATGAGGCTTCAACTGCCTAGAGGTGTAAGAGATCACATGCCCCCTCTGCATCAGTATCGCGCCTAACCCTAAGATCACTGCATCACAGTACACTACCAATCATCCAAATCCTCAGGTAGTACTAGAATCGGAGCCTTACATAACCTTTGTCTCAGGGTCTCAAAAGCCAATTGCTGATCCGTGCCCCATCGAAATGTCACATTCGTCTTGGTCAAGAGGGTCAAAGGCACAACAATCTTGGAGAAATCCTGGATGAATATCTTATAATAGCACGCTAAACCCAAGAAGCTATGGATCTCAGATGCGTTCTTCGGTACTTCCCACCGCATCACTTCCTCAACCTTGGCCGGATCAACCGAAATGCCCTCCTGGTTGATGATGTGCCCGAAAAAAATGCACCCCACGTAGCCAGAAATCACACTTCGAGACCTTGGTATACAACCTTTCCGTTCTCAATGTCTCCAATACCTCCCTCAGATGCTGCTCATGCTACTCCTTGGTCTTAGAATAGACCAGTATATCATCAATAAAAACGATCACCGACCGATCCAGCATCGGTCTACACACTCGGTTCATGAGATCCATGAACGTTGCTGGGGAATTGGTGAGCCCAAATGGCATCACCACAAACTCATAGTGACCATACCGACTCCTGAAAGCTGTCTTCGGTATATCCTCATCTCGAATCCTCATCTGATGGTACCCCGACCGAAGATCAATCTTGGAAAACCAAGACGCACCCTGCAGCTGATTGAACAAATTATCGATCCTCGGTAGTGGATAACGGTTTTTCACCATTAGTTTGTTCAGCCCTCGATAATCAATGCACATCATGTGGGATTCGTCCTTCTTTTTCACGAACAGGATCGGAGCTCCCCACGGGGAACTGCTCGGACGGATGAACCCTCGGTCTAGCAGCTTCTGAAGCTGCATAGATAGCTCCTGCATCTCGGGCGGAGCTAGTCGGTATGGTGCCTTGGCTATCGGAGCGGCACCCGACACCAAATCAATGCGAAACTCCACCTGCCTCTCCAGAGGCACTCCAGGTAACTCCTGGGGAAAGACGTCCCGAAACTCCTGTACCACCGGTACACTGCCCAAATATGTCGTAGTCTCAACCCTCGTATCTGAGATATACCCCAGAAATCCCGTACAACCCTGCTGCAGAAATCTCCTATCCCTCGCATCTGAACAGAGGGTTGGCCCCTACGAGGCCCTCTCTCCATGAATAACCAGTTCTCCCCCACTTGGGGTTCGAACCCTCACCAACTGGGGATCACAATCGATCATGGCCCCATTGGCCCCCAACCAGTCCATCCCTACGATCACATTCAGCCCTCGTAAAGGTATCGAGACTAGATCAACACAAAACTTCTCCCCAAGCACATTCAGGACACAGTCCCGATACACCCTCGCAACACTCACGGTGCGGTCGTCCGCAATATCAACCTCAAGTGGGGAATGCAAGGTCCCAGACGCATCCGGAAACTTCTTGCGAAGTGCAAGAGACACAAACGATCTGGTAGCACACGAATCAAATAGAACGTGAGCCGACATACCATTGACCAAAAAGGCCCCTATACATGAGCACATATATACATATAAGCAATACAATTCAATATTATGTAAGAAAGATAAAACACGTACCAGCCACGACGTCTGGCGCTGCCCGAGCCTCCTCAGTAGTCAGCTGAAATGTGCGGCTCTTCACCGCTGGAGCATCCAACTTAGCAGGGCGGATATCTGTAATCCTCAGTGTGGCGGGCGCATGCACTGTCACTGCCCCTCCCCCTCCTTGCAACCTCAGACAATCTGCCCGTTTGTGGCCGGTCTGGTTGCAATGAAAGCAAATCAAGCCCTTCTTGGGGCAATCCCTGATCACGTGGCCCGACTGGCCACATGCGTACCATCCCGAGCCTGCTGCCCGACAAGCTCCACTGTACGGCTTACCGCACATGGCACACCGGCCACGGCCCTGCTGGCCCCTACTGGAAGAATCCGAGGTCTTAGGCTTTTTAGCCTAACCTACTGTTGCCTGTGCCTGCTCAGGCTTCTACTTGGTGTAGAAGTCCAACTCCATTTCCCGCTCACGGGCCTTCTCTACCATCTCATTCAGGGTTTTGCACCGTGTAAAGTTCACAAATTCCCAGATATCATCCCTCAGCAAGGAATGATACCTCGTCCACCTCATATCCTCATCTGTAGCATACTGTGGGATCAACAGTGCTCGTTCCTGAAACTTGGCGATGATCTCCTCCACAGTCTCAGTGGTATGTTGGAGGTCATAAAACTCCCTCACTAGCCGTTGCACCTCGATAGGTGGTGCAAACTCCAAATCAAATCGCCTAACAAAATCTGCCCATGTCATCTCAGCCACACCGGATGCTCCCACCTGGCTAGTCACCTCTCCTTACCAGTCTCGAGCTCGATCTCTCAGCATACATGAAGCAAAACCCACCTTTGCCGCATCAAGGCAAGAACTCGTGTGCTGGGCGTTCTCTATGTCCACCACCCAACGTCGACTAACAATGGGGTACCTGACCCTGAAAAACTCCGACGCCCCGCACGCCTTGAATTCCCGGAACGAGGGAGTTCGGGCCCCGACCTGGCCCGCAACAATCTCAGCTCTGAATGCCCCGAGCCTCTCCTCCATGATCTCCATCATACCCTCCTTGACTGTTCCAAAAATCACCAGGGTAGCGTCAAGGATGCCCCTCGTCACCTCAGCTGCAATTAGCTTGCGTAGCCTCTCATCAATGGGCTCGGTACCATCGCCCGATCCAGATCCGGATCCTGATCCTGATCCCCCAACTCCATTTTGTGTCACCACCATACTGAACTGCAATGTCATAAATCATAATGATCAGGATATCCAAATAAGGGATCTTCCCACACCGGTCCTCCTTAAAGCTTCCCGATCTAACATTGGTTCGGGTACAGGTCCTGTGCTTTCTGTAGTACGGGCACAATACTACCTTCCACACCTACCTGTACCTTCCCTAAGGCTTTACCTGATAACTCTAATTTGTCAAATAACAAATCATATCTCATAGGCTACCGCATAGCTCAAATCCTAGGCTAACCTAAGATTTCCTCCATCCATATCAAACCCGAACTCAATCATAACAGGTTGCCTTTATGCATGCAAATTATACACAGAAAAGGATCAAATAAACTTTCAAATAATAGATTCTACCCTAGGACCACAACCATACAAGGAACAGGAAATAAGGCCAAATCAATCATTCTAAGGCTACAAGCTCCTAACCGTATATAATTTTAAAAGCATACACATAGCAAGATCCATACGATTATCATAACTCAAATATCAGTATAACATGGCTAACATATTGGGGAACTACTTACTTGGCTTGGCCGATCACGCGCATTGCACTCTCCTCTTTTCCGGTTTAAGAAGTTTTTAACTTTTATTTTTGAAAACAATTTTATCATTTCCTTAGTTTGAGTCCTGACACACCCGAGAGTGTGCCCGAATCCCTCAAACCAAGGCTCTGATACCAACTTGTAACGACCCAATTTTCAAAAGAAAATTTTCATTTTAGTTAGCCAAAACATTTTCCATAAACCATAAAATCGCAAATACAATTGTTTTCAAATTCATATCAATAACAAAATTATTTCAAATCATCAGAGTGTCCCATAAAAGCGCCTGAGAGAGAGTGCATGCTACGTCATCAAGCCTTGCCCTTGCCCTTAGGCTCGGATGTACCTGAAACAAATCCACAAACTGTAAGTTAATGCTTAGTGAGTTCCCCAGAGCATACCCCACACAATCCACATAAACACATAATCATATTAGTTATAAAAGCTACACATACTACAACAGCCATGCATACAAATATATAGGGATGTCGTGGGCTCGTCCCCAGGGTCTTACTCCAGGATGCCATGGGCTCCCCACATGGTCTTACACCTAAATGTCATGGGCTCTCCCATGGTCTTTAATAGGAAATCCATGGGCTCTCCACATCCGAGTGTCATTGGCTCTCCCATGGTCTTTTAGTAGGAAATCCATGGGCTCTCCACATGGTCTTACATCCAGGTGTTATGGGCTCTCCCATGGTCTTCCATACAAACATACCACATATACCACTAGCATACTTCCTAGCATATACCAACTAACATGCCACATATTACCACTTCAGCTAGGATACCATATATCATAAAATGGTCTGGCCTTGGTGCATTAGACCCATTGGTATGGTGAGGAGACTCACCTCTCGCGAATGCTGAACTGACAAGATAAGATCCAATAAGCCCCAACACACTGCTCCAACTCAACTGCCTATAATCATCATGTGATCAACTAGTCACAATCCCGAACTACCATAAATACCCTCAAGGTCAACGTTGGTCAACCATGGTTAAAGTCAAAGTCAACAGTCAAGGTCAAAAGTCCATGTTGACCTCAATTCGTTGAGTGCATCCAGCAACTCGTCGATTTACCTGACTAACTTGTCAACTTGTCGAGTTACCTTTATAACTCGTCGAGTTCCTCAATATCCAAAAGACCGAAAACTCATGTAGACTGAAACTCCAATCCTTCACAGAAATCACTCGGAATCTCGAAAACGGGTAAACCCTACCTGACTCGTTGAGTTGGCTAAGGGACTCGACGAGTTCCTTCAGTCCTTTTTGATTTCAGTCCCTTCCAGTGGGATCCAAGGTCCCAAACTTCAGATCCTACTTCTCCAAGTGTAGTTACCACGTAAAGTTGCAAACTTTACGTGCATGCAAGACCTCACAAGGCTAAAACATCAAAACTAAGGTTCCTACAAGGTTTTAGTGCATGGAAAGGGCCTAAGTTGGATACAATGAGTAACTTTATGTCATTGAAGACCTAGAGGTGTCCAGATCTGGGACCATATCCTTGTGAAAAGTCCATATCCGAGGATGACACCCTTTTGGCACCAAAAGTGACCCTTTACTTCCAAGAAAAGAGATTTAATCAATTAAAGGTCAAGATAGTGACTTTATACCTCAAGATGGTTGCCAATACAGAGTAGATGTCGAATCTACTGCTTCTCTCCTTGCTCCTTCTTCTTTTTCCATCTCCAAAATCATTCACAACCACACCAAAATCACTCTCAAAAGCTCTCTCTCTCTCTCACTCAAGAAGGTGCAAGGCTCGAACTAGGGTTTCTATGGGCTGAAAAAATGATGGAAGAGGCTGCAACTGAGCCATAAGTTCTTTAAATAGGGTACAACCCTCTAAAAATTAGGTTTTCCCTTTACAATGCCTATTCGTCGATTTGGGGTCTTCCGACTCATCGAGTAGATCCGAAGTCCTGTGTCCTCCTAATAACGTCTACTCGACGAGTTGGAGCTCCCCAACTCATCGAGTTCCATCACAAAATCCTAAAACTTATAAAATTAAATAATACCTGGAACAGGTGTTACAAAACACAAACTAATTATTCGACGAACCTTCACCTCCATTCCCGTCGTTTCCTCCTTGATATTTCACCGATTGAAAAAACACGTAAAGCTTATCCCTACACACTGGGTCGTTGAGCATTGCCCGAAGATTTTCCAACTACATAATAAATAACAACATATATAAACTTATAAGTTAAATTATCAAACCAAATCAACATGCATTTATTGATACCAAAGTACATTGCTATTTTTAAACTAGGGACACAAAACCAAAGTAAATTGCTATTTCTTGCACTTAAAACATAAACACAATTACCAAATCAACATGCATTTATTGATGCCAAAGTACATTGCTATTTTTAAACTACGGACAAAAAACCAAAGTACATTGCTATTTCGTGCACCTGGGACAAAAATCCAATTACCAAAGCTTTTAGAAAATAATAACCACAAACCAAAATTACCAAATCAACATGCACTTATTGAAATAAAACAATCTTGTTTTACCTGTGATGGATGTGTTGACTGTGATGGTGGCTACGATGGCTGTGCAATCGGCGGGATGACAGAAGGTTTTCGGCCGATGCCTCTGATATGACCACATCGTTCACCTAGTACTCTCTCGAAAGTAGCTCTTTCTTGAGCGAGTGTTAACTCTATTTCACCTTCTGGCCCTTGCGTTTGTTCTAAGAGCTCTTCCACTAACCGATTCTATTTTTTTTCCAAAAGTGATTAACAATTAAGTATAAATAAAAACTTAATTATATGATAAAAAATATAATTAAAATCTTACGTATTGTTGTTCCGCCTCGACACTAACAAATACACCATTCCAATCGATATGAGCCTTGCAAAACATTTCCACTCTCTTCAGGTTCTGTTTAACATTAAAAATTAGATTATATTTTAAATAATTAAAAATATCATACGTTACCTACTTATAGCGTACTGCTATACGAGCTAGAACCCCCACGGTTCACGATCATTTGCATTTCACAGACTTTTTTGTTCCTTTCTGAAGCAACTTTTTGTTCATCCGTTTGAAAATACTCAACTGCTTTCCTCTAATTATCGACCTCCATATCATGTGTGTAACATCCCAACTCCTAAGTATAATATTTATTTATTATTTATATTTTTAGTGATGACTGAGTGACTCACCGAGTTGGATGACCAACTCGTCGAGTAGAGACGGGTTGGCCACGTGGGTTTAATGATCAACTTGACGAGTTAGAGAGCCGACTCGCCGAGTTGGCGCAGTGTGAGGAAACCCTAAATCTCCGGGTTTGTGACCTATTTAAAGGCCCTTAAGCCCTCATTTCCGCCTCACCGACCACCCTACTCCCCTGTGTGAAACCCTAATCGTGTCAGTGAGCTAAGAGAGAAAGAGAGAGGCTAATCTTGTGGTTTTAGTGCACTTTTGGAGGAGAAGTAAGGAACATAAAAGCTTGGATCAAGAGGAGGCTTTTGGATCCATAGATTCTTCAGATATTTGCTTCAGTTGGAGGTAAAAAGATGCTAACTTGATCATTTTCTTATGAGATATTGGTTTAGGGAGTTTCTAGGGTTTTCTCCCATCCATCTTGTGTCATTGGGTCATTTGAGCATGGTTTGAGGTTGGAACCTCAGATCTGGACTGTAGGAGGCCTTGTGAGTCCAAAGACCCGAGCTTTATTGAGCTAGAGGCAAGCTCTTGTGCATCCAACCCTTGTTGGAGCTTGTATTGGCATTATGAGCTCAATATGCCATGCATGAACGTAAAGCTTGCAACTTTAATTGATATTCGAGCCTTAGGATGATATATCTAGAGTTTGGAGTTGTAGATATGCCTTCAACATCTGAATGAGAATGTAGACTGAATGGACTCGCCAAGTCAATGAGCTGACTCGACGAGTCGGCTAAGGTGTTCCCCGATGAGCCTGGACATGAGTAACTCGACGAGTTGATGAGGCAAATCGATGAGTTAGGTTTGGTTTTCGCGACATTTCTGAAGGAACAAGGGGACTCGACGAGTCACAGAGGTGCACTCGACGAGTTGGTCAACATGTAAGTTTGACTCTAGTGTTGACTTGAGTTGACTTTAGGGTTTGGTCAAGACATGGATTATTGAGACCATAGATGGGTAGAATGGTCTTTTATCCATTCCAAGAGTTAGAGAGAGAATAGCCTTTAGATTATTTAGAGTTGTGATTGGAGTGTTAATTGGAGATAATTATCATATGTGTTAGGCGGAGGCTAGATCGGTGATTCGTGTACGTGATTCATTTGCTTGCTTACGAGGTGAGTCTTCTCACTATACTTACCTATAGTGGTAATATTTTTGTGACCAGAGGGTCCTATGTGCTTATATTGAGTATTGTGATATCCTGCATTATGTCCTTGTCATTTATGTTGTGTATTATTTTGAGATTTACTGAGTTAGGACCGGAGGGTCCACCCGAGTTGTGGGACCGGAGGGTCCCATTGAGACACATTGACCGGAGGGTCTTATTGAGTTATAGCCATGAGAGGTTAATGAGATATGTGTGGTATTTTAGGGAACTCACTAAGCTAGCTTCGTGCTTACTGTGTTATGTGATATGTGTTTCAGGTACTTCTTAGGATCGCGGGAAGGCGCCGACTTGATTGTACACACACGAGCTGGAGTTTATGTTTGTGGATCCTGGATTTTATCAAACAATTTATAAACTTGTGCTGTTGAAAATTTGACAATTGTGGTTTTGGAATGTGATAATGAGATTTATGTGGTTTGAAAATGAAAAATTTGTTTGAAAATTTATGGTGTTACAAGTTGGTATCAGAGCCTTGGCTTGAGGGATTCGGATTTACCATCGGGTATGTTCCCCAGGTGGAAAGGGAATGGTTGGCCCATGAGTTTCTGTCTCTCAAGAAGAAGACAGAAACTGTGACCAAGATCACGAGGATGTTCCATGAGAGGGCACTGTTTTGCCCTGAGCATGTATCTACCGAGTAGGCACGTGTGAGCCGATATCTGAGCATACTGAGGAGGGATATATGAGAGTTCGTGGCGAACTCGTTATACCGGACATTGGCTGAGCTTCAGACCAATGACAGGTGCAGGGAGATTGAGCTAGAGTTACAGGCTAGGGAGGAGGGGAAGTCTCAGGGGAGAGACCGGAGACCAGTACAGTCGCAGCCGGCGACGAAGCGGGAAAAGCCCGCTGATATGAGAGTTGGGGGCCAGAAGGGCCGCACTTGTGGCAAGTGAGGCAAGAGTCACGAGGGATCATGTCGGGCGGGAATTTGCTACAAATGTGGCAAGGAGGGGAACCTGGCGGGGGATTTCCCCAAGGGGTTTGCAGTTTGCTTTCACTGCAACTAGACTGGCCATCAGAAGGCCGAGTGCCCTCAGCTCATTCAGGGATCAGCCCAGGGTTCCGCTCCTACTGCTTCTTGAGCTACTGACAGTCGGCCAGTGAAGGTCGAGGCACCGAAGGCTCGTTGGAGAGCTTTTCAGCTGACAGCGGAGGATGTCCGCACGGCATCTGATGTCGTTGCTGGTATGTATTTCCTTATTCCTGTTATTTTGAGATTGTTGCATATAGGTACTTTTCTTGTGAGTTATGTACCTGCTTTGGTGTTATTTGACTCGGGTGCGAGTCGATCCTTCGTGTCTTTAGCTTTTAGTCATCATATCAGTGTCAGGCGAGAGGTGTTGAGTCGACCTCTGAGGGGTTCTATAGCCGACGAGCATGTGGTTTTTGCCACTAATGTATTCCGAGGATGTGTACTAGAGATTTTTGGTGTTGAGTTTCCGATAGATCTAGTGCCGATAGCCATGGGTGATGTCTGTGCCATAGTGGGCATGGATTGGTTGAGTCGGTTTGGAGCTGTGATCGACTGTGAGCGTCAGATGGTGACCGTACGAGACCCTAGTGGGGGAGTGCTTACGGTGTATGGAGAGGGTACCAGATCTGGATCAGATTTCTGCTCTGCTTCCAGAGCGAGATAGAGTCTGCAGCAGGGATGTATGGGCTTTCTGGCATATGTGATGGATACGTGGGTTTCTACAGAGAGGCTGAGTTCTATCTCAGAGGTTCCGATAGTGTACGAGTTCTCGGATGTTTTCCCCGAGGAGTTGTCGGGTGTTCCTTTCGAGAGGCAAGTAGAATTTTAGATTGATTTGGTTTCGGGCGCGATGCCTATTGCCAAGGCACCTTATCGCCTTGTGCCACCAGAGATGCAGGAGTTATCCTCACAACTCCAGGAGTTGCTGGGGAAAGGTTTCATCAGACCGAGTAGCTCACTGTGGGGAGCACCGATCCTTTTTTGTGAAGAAAAAGGATGGTTCACACCGGATGTGTATTGATTACCGGGAGTTGAACAAGCTGACGGTCAAGAACCATTATCCACTTCCGAGGATCGACGATTTGTTCGATCAGTTGCAGGGGGCGTATTGGTTCTCTAAGATTGCTTTGAGATCTGGATATCATCAGATGAGAGTTTTCGAGGAGGATATCCAGAAGACGGCTTTTAGGACTCGTTATGAGCACTACGAGTTTGTGGTCATGCCTTTCGGGCTCACTAACGCACCGGCGGCATTCATGGACCTCATGAACCGGGTGTGCAGGCCTATGTTGGATCGATCGGTGATCGTTTTCATCGATGATATTTTGGTGTATTTGAGAACTAGAGAGCAGCACGAGGAGCATCTTAGAGAGATTCTTGGAGTATTGAGGTCGGATAGGCTTTATGCCAAATTCTCCAAGTGTGATTTCTGGTTACGAGAGGTCCAGTTCCTGCGACATCTCGTTAATCAGGATGGGATATTGGTCGACCCGGCCAAGATTGAGGCAGTTATGAGATGGGAGGTACCGAGATCCCCGTCCGCGATCAGGAGTTTTCTGGGTTTGGCCGATTACTATCGGAGATTTATCAGAGATTTCTCCATGATTGTTGTTCCTCTTACCAGATTGACCCGGTAGGGTGTTACTTTTGTCTGGGGGCCCGAGCAGCAGGCCTCATTTCTATACTCTTCTCCAGATATTGTGCGAAGCTCCAGTGTTAGCCCTTCCCGAGGGAGTGGAGGACTTCGTAGTTTACTGTGATGCATCTATATCAGGGATGCGAGCTGTGTTGATGCAGAGGGGACACGTGATTGCATATGCATCGAGGCAGTTGAAGCCTCATGAGACGATATATCCCACCCATGATTTGGAGTTGGGGCGGTGGTGTTCTCCCTCAAGATTTGGCGCCACTATTTATAAGGTGTTCGGTGTACCATATATACAGACCATAAGATCCTGAATACGTTATGGATAAGCCCAACCTGAATATGAGACTGAGGAGACGGTTGGATGTAGTGAAAGACTACGACCGCGAGATCTTATATCACCCAGGCAAGGCTAATGTGGTAGCCGATGCCTTGAGTCATCGAGCAGAGAGTGCTCCGATTTGAGATATGTGTATGAGGATAATGGTGATGACCCCAGTCTTAGATACCATCCGAGAGGCCCACGTAGAGGCCGTGAGACCGGAGAACCGCAAGAGGGAGCGGGTGATCGGACAGGTTTTAGAGTTTGAGACGGATATTCGGGGGATTATGACTTTCTGTGGGCGGATTTGGGTGTCGTACACGAGTGGAGCTCGACGTATTCTGATGGAGGAGGCCCAGCGGTCGAGATTATCGATCCATCCGGGGGCCACTAAGATGTATTTGGACTTGAAGAGGGATTATTGGTGGCCCTGTATGAAGTGAGACGTAGCATGGGTAGTTGAGAGATCCCTGACCTGTCGTCAGGTCAAGGCAGAGCACCAGCGACCACATGGTTTGTTGCAGCCTTTAGAAGTTCCCCAGTGGAAGTGGGAACAGATTTCCATGGATTTTATCACCAAGTTACCGAGAACCGCACGAGGTGTCGACGCGATATGGGTGATTGTGGACCGGTTGACGAAGAGTGCTCACTTCCTTGCTATCAGTGAAAGCTCTTCTGCAGAGAAATTGGCCGAGATTTATGTGAGAGAGGTGGTGGCACGGCATGGAGTTCCGACATCGATAGTGTCAGATCGGGATGTGCGTTTTACTTCCAGGTTCTAGAAGAAGTTTCAAGAGGAGTTAGGTACCCGATTGCACTTCAGTACCGCATACCACCCACAGACAGACGAGCAGAGTGAGCGGCCGATTCAGACGCTTGAGGACATGCTGCGTGCACGTGTTATGGACTTCGGAGGAAGTTGGGACACCTATTTGCCCTTGGTTGAGTTTTCTTATAACAACAGCCACCATTCCAGTATTGGTGTGCCTCCCTTTTCTTATATGGGAAGAGATGTCCGACTCCCATTAGTTGGGGAGAGGTAGGGAAGAGAGTGATGGGTAGCACTGAGATAGTGCTCAAGACGACTGAGCAGATTCAGCAGTTCAGACAGAGGCTACTGACAGCTCAGAGTCGCCAAAAGAGTTACGCAGACCAGCGACGATCCGAGCTAGAGTTGCAGGTTGGAGATTTTGTCCTCCTGAAGGTATCCCCGTGGAAAGGGGTGATCCGATTCAGGAAGCGGCGAAAGTTGGGGCCTAGATATATCAATCCTTTCAGATTGGGGAAGGTATCCTATCGGTTGGAGCTACCTGCAGAGTTGAGCCAGATTCATAACACCTTCCACGTGTCCCAGTTGAGGAAGTGTGTAGCCGATGAGACGGCATTGGTACCCTTAGAGGACATTCAGGTGGATGCTAGCCTGAATTACATTGAGAGACCGATATCAATTTTGGATAGAAACGTTAACACCTTAAGGAACAAGGAGGTGCGACTGGTTAAGGTGCAGTGGGAGCACCGCAGGGGATCCGAGTGGACTTGGGAGGCGGAGTCCGAGATGCGCGAGCAGTACCCATAGTTTTTTTCGAAGCATGAATTCGAGGGTGAAGTCTGATTCTAGTGGGGGAGAACTGTAACATCCCGACACCCAGGTATAATATTTATTTATTATTTATATTTTTAGGGATGACTGGGTGACTCGCCGAGTTGGATGACCAACTCGTCGAGTAGAGACGGGTTGGCCACGTGGGTTTAATGACCAACTCGACGAGTCAGAGAGCCGACTCGCCGAGTTGGCGTTGTGTGAGGAAACCCTAAATCTCTGGGTTTGTGACCTATTTAAGGGGCCTTAAGCCCTCATTTCGCCACACCAGCCACCCTACTCCACAGTGTGAAACCCTAATCGTGTTAGTGAGCTAAGAGAGAAAGAGAGAGGCTAATCTTGTGGTTTTAGTGCACTTTTGGAGGAGAAGTAAGGAACATAAAAGCTTGGATCAAGAGGAGGCTTTTGGATACATAGATTCTTCAGAGATTTGCTTCAGTTGGAGGTAAAAAGATGCTAACTTGATCATTTTCTTATGAGATCTTGGTTTAGGGAGTTTCTAGGGTTTTCTCCCATCCATCTTGTGTCATTGGGTCATTTGAGCATGGTTTGAGGTTGGAACCTCAGATCTGGACTATAGGAGGCCTTGTGAGTCCAAAGACCCGAGCTTTATTGAGCTAGAGGCAAGGTCTTGTGCATCCAACCCTTGTTGGAGCTTGTATTGGCATTATGAGCTCAATATGCCATGCATGAACGTAAAGCTTGCAACTTTAATTGATATTCGAGCCTTAGGATGATATATCTAGAGTTTGGAGTTGTAGATATGCCTTCAACGTCTGAATGAGAATAGAGACTGAATGGACTCGCCAAGCCAATGAGTTGAATCGAAGAGTCGGCTAAGGTGTTCCCCGATGAGCCGGGACATGAGTAACCCGACGAGTTGATGAGACAACTCGATGAGTTAGGTTTGGTTTTCGCGACATTTCTGAAGGAACAAGGGGACTCGACGAGTCACAGAGGTGCACTCGACGAGTTGGTCAACATGTAAGTTTGACTCTAGTGTTGACTTGAGTTGACTTTAGGGTTTGGTCAAGACATGGATTATTGAGACCATAGATGGGTAGAATGGTCTTTTACCTATTCCAAGAGTTAGAGAGAGAATAGCCTTTAGATTATTTAGAGTTGTGATTGGAGTGTTAATTGGAGATAATTATCATATGTGTTAGGCGGAGGCTAGATCGGTGATTTGTGTACGTGATTCATTTGCTTGCTTACGAGGTGAGTCTTCTCACTATACTTACCTATAGTGGTAATATTTTTATGACCAGAGGGTCCTATGTGCTTATATTGAGTATTGTGATATCCTGCATTATGTCCTTATGATTTATGTTGTGTATTATTTTGAGCTTTACTGAGTTAGGACCAGAGGGTCCACCCGAGTTGTGGGACAGGAGGGTCCCACTGAGACACATTGACCGGAGGGTCTTATTGAGTTATAGCCATGAGAGGCTAATGAGATATGTATGGTATTTTGGGGAACTCACTAAGCTTCGTGCTTAATGTTTTATGTGATATGTGTTTAAGGTACTTCTTAGGATCGCGGGAAGGCGCCGACTTGATTGTACACACACGAGATGGAGTTTATGTTTGTGGATCCTGGATTTTATCAAACAATTTATAAACTTGTGCTTTTGACAATTTGACAATTGTGGTTTTGGAATGTGATAATGAGATTTATGTGGTTTGAAAATGAAATTTTTGTTTGAAAATTTACGGTGTTACAAGTTGGTATCAGAGCCTTGGTTTGAGGGATTCGGATGTACCCTCGGGTATGTCTGGACTCATACTGAGAATTTGAGAAAATTTTTCAAAAGAAATGATTTTCTAAAATGAGAAAGAGTTTTAAGAGAAAAACGAGTTGGAGTCGTGTGTAGAATCAGCCAGAGCCCGAACGGTGATTTCCCAAAATACTCTTACTTATTTGTGTATGAGATATTTATGAGATGTTAGGGATGCATGATAGAGGATAGGCTAGGTAATTCAGAATATAAAGCTAGAGTTGCCTGATTCATGATGCCTTAGCCTAGGGTATGCTACTGAGTGATCTTATATGTTATTTGCTTTGTGTGGACTGAGTAGGAGAGGCATAGCAGGAATCCTTAGAGAGAGTTGAGTGATCTAGGAGAGGTACCTAGATGAGCATAGAGGAATCTACCGAGAGTGTAGTTTGATATCCATGAGGGATAAAGTGCTGTGAATTAGGATCCTAGGAGGAGGACTTCGGATGACTACAGGTTGGTGTGGAAGGTATTATTGGACCCGTACTACTGAAAGCACCAGATTTATATGCAACCCAAGTAAGAATCTTTGGGATACTAAGGAGCATGTAGGGGCGGGAAATCGAGTGTGAGTACGCTCGAATGAGTCTCTGATTATTTTGGTGTTGTGTTTCAGAGACATTATGGTGGGTATGTTGGATAAGGTGTCTAAGTCCATAACTTATTTGGTATATACTTGACCCGACTCGGCATGGTCCATTTGGGTTGCACTTCACCCGAACTAGTTATGGATAATTTTATGAGAGTTGTATACTTACGATTTATTAATATATTATAAGTTATAGTATATTAATATAAAGTCATGTTACTTAATTAGTTTTAATCTTGAATTAATTATGAATTAATTTAGTGATTAAAAGGAAGACTAATTAAATCATGGGCTATTATATTTATATGGTGTGGGCTAACACTCATTTGGAATGGGCTAAGCTTATATGGAAGTCCATGGATGATCCATGGAGCTTTTACACATGGATCCTCGGAAGAGGAAAAGGCATGGGTTATTAGGGTTTCACCCTAACCATGTACAATATATAAACAAGCTTATGTTGCATGAAAAAGACACTAATGTGTGTGTAAGTGTGGTGGCCAAAATCAAGAGTTAGTATACTCTCTCATACATTTTCCAAGTTTGTGGTGATTTGTGATTTCCATTTGAGGCATTCACATTATTGGTGCTTGGCTCTCAAACTCCAAGGAATCAACAATCAACAAAAGGTATGTAATTCATCTAGTTCTTTTATGGTTAAAAGTACCCCATGCCATGCTAGATAGGTTATAAACCTTGGAAAAATAATATTTTGCATGTATCTTAGACAAACATAGATCCAAGGTTTAATAGGGTTGCATGTACACTTAGGAAGTGTTAGAATGCTCAAAACCCAACAGTGGTATCAGAGCCTAGGCTTGTTTGTTTGATACTTGATGCAAAATAGTGAAAAAAAAGTCGAATTTTTGCTGTCTGCCTGATGAACTCGCCGAGTCC
The DNA here is from genome assembly GCF_052849685.1 of Lactuca virosa. Classification (NCBI taxonomy): domain Eukaryota; kingdom Viridiplantae; phylum Streptophyta; class Magnoliopsida; order Asterales; family Asteraceae; genus Lactuca; species Lactuca virosa. The sequence continues at coordinate 78,527,343 of NC_136431.1, forward strand.
ATGGGGGGACTCGCCGAGTTCATGTGTAAACTCATCCTACTCGGCGAGTAGGTTCGTGCACTCGGCGAGTAGGAGCCTCAGAATGCAGATTTTCGACTTTTGCTGCTGGAAATGGACTAGAAACATTACCCTAAACTGTTTTGGTGTTTTAAAACTTGTTTTAGTTGGTGTAATGGTTGTTCTAATCCATTTACAATAGCTTATATCAAAATTTCATGCTTTGTATGTGTTCATATAATTCTTGAAACTTTGATGATCATGTTCATGTTCTTATGAATTTAGAAGATGATAGGAATTATTTGCTGAATTGTTTAGGATTAATTCTTGATCATTTATGTGTTTTAATGGAGTCCATAATTTGTCCTCAAGTTATGGATATCCAAAGGTCACTTCTTTTAAACACACACTTAAAACACATAAGTTACATGGAAATGAAGAGTCTTCATTTTTATGAACCTTTAATTCATAAGTTATGAAATGAAAAGTTTTGAATAGTTTCAAAACTTGTCCTCAAGTTTTGGAATTTGTAAAGTTACACACACTTTAATATACTTTAATTCCAAACCCTTAGAGTTTTAAAAGTTAAAATTCAACCCTTATACTATTTATAACATTAATGGTTAATTATTATATATATGTATAAGATTAAAGTCGTCTTACCGCTAGTACGCCTCATTCACGAAGCCAGTCTATAAGGTGGGTATAAGGATGTTGCCTATAAAATGGCAACTTAATGGGTGTCCACTCTCACCCACCGCTTGCTTGACTGGTGGAGGGTCGTTAGCCGAACGGGTAGGACAAGGACTTATAAATTCTCATTAAAAGTATGATGAATATAATAAAGTAACTAAACCTTTTATAAATTCCCAATCTTAGTTACTTTAGGAAAATGTGAATATGGTGCTAACCCATGAAATTCACACTTTGTACCTTACCAAGTCGTTGGTGGAGCGTGTGTGGTTAACCGGCACACTAACTTGGACTAGTAAGGATCACGAAGGGTGACTTAATGTTTATCATAGATCGGTGGAGCGTGTGTGGTTAACCGGCACATTGATTAGGTGATAATATTAAGGCTACCAAGTGAATTTGCATGGTTATTCACACCTTGTTTTGTGATCCTCGGCATCCCAGTCACAAAACTTGAAGGGCACAATCGAGATTGAAACATGCCATTGAAAAGTTCAATGAATCTCAAAAGATCTAGGAATTTCAAAACCAATAAAACCTAAAAATTCATTTCGTTTTCATGGTGCAAATTGGTGAATCGTCATTCACCTACCTTCAAATATATTATAGCTTAGATTACGGCATCCCTCTTCTAAGTTATAATATATTGTGTTGGATCCTAGCCTTAATATTACATTTGGGTGTATTATTAAGGATCCGATATATCTAATCTAAACTTGTTTTCTTCTTTTCAGATGTCTTCCAACAACAAAGCTTCGGGCTCTAACCCTACTGGCTCCTTTTCCCTCATGAACCTTTGTGGGAGGGTCATCTTTGATGGTTCCAACTTCATGGATTGGATCCGGAACATCAGGATGGTTACTCGTTACGAGGACAAGGAATATGTCCTCGATAAAGAGCTAAAGGAGCTTGATGAGTCCACTGCTACTCCTGAGGAGGTCGCTGAGTATCAGGCACATGAAAGAGATGCCACCAAGGTGGCATGCATCATGATGGCCACCATGACAGCTGAACTCCAAAAGTCCTATGAGGACTATTACCCTTTTGAGATGCATCAGGATCTGATGGAAAGGTACCATCAGAGTGCTCGTCAAGAGCGGTATGAAATAATCTCCTCCATGATCACTACCCGTATGAAGGATAGCGAACCAATCACGAGCCACATGCAGAAAATGCAAAGGTATGTGGACCGTCTAATAAAACTGAATGTGAACTTCCCTGAGGAGTTGGCAATTGATATCATTTTGCACTCCTTGCCCTCGTGTTATGATCAATTTCGTATGACATACCACATGAACAAGGAGGAAGTCACACTCAGTAAACTTCAAGGACTTCTGAAGACTGCCGAAAGTGGTCTTAAGAGTAAGTCGGTTAATACTCCTACTCCTACTACTACCCCTGTTTTGGCTATCGGGCAAGGCAAAGGGAAGAAGAGGAAGCACCCTTCGAAGGGTACCAATGGAAAGTCCATTGAAGGCTCCTCATCTGGAACCAAAGGTGGTTCTATCACTCCTTCTGCCATCCCTAAGGATGCTGAATGCTTCTACTGTCAAAATAAGGGGCACTGGAAGCGAAACTGCCCAAAGTACTTGCAGGATGTCAAGGATGGGAAAGTGAAACCATCCCATGCAGGTATTTACACTATATTGTCTAATAACTCACCATATTCTAATTCTTGGGTTCTTGATACAGGTTGTGGTATTCACATCTGTTGTGACTTGCAGGGCCTAAGAAGAAGTGAGGATGTGGAGCACGGAAAGATAAACTTAATCATGGGGAACAAGAAGGTTGCACCTGTTACCAAGATTGGAGTTTATACTTTGTTGCTAGATAGTGGGTTAAAGTTAGATTTGAATAAATGTGTGTACTCGTCTGAAATGGCGAGGAATATTATTTCCTTTCATGCTTTGTACAAACAAGGTTTTACCTTTTCTTTTGATAATGAAGTTGGTAGTATTAATGCTTTCTTTAATAATATTCTTTATTTTAAAGCATTACCTTGTAATGGTGTGTATGAAGCTGTATCGGTTGTAGATAATTTAGGGAATAATGTATTGTGTATTGATTCTTCTACTAGCTTGGATAAAGCATCTTTGTGGCATTGTCGTCTTGGACATGTAAGCAAGAAACGCATAGGCCAGCTCCTAAAGGATGGAGTCTTGGAGTCGTTCGACCTCAAGTCGGATGATAGTTGTGAGTCTTGTCTACTTGGAAAAATGACAAAATCACCCTTCACTGGTACTTGTGCAAGGGGTGAGGGTTTGTTGGACCTTATACATACTGATGTATGTGGACCATTCAAAACCGCCACAAGGGATGCTAATCGCTATTATGTGACTTTTATTGATGATTTTAGTAGATATGGTTATGTATACTTAATCAAACATAAGTCAGAAACTTTTGAAAGGTTTAAAGAGTTTAAACAGGAAGTAGAAAATCAATTGGGCAGGAACATTAAGATGCTTCGATCCGATCGAGGTGGTGAGTATCTTAGTACTGAGTTCCTCGACTATCTTAAGGAGTGTGGGATTGTCTCACAATTGACACCTCCCAGGACACCACAACTGAATGGTGTAGCTGAGAGGCGCAATCGAACTTTGTTGTTGGACATGGTTCGCTCTATGATGAGTCGAGCTTCGCTACCAATCTCTTTTTGGGGGTATGCCTTAGAGACTGCCGCCCACATCCTTAATCTAGTCCCTACAAAGAAGGTTGCCAAAACACCTCATGAAATGTGGACTGGGAAAGTTCCCAATCTAGACCATATCAAGATTTGGGGTTGCGAGGCTTTCGTGAGGCGCGAAACTCATGACAAGCTCGAACCTCGAAGTGAAAGGTGTATTTTCATCGGCTACCCACAAAAATCCTTTGGTTACCTCTTCTACAGACCCAGTGAGAATGTGGTCTTTGTGGCTAGGAGAGGGGTCTTTCGAGAGAGAGAATTTATAAGCCAAGGAGACAGTGGGAGGCAAATTGACCTTGAAGAAATTCAAGACTCAATTGGTGAAGGAACCTCAAACACTAGCAATCAACTTGAGGAGGAAATTCCTGTTGATCCAGCTGACGAGTCTGTACTTCCGAGGCGTTCCACAAGGGTTAGGAACACACATGAGTTTTATTATGGATTTCATATTACTACGGAAGGTGATACATTTATCAGTGACAGTACACTGGTAAATCTGGATGAACCTAGCAGTGTTAAGGAAGCCATGGCAGGCCCAGAGTCTTCTAAATGGAAGGAGGCTATGGACAGCGAGATACAGTCCATGTATGACAATCAAGTTTGGAACTTGGTTGACAATGTACCAGGCCGTAAGACAGTCGAGTGCAAATGGATCTTCAAGAAGAAGACCGACATGGATGGGAAGGTGCACACTTATAAGGCTCGACTGGTTGCGAAGGGGTTTTCTCAGACTCAGGGTATTGATTACGATGAAACCTTTTCACCAGTAGCAAAGATTAAGTCTATTAGGGTTATGCTAGCTATTGCTGCATTTCATGATTATGAAATATGGCAAATGGATGTCAAAACCGCTTTCCTTAACGGAAAGTTGGCTGAGGATGTTTACATGAATCTGCCAGAAGGTTTTGTCAGTGCAGAGTACCCCAATAGAGTGTGCAAGCTTGAGAAATCCATTTATGGATTGAAACAAGCATCTCGAAGTTGGAATCTTTGTTTCGATGAGAAGGTCAAAGAGTTTTGTTTCTCAAGAAGTGAAGATGAGTCCTGCGTGTATGTCAGAGCTAGTGGGAGTATAGTTAGCTTTTTGGTACTGTATGTGGATGACATACTACTCATAGGAAATGACATCCCAACCTTGCAGGAGGTTAAGTCATGGCTTGGGAAGTGCTTCGCTATGAAGGACCTTGGAGAAGCTACCTATATCCTAGGGATAAGGATATTAAGAGAAAGGAGTAAAAGACTAATTGGACTTAGTCAGAGTATCTACTTGGATAAGGTGTTAAAAAGGTTCAACATGCAGAATTCCAAGAAAGGAGAATTACCGATCCAAAGCAATGCCAAACTAAGCAAGGCTCAGAGCCCGAGTACAGAAGATGAGATAGCTGAGATGAGTCGATTACCTTATGCTTCCGCTGTTGGTTCGATCATGTATGCTATGACTTGTACCCGTCCTGATGTGGCCTTCGCTTTGAGCATGGTCAGCAGATATCAGGGGAACCCTGGCAGTGCTCATTGGACTGCGGTAAAGAATATTCTCAAGTACCTGCGGAGGACTAAGGATTGGATCCTTACCCTTGGTGGGAGTGATGACTTGAGAGTAGTAGGGTATAGTGATGCTAGCTTTCAGACTGATAGGGATAACTTCCGCTCACAGTCGGGCTGGGTCTTTACCTTAAATGGAGGGGCAATCACTTGGAAGAGTTCCAAACAGGAGACTGTAGCTGATTCGACTTGTGAATCAGAGTACATAGCAGCGAGTGAAGCGGCAAAGGAGGCGATATGGCTGAGGAACTTCATCGGAGACCTTGGAGTTGTACCAGCTATTAAGGAGCCTATGGAGATTTTCTGTGACAGCAATAGTGCGGTTGCCTTAGCCAAGGAACCAAGAGATCATGGCAGATCCCGACACATTGACAGAAAATATCACTTCATAAGACACAAGATAGAAGAGGGACTCCTCGTGGCAAAGAGGGTATCGTCAGATGATAACCCTGCGGATCCCCTTACGAAGGGACTGATGAGGGTTAAGCATTTGCAGCATGCGAGGCGTATCGGGCTGAGGGACGATATTAGTTTTACAGATTAGATAGCCTTTTCTGAAACTTGTAAAATGTAATCGACGTTTGATGATGAATAAAATGTGTGATTTATTTATGAGTAAAGTGTTACTATCATTGTCAATTATTTACTATTGTTTTAGTTTTGCATGTTTTGACTTCCAGAATAATCAATTTATTCAAACCTCCACAATCGGTCATACGTCGGAAGTAGGTATGAATCAAGATTGTCATGAATTGGGTTTGTAGATGGCTAAAGGTGTTTAGACATAGCAATGGTTGCTACAACGTTCATGAGTGCTCATAAGTTATGAGTATTGGAATAAACCCACGCTCACTTGTATCACTTCATGGAATTTATCTCGAGTGATCGTGAGACGGTAATATCATATAAGTCTTCAAACCTAGAGATATGAGTTGTTACCTATGAGTTGGTTGTGCATTGATTGCACGTAAACGCATCAGTAACTTGATGTTATAAAACGTGCCTTTGTGTGCAATTCAATAAGTAGTAGAACAAGCATATGAGTCGAAGTTTATCTGTTCCTTCTAGAAATAGAAGCGATATCTGGGCCCCTCGATGATTTTGTGTTGACCCATGTACCGGGCCCGGTTAGAACTAAATTGATGTGTTCAGTTAAGTTCTTTGTCAAACAAATCGGAAATCGAGAAACAACTGCTAGACAATAAGTAAGACATTGTTCCATGTATTTGTCCGGCTGATATAATGAGAGCAGAGGATTATATGATCACTTATCTAAAATGGCGCTTCATAGTTCACAAGAGTTTTCGAGAGCTACGATTGCCGGTTGGTTCCTGAAGTAATATAGGCAAATACAGTTATTAGACTTATCCAAGTGGGAGTCTGTTGGATAAGGTGTCTAAGTCCATAACTTATTTGGTATATACTTGACCCGACTCGGCATGGTCCATTTGGGTTGCACTTCACCCGAACTAGTTATGGATAATTTTATGAGAGTTGTATACTTACGATTTATTAATATATTATAAGTTATAGTATATTAATATAAAGTCATGTTACTTAATTAGTTTTAATCTTGAATTAATTATGAATTAATTTAGTGATTAAAAGGAAGACTAATTAAATCATGGGCTATTATATTTATATGGTGTGGGCTAACACTCATTTGGAATGGGCTAAGCTTATATGGAAGTCCATGGATGATCCATGGAGCTTTTACCCATGGATCCTTGGAAGAGGAAAAGGCATGGGTTATTAGGGTTTCACCCTAACCATGTACACTATATAAACAAGCTTATGTTGCATGAAAAAGACACAAATGTGTGTGTAAGTGTGGTGGCCAAAATCAAGAGTTAGTATACTCTCTCATACATTTTCCAAGTTTGTGGTGATTTGTGATTTCCATTTGAGGCATTCACATTATTGGTGCTTGGCTCTCAAACTCCAAGGAATCAACAATCAACAAAAGGTATGTAATTCATCTAGTTCTTTTATGGTTAAAAGTACCCCATGCCATGCTAGATAGGTTATAAACCTTGGAAAAATAATATTTTGCATGTATCTTAGACAAACATAGATCCAAGGTTTAATAGGGTTGCATGTACACTTAGGAAGTGTTAGAATGCTCAAAACCCAACAGGGTATGCGCCACAACAGCGAGGGCACCAGTGGTACTTGTGACGAGGAGATCCACAGGATCATCCATGCTGAGGTGGGCGCAGCTATCCGAGAGGCGATACCGGAGATGTTTGGGTCTATTAAGACCACGTTGATTGAGACCGTCGATGAGCGCTATGTTGCTGTTACTGAGGCTGCTGCTGCCGCAGCCACCGCAACCCTAGCTGCTTCGAGACCACAGGGGGGTGACTCGTTGTTGTTCCGGGAGTTCAACAACACGAAGCCACCAGAGTTTGATGGGACACAGGATCCGATTGCTGCTATGAGATGGATCTCTGACATTGAGGGATGTTTTTACACGTGTTCACGCCCTGAGTACCTGAGAGTTCGGTTTACACTGAACCAGCTTCGCTTGGGAGCGAAGGACTGGTGGAAGTTTGTGACTGCCAGCTTTACTCCTGCAGATCATGCTGCAATGACATGGGAGAGGTTTACATAGCTGTTTCGAAATGAGTATGTTCCCCAGGTGGAGAGGGAACGGTTGGCCCATGAGTTTCTGTTTCTCAAGTAGAAGAGAGAAATTGTGACCGAGATCACGAGGATGTTCCATGAGAGGGCACTCTTTTTCCCTGAGCACGTGTCTACCGAGCAGGCATGTGTGAGCCGATATCTGAGCATACTGAGGAGGGATATACGAGATTTCGTGGTGAACTCGTCATATCGGACATTCGCTGAGCTTCAGACCAATGCCAGGTGCAGGGAGATTGAGCTAGAGTTACAGGCTAGGGAGGAGGGCGAGTCTCAGGGGAGAGACCAGAGACCAGTACAGTCGCAGCCGGCGACGAAGCGGGCAAAACCCGCTGATACGAGAGTTAAGGGCCAGAAGGGTCGTACTTGTTGCAAGTGCGGCGAGAGTCACGAGGGATTGTGTCGGGCAGGGATTTGCTACAAATGTGGCAAGGAGGGGCACTTGGCGAGGGATTTCCCCAATGGGTTTGCAGTTTTCTTTCACTGCAACCAGACCGGCCATCGGAAGGCCGAGTGCCCTCAGCTCATTCAGGGATCAGCCCAGGGTTCCGCTCCTGCTACTTTGCGAGCTACTAACAGTCGACCAGAGAAGGTCAAGGCACCGAAGGCTCATGGGAGAGCTTTTCAGCTGACAACGGAGGAGGTCTGCGCAGCACCTGATGTCGTGGCTGGTACGTATTTCCTTACTCCTGTTATTTTGAGATTTGTATTGCTTATACCGTGTTGTAAATAGGTACTTTTCTTGTGAGTTCTATATCTGCTTTGGTATTATTTGACTCGGGTGCGAGTCGATCCTTCGTGTCTTTAGCTTTTAGTCATCATATCAGAGTCAGGCGAGAGGTGTTGACTCGACCTCTGAGGGTTCTATAGCCGACAAGCATGCGGTTTTTTCCACTGATGTATTCAGAGGATGTGTACTAGAGATTTTTCGTGTTGAGTTTCCGAAAGATCTAGTGCCGATAGCCATGGGTGATGTATGTGTCATAGTGGGCATGGATTGGTTGAGTCGGTTTGGAGCTGTGATCGACTGTGAGCGTCAGATGGTGACCATACGAGACCCTAGTGGGGGAGTACTTACGGTGTATGGCGAGGGTACCTTCAGAGAGGCGACTGTGAGCGTCATCTGGATCAGCTTTCTGCTCTGCTGCCAGAGCGAGACAGAGTCTGCAGCAAGGATGTATGAGCTTTTTGGCGTATGTGATGGATATGCGGGTTGCTTCAGAGAGGCGACTTCTATCTCCGAGGTTCTGATAGTGTGCGAGTTCCCGGATGTTTTCCCTAAGGAGTTTCCGGGTGTGCCTCCCGAGAGGCAAGTAGAGTTTTGAATTTATTTGGTTCCGGGCGCGGCGCCTATTGCCAAAGTACCTTATCGCCTTGCGCCACCAGAGATGCAAGAGTTATCCTCACAGCTCCAGGAGCTGCTGGGGAAAGGTTTCATCAGACCGAGTAGCTCACTGTGGGGAGCACCGCTCCTTTTTGTCAAGAAAAAGGATGGTTCACACCGGATGTGTATTGATTACCGAGAGTTGAACAAGCTGGTGGTCAAGAACCGTTATCCACTTCCGAGGATCGACGATTTGTTTGATCAGTTGCAGGGGGCATCTTGGTTCTCCAAGATTCATTTGAGATCTGGATATCATCATATGAGAGTTTTCGAGGAGGATATCCAGAATACGGCTTTTAGGACTCGTTATGGGCACTACGAGTTTGTGGTCATGCCTTTCGGGCTCACCAACGCACCGGCGGCATTCATGGACCTCATGAACCGGGTGTGCAGGCCTATGTTGGATCGATCGGTGATCATGTTCATCGACGATATTTTGGTGTATTCGAGAACTAGAGAGCAACACGAGGAGCATCTTAGAGAGATTCTTGGAGTATTGAGGTCGGAGAGGCTTTATGCCAAATTCTCCAAGTGTGATTTCTGGTTACGAGAGGTCCAGTTCCTGGGACATCTCGTTAATCAGGATCGGATATTGGTCGACCCGGCCAAGATTGAGGCAGTTATGAGATGGGAGGTACCGAGATCCCCGTCCGAGATCAGGAGTTTTCTGGGTTTGGCCTGTTACTATCGGAGATTTATCAGAGATTTCTCCAAGATTGATGTTCCTCCAATATGCCATGCATGAACGTAAAGCTTGCAGCTTTACGTGATATTCGAGCCTTAGGATGATAGATCTAGAGTTTGGAGTTGTAAATCTGCCTTTAAACGTCTGAATGAGAATATAGACTGAATGGACTCGCCGAGTCAATGAGCTGACTCGACGAACCGGCTAAGGTTTTCCCCGATGAGCCTGGACATGAGTAACCCGACGAGTTGATGAGACAACTCGACGAGTTAGGTTTGGTTTTCGCAACTTTTCTGAAGGAACAAGGGGACTCGACGAGTCACAGAGGTGCACTCGACGAGTCGGGTTAACATGGACTGTTGACTTTAGTTGACTTTAGGGTTTGGTCAAGACAGGGATTATTAAGACCATGGAGGGGTAGAATGGTCTTTTACCCATTCCAAGAGTTAGAGAGAGAATAGCCTTTAGATTATTTAGAGTTGTGATTGGAGTGTTAATTGGAGATAATTATCATATGTGTTAGGAGGAGGCTAGATCGGTGATTCGTGTACGTGTTTCATTTGCTTGCTTACGAGGTGAGTCTTCTCACTATACTTACCTAGAGTGGTAATCTTTGTGTGGCCAGAGGGTCCTATGTGCTTATATTGAGTATTGTGATATCCTGCATTATGTCCTTGTGATTTATGTTGTGTATTATTTTGAGCTTTACTAAGTTAGGACTGGAGGGTCCACCCGAGTTCTGGGACCGGAGGGTCCCACTGAGACACATTGACCGGAGGGTCTTATTGAGTTATAGCCATGAGAGGCTAATGAGATATGTGTGGTATTTTGGGGAACTCACTAAGCTTCGTGCTTAATGTTTTATGTGATATGTGTTTCAGGTACTTCTCAGGATTGCGGGAAGGCGCCGACTTAATTGTACACACACGAGATGGAGTTTATGTTTGTGGATCCTGTATTTTATCAAACAATTTATAAACTTGTGCTTTTGACAATTTGACAATTGTGGTTTTGGAATGTGATAATGAGATTTATGTGGTTTGAAAATGTAAATTTTGTTTCAAAATTTACGGTGTTACAATGTGGGGGGTTGGCTAATGCTCTCGGGATATGCGGCTTCAAAACTCTCTAACAACATAGCAGTGCCTGGATCCCGGGACATCCCATCCAAATCAAACTTTGTCTATTAAAACAAAAAAAGAGTTAGCCAAGTAAAAACCAGTCATAATTAACCATATAAAATATTCTTATATAAATAATTTACCCCTCATTGTTGTTTTACTGTATCTTTTATCGAATGGGAAACTTTTTTCCAAGTCCATTTATCAAAATGGACCATCCGCCAAATTATTTTCCCAACTACGCGTGCAAACATGTCCTTCGGCTCTCCTACGGGATCATATATCATATCCATATGATAGTCCATGTCAATCGGTTTTTCTCTTTTCCTCGGACTCTCCTGTGTGGCACAACTACAAATATAATTAAAAATGATTAGAAACGGTGTTTTATAATAACTGAATAAAAGTAGTAAATAAAAATCCATAATAAGACTTACCATCATGCTCATGATAACCAGCACCTCTACCACCTGGGAAAGGTGATTCCTCAACTCCATCACCCCCATCTCCATGGCCCATAACAACAACGATGGTGTACAAAAACAAGAGTCATATCGACACCAGTTATTGCAAAATTATAAGATATACAAATACAATTTCTATTACAAATACACATAAACTAGGAATCCAAATAAAGTTTCAATTATACATTATACTTTACATAACAAAATGAATTATAGAATCCTAATTTTTATTTTTTTAATTATAGCATTATATGACATTACGATTTATAGCATCCTACATTTTTTTTGTTTTTAATTATAGCATTGTAGTTTTGAGGGTTGCCTAATTAAGTCATAAAAAATTAAGACATCCTACATACATACATTTTTATTGCACACAAATACACATACATCCATCATACCTACACACATATATACAAATACACATATGCATACATTATACACACATAAAATTTTGATTGCATACAAATACATATATACACGATACACATACTTCCATCATACATTTACACATATATACAATACATACAAATACACATATGCATACATTTATACACACACACATGATTGCATACCAAATACACATAAAAATAAACAAAATGCACTCATAAACATATAAACTGTTGGATTAAACAAATTTGCATACCAAATACCTAATACCATATGTTTGCATACCATCAAATTTATGCTATAATCGTTAGATTTCTTATCATAGCCATAAATATGACCAAAATAATTCTATAATTATTTTAGCTCATAAAACTTTGCATACCATATGTTGTAGCTAAAATACATGTTTTCATACCAAATACCATCTATTTTCATACCAAAGAGAATCACTAACCTGAAATCGAAATCAGAAGAACCTGTGGTGGTGTTTTCGCCAGAAAAATCTTCAATGGCGATGGCCTCGCCGGAGCAGTAACAACAATGGTTGTTTGTGGATTTCTTGATCACAAAAAATATCTTAGAATGGACACATTTCATAGGAGAAAAACCGACAGGAGGGACGAGAAATTACTTACCGTCGGCGGTTTTGTGGTCGAAGAGTCGCCGAAAACACACCTAATCGCTGGTAAACACCCCAAAATCGCCGGTATAAAGACCCCGGTGGTGTTCCTGTTGGAAAGAGGTGGTAATCGGTTTGTGAATGACCTTAGGCTTTCCAAAGGGTCGAAGTGGAGTCGTAATCGCCGGAGAAGAGAAGTGGGAGTGATAGTGAGAAAGCAGAACCTCGACAGGGGGATGAAATCGACTTAAGCTATTACCGAGGATGGTAATAGCGGTGACAAGGACCAATAGCGGCGACACTCGATGGTAAATGGAGGGAAGTTTTCGCGGTCAACATTTTTAGGGTATTAGCAAATGTGTCGCCACTATTTATGCCGCCGGTAATAACCTTGTACTATGTGCATCATTTAACCGTTGGATTGGAATTAAGATCGACGGCTGTGGTGAAGCCTGTACATTTGACACAGATCGAGGTTTTTTATCAATATCAGCGAAGATATTAGCGGCGACAAAGACATTACCGGCGACATATTTGAAATGTCGTCGGTAATGCCTTTGTCGTCGCTAATCCTGTCACCGGTATTAAGCACATTTATTGGTGTGAGTGAACAGTCCAAACAAGTTCAATGGTAATATTTGAACAAAAAAAGTAAGGGGCTAAATATGAATAAAACCTAAACTATCTTACCTATACCAACTGGTCATAAGGATATAATGCAATGTTCTAAAAAGTCTGTCATGACTCCAAGGCTTGTAGTTGACGCCATATTTTAACAAAATGTCGTCTTAAATAACACTTGTATACAAAAACAAATAATAATATATATATATATATATATATATATATATATACACACACACACACAAACTTCTCATTCTAAATAATGTCTTACAAACGATGTTTTTTAACACTCATCGTAAAAACTTGAGATATGATATTGCTGCTATAACGTCCTGTTTCGAATCGTTTCCCATTGTGGGGTGATGATCAAGGAGTGGGTATTAGCAGACTTAGAACCCTTGAAGAATTGATTTGGGCTCATTTGAAGGTGGATGATGTAGTTTGGACGATCAGGGTATTCGGTTTGTGTTTTGGAGCCCAACGGTATCGGTAAAGGCGTTGGTTCGGGTCTTTTAAGAAATTTGGATTTAATTTATTTGGTTTTCAAACTAAATAAAGTTTATAGAAGTGTAGGTCTTCTCGTTACCTTTCCATGGATATAAAGAACTTCAAAAACGGATAAGGGATGCAAAAGTTATGATCATTTGAATTTAGAAGGGTTTGGGCCAAACCGGGTACGCATGGCGTACACAGAAATTTAGTCGCGGGAGGATTTGGGAACGCCCTGTGTTTGTCAGGCCAGATTAAAACCCTAATTTAGGGTCTTGGGCCCTATTTAAAGACCTTAACGCACCTCCAACCCTCATTTCCTTCAGCCTCCATCCACTCTAACCCTAAGAACGAAACCCAAGCCCCCATTTGTGTATTTATTGAGCTTCATGGTGATTTTTGTGTGTTTTGGTGCTTGCAAATAAAGAAGGAACTTCTTGAAGAGTCAATGCTTGACTTAGAGCTTTTAGATCCAGGCTTTGCTCACCTAGATATAACTTATGGAGGTATAAAGTCTCAACCTTGACAACTCTTTCATGTAGATCTAGCTAGTTGGTTTTGGTTATGGTTTTGGTCCCTTTGTGGTGGTTCTTGTGAGTAGAAGTTACTCCAGAATCTTTGAGCTACATATTTGGACCTTGTTGGGATTATAAAGTCCTAACGTTTGGATCTTCATGAGTATAAACCTTTCATGCATATTTTGGTGGTCTTTTGGTAAAGTTTGGGACTTAGGGTTTTGCTTTGGGTCCCATTAAGTCTTGCTAAGTCATAAAGTCAGGAACTTTATGACTTAAGAAGTCCCTTTGAATAAGATCTGGAAGTTTTAACTAAGGTCTTAAGGTAAAAGCTTGCATCTTGGCCTCTTTATGGAGTTAGAATGCTTGAAATCATGATTGGGTCCTTTTGGCCCATGCAAAGGTGCCAAGTTGACAACTTTATGGGTTAAGTCAATAATATGAAGCTACTTTGAGCATTTGGACGTTGGACTTAAGGTATTAAGTCATTGGTGGAATTTTTGGACATTGACCGGGAACTTCGTGCGTTCGTCTCGGGAACGTCGCGCGTTCGGGTCATCAGTGGACTCTTTGGGCCTTTTACTGTGGACTTGATTATAGGACTTTCTGTTTTGAGCCATGTTCGGACTTATCTGGTTGGATAGCCCAGTTTGGGCTTAAGGAGTTTGGGTTGGGCCTTAGTGGGTCTAACTTGGGTTTGGGCCTTAGTAGGTCCAATTGGTTTGGGCCAATAGTAGGTCGGGTTCGATTGGGCCATCGTTGGGCCTATGTTTTGGGTTTATCCCTGGATATTAAATTAGATCAGTTTGGCTTGGCGCAGTGTGTGGAGCCGGTTCGCAACAGCAGCAAGTGAAGGATTTTGTTATCAGTCGATCAATGTGAGTCTTCTCGCTATATCCATGGGTCGAAGGCACCAGTTCCAACCCATTACGTGTTATGTGGTATGTTAGTTGTCTCTGTGATGCTTGCATGGAATACCATGGGGGAGCCCATGCCATACCAGATAAAGACCATGGGGAAACCCATGACAGCTATATGTATGTTGCATGATAATATGTGGTGGTACGTTGTATGGTATTTTGGGGAACTCACTAAGCTATGTGCTTTCGGTTTTCAGTTTATGTTTCAGGTACTCTGGTTTTCAATTTGGAGAGCTCGAGATGATTGCAGAGCACACAACACATGTTTCCGTATTTTGTGAACTACTCTGACTGAAGATGTGTATCTAAAGCTTGTTTACTTTGGTCTTATGGGAAGGATATGTATTAATGATTTATTAGCCTAAAAACAAAAAAAAAATTATGTCCTGATTTTGGATTGTTACAAGTTGGTATCAGAGACTTAGTCTGAGGGATTCGGACATACTCTCGGGTGTGTCTGAACTCAAACTGAGGATTGGTAAAGTTTTCAAAAGAAAAGTATTTTTAAGAAAAGAGTTTTCTAAGATAAGAGAAGGGTGTGATGCATGCAATCAGTTGAGCTCAAGTAAGTTTTCCTAAAATACCCATACATGTTATCTGTTATGATTTGATTTATGAATCTGTGAATTGCATGCTATTTAGGGCTAAGGATCTGCTCATCTCTTTCATGATAGAATTTTGAGAGAGATGCCTTTGTATGTATATCGTATGAGTTGGTAGACTTGCATGCTAGTGCTGATTAGTTATTGGTAGTTTGGCCTGATATGTGATACCTTGTTGCATTGGGTGTATTAGATGTTATGCTGAGATGGGAATATCTATTGGAATCAGTAATTGCTAAGTGTATGCTTTAAAAATTATATAAAGTTAGGATCTTATAGCTCTAGAATAATTGATTTGGCCTTATTTCATGTTCCTTATCTAATTGTGGTTCTAGGGTAGAGTCTGTTATTCTACAGTCTATTTGATCTTGTTTTGTGTATAATTTGCATGCATAAGGCAACAGGAAGTAAGGATGGAATTTCTAGCATAAGTGGTGGTGTGTGGGTTGAATGTTCTATGATAGTTCTATGGATTGGAGTGTTACTACACGAATGTTGCTTGTTTTGTGCTTTGTGGAACTCTTAGATGGTGGGAGTCAGCTGCTAAGTGAATATGATGGTATTCATGAGGTGGATGACTGGCATTATGGGGATTTCTGCAGCAACTCATGGCAGAGTAAGGTCGGGAACCTGGGTGAGCCTAGGGAATGCTGCAACGATTGTAGTCGCGCTGTTTAGTGAGCTTTGGTGCATCAGTTTGAGAAGGCGACCTAGAGGATTCGGGATGATTCTTGAGGAAAGTATGGATTGGTGTGGAAGGTAGTATTGGACCCGTACTACTGAAAGCATAGGATCTATACTCGAACCGGGAAGAGTTTTGGAGAATTTAAGAAGCCTGTGGAAGAGGATTCTTGGGGATGTTCTGATCATTGGCTTTTGGTCGTTCAGTTTGGTGATGAGCACTCATGGAGGAGGTTCTGGTTCTGGTTCCGGCTCAGGTGCAGGTACTGAGCCGATTAGCGAGCAGATGTGGGATTCATCTTGTTAGAGATTACCCACGGTATTTTGGAGCAGACTCCTGTGATTTTTGGCGCGGTCAAGGAGGGGATCTTGGAGATCTTGGATGAGAGATTGGGCGCGATCCGTGCTGAGGTTATGGTTATTGTTGGAGCTCGCACGCTATCATTCCGTGAGCGGAAGATTGATTTGGAGCACCTGGGAAGGAGGGGGGCGGATCAGGTGCATGTAGGGGAGGGTCCCGGGAAGAGACCCAAGACTTCTAATCAGTGTTTGAGAGGCTAGCAGGGTCGGAGTCAGTTCATCATGTGCGGGAAACTGCACGATGGAGCTTACCATTCCAGAGTGTATGGGTTGTTGTGAGTGTAGCAAGACTGATCTTGTCAGCAGGGATTGTCCTCAGGGGGCAAGCCCGTTATGTTTTCTATGCAACCAAGTGGGCCACAAGAGGGCCATCTGTCTGATGAGTAGGGGAGGAGTAGTGAGTGAACCTGCTCTGGTTACCTTGCAAATCTCTGAGAGTTGTGAGGGTTAGGACAGGAGCCGGTTATTGCAGTGTGAGGGGAGGCCGTGCTCCGGCAGGTGCTTTTGGGGGGATGTTATCTTTTGTGTTCTTTTCGGTTGTTATCAGTTTTCATGTTGCTCGGAGTTTTATATGGATTTGGGTAAGCGTTATATTCAGTTTATTTCTCTTTTATCGTTGGTTTATATCTTCGAGAATTGTTCTATGTCTTTTGCATGCCATGAATCATTAGTGGGTTATTGAGGGGTTGTATCTCGTGTAACGGGTTCCAATGTGTTCAGTTATTATTTTGGTTTTGGTCGAGGTCGGTTCAAGGGTTTTTGTGGAAGGTCTATGGTTGGGATTCAACAAGTTGGTTCTCCAGTCTTCGTCAGGGTTCAGCGGTTTTAGTATTTGTTTCGGTAAGAGTGGCAGTTGCCTATGGGAGAACTGTTGGGTTCAAGTACTGTCGTTGCTATGAGGAGAGCGGTACCAGGAAGATGGTAGTGTCAACTGCATGAGTTGTTTTGATCATTGGAAATGTCAGGGGATTTTTATATTCGCATGGGTAGTAGTCAGTTAGAATTCAATAATTCTTTGAGAATGGAATTTGGGATAAAGATTCGCGGCTCAGGGCAAGGGTTATAGTTTTAGTCGCTAGCATAAGAACTCGGGAATGGTGTCATGGGAGGTGATCTGGATTATAATGTTGGTTAAGATTTCAAGAGTATCCTTCAGGGTTTTAGGATTTGGGTGATCATGGAGTTGGCTAGCAATGGAACGCCAGTATTGTTTAGCGCAGGGTATGGGCGGTTCATACTGTTTGAGGGAGACGGGTCGGAGATCTATAAGGATTAAGAGGGGAGAGACCTTCGTTGAGTCCAAGTGGGGAAGAATTAAGTGGCTATTCAAATTGAGGTTGTGTTGGTGGGAGTTCAGGAAACTCCCGACCGTAGGTCGACATCTCCATTGTTATGCATAGTAGGCTGTGGGATTCGAATGCATGACCCAAACTCCTGATGGATTGTAGGATTTGGGTCAGGATGTGTGGTATTGTGATGGTTCAAGTGTGGTAAGGCCATGGGTGGTAACCATGGTTGGTTGGAAGTGTTGTAAGACTGTGATGGAATCGTAGCATTCATCAGTTCGAGGTAGACTATTATTAAGATGGTCACGATCATGGAAGAAGAATCAGTTCGTGCCTTGGGCACGCCAGCTAGGATGGTCGGGGAATTTTTCTCTGTTCTAAGGTTGAGGACCATTGGGGTCCGAGGCGGAGCCGGGCCTGAGTGGCTCTTGATGGGTGGGACCCGTGGGCGAGGCCCGTGTGATTATGGAAATTCAGGTTGGACCTGGTAGAGACTGTTGGGTCAAGGTATTGGATCTTGAGTTACAGGGTCATGTGGGTGATCAGTGTGTGGCGCAGAGGGGTTATTAGGATGGGTAGCCTTGTTGTTTGAATTCTTGGGAACCTGGTGGTTGGACTAGGTGAGAGACTGGTAGTCTCAGAGATGGTTTGGGAGTATTTATTTGTCTGTCAGGTGAGGGGTCGTTGGGAATCAGAAGGTTGTGGTGTGAAATGCAAGTGCAGATTCGTGGATCTCGGGTTATGAGTGGAGTATCGAATTGGTTTTGGGTAAGATCTTGACTCGGGTATCGCGCGTGTTTTGTGTAGGATTTTCGTTCCAGTGGAACAAGAATGTGGATATCTATATACTAAGGGCATTAATCACAAGTTTCAAGGGTAATGAATGGGTGTAGTGTTGATGGCAAATAGAGCCATTGTGTTGTGTCTTTGGTTGGTTCCGTATGTGGGAGGGCCACAACGTGTTTGGAATCAGGAGAAGGTAGGTCGTTGGAGACCGGTTATGATATGACATTGCAGTTGGTCTTGTGGCATTCTTTTAGCAGTAGGTTTGGTGACGAGGTGGTTTGGGCTATTATCGCCAGATAAGGTTTCTCTCGGGAGTCGCGTGGGGCTACTGTGTGTTTGTGTGTCTTTTGGATCAGCAATCGGGGAGGAGTCCGGTGTTATAGATAGTTGGCAGACAAGTTGGGACCAGGGAGGTCTCGGCTACTTTCGGAAAACAGCTAGGTGGCAGCAATATGAGTCGGAGTGGTTTTATTGAATTAGGATTTGTGTGTGGAGTCGCTTGTGATTCAGGGCATATGCTATGACGCTCTCAGTGGGATTAAATAATCTCAAAGTGGTTGATTGGACCTGGTTGCGCAGCTCTTGTATGAGTCTAACCGTTACAGGGAGGAATCTTCTACTCGAAGGATTATTTGAGCCTTCTGTCTAGTGTTGTGTTCTGCAGCTGTTCATGATCAATAATTTTGTTCTTATGGAAGCATCAGGATAATATTGGTTGGAAGGGTTTTTTTTAGCCTGGTATTCATGAGGAAATGGTATGATTGTGGTTCAGTGTGGGCGGTCTTTCGGGAAGTCGGATCAATTTGAGGTTTCGGGTTTCTGGAAAGGCAGAGGTGGTTTTCTACAAGGGTTTAAGGTTCGTTCTTCTTCAGGTTTGTAAGCCATGCGAGGGTCGGTTCCAGTTGCCTTGGAAAGGCATGAGTATGCTCGGGGTTTTGGTTGTATTGCTCAGGTTGTTTGGCGTGCCGAGGATGGTAAGGAATGATTTCGAGGACCGAATCTAATTTAAGTGGGGGAGAGTTGTAACACCTTGTTTCGAATAGTTTCCCATTGCGGGGTGATGATCAAGGAATGGGTATTAGCAAACTTAGAACCCTTGAAGAATTGAGTTTGGGCTCATTTGGAGGTGGATGATGTAGTTTGGATGATACGGGTATTCGGTTTGTGTTTTGGAGCCCAAGGATATAGGTAAAGGCGTTGGTTCGGGCCTTTTATGAATTTTGGATTTAATTTCGGTTGGTTTTCAGACTAAATAAAGTTTATAGAAGTGTAGGTCTTCTCTTTACCTTTCCGTGGATATAAAGAACTTCGAAAATGGGTAAGGGATGCAAAAGTTATGATCATTTGAATTTAGAATGGTTTGGGCCAAACCGGGTACGCATGGCGTACAAGGGAGGTACGCATGGCGTACACATGAATTTGGTTGCGGGAGAATTTGGGAACGCCCTGAGTTCCCCAAGGTAACGCTGTAACATCCATAAAAATCATGCCAAATTTAAACTTTTAAAGTATTCCAAAACCATTGATTATTACAAAAGTTGTTTTCATAATGGTTCAGTGTCAAAATATCTTAGAATCAAATCATAAATAACAGGAGGTGTACGATCATTCCTTCACCTTCCTGCGATCATCAGAAGTACCTGAAACAAAACCAACAACTGTAAGCCCAAAGCTTAGTGAGTTCCCCCATAATACCCATACGCACATCAACATACATATAACACAAACAGCATACTATGGGTCCAATCAACCATCGGGTTGGAATACCCCATGCCCTTAACCATCGGGTTGGAATGCCAATCATATTATAGGTCCAGTCATCCTCGGGATGGAATACCCAGGCCCACAACCATCGGGTTGGAATTCCCTCATACTACGAGCTCAATCATCCGCGGGATGGAATACTCACGGCCCACAACCATCAGGTTGGAATGCCTAGGTCTGCTGGCTCTCGCACAAAGCAGATGAGCCTCAACCACCAATCAACATGTGCACATATATCAGATAATCACATAACAGTCCATAGACAAACAAACCGATCTAACCGATCATACTAGCATAACATCATCCTATATACCAGGATACTGATCTACAGATCATAGCAACATAATACCATCCTATCTACCAGGATACTGATCTGACAGCTCATACTAGCATAACATATGAGAATACAATAAAAAAGGGCCGACCTTGGTGCCGTAGACACTTGAGCATAGTGAGGAAAACTCACCTCACAAATGTCGAACTGAAGTGATAAGCTCAAACTATCAAACCATAGCCATGAACTCCACCACCTATATTTACCATAAGACCATTTCCATAAATTTCCAAGTTACCAAAATACCCCCAGAAGTCAACTAGTCAACCCTTGGTCACAGTCAAAGTCAATGGTCAAAGTCAACAATCCATGTTGACCCAACTCGTCGAGTGCAGCTAGCAACTCGTCGAGTTTCTTAAGAGTTCAGACGGTCATAAACCCTCGCTGACTCGTCGAGTTTCCGACCAACTCGTCGAGTCTATGCGTGTCCAGAAGTCAGGGAAAACCCTGACTGACTCGTCGAGTCCTCTACTAACTCGCCGAGTCCATGCAGAAACCAAACAATGGGAAAACCCTTCCCAACTCGTCGAGTTCCATATCCGACTCGTCGAGTTCATACAATCCATTTCTTGTCCAGATGATTTTCAGCCATTCCAAAGCTCCAAATGGTAGATCTAGCTTCCTAAGGCATGCTTATCACGTAAAGTTACTGTTGGATTAGTGTTTAAGTCCATAACTATATTTGGTATGTACTTGACCCGACTCGGTATGGTCCATTTGGGTTGCATGGCATCATGCATTTGGATAGACTAAAATGAGAGAAATAACACTTAAGGTTTGGTAATATATTATAAGTTCTAATATATTAATAAGATTATTTAATTAGTATTGTTCAAGAATTAATTTTGAATTAATTAAGTGATCAAAAGGAGACTAATTAAATATATGGGTTGATTGTGTAAATCATCCATACTTATATAGTGGGCTAATGCTCCATGGATTATCAAGTTGGGCTAAAACCCATAGGATGCTCCATGGTGTTTTTGTACCCATGGATCATGGAAATGAAAGGCCATGGCAATTAGGGTTTACATGGTGTAACCCTAATTGTGACACACTATATAAGCATCTTATTCTTGTCAAAATCGGCCACCATGAGGCAACCATGTGAGACTATGAAGAAATGGTGAGGGCTAGCCGATTTCATGAAGTGTTCATTTCTCTCTAAGTTATTCCAAGTGCATTTGATGTTGTGTGAACCATTTGAGGTGTCACACTTGGGGCACTCGGCTATTAAGCATCAAGGAATCAAGCTACATAAAAAGGTATGTCTTCTAACCTGTAACAACGTAAATTTCCAACACAATTTTTTTTCATTTTTAAAACATAGTTTCATTCATAATAATTATCAAAATCCAATGTAACACATGTCCTCCAAATAAAACGATCCCAAGATCTCAAATACATAAAACTCCATCAATGTGTACAGATCATGTCGGCGACTTCCCACGATCCTCGCTGGTACTTGAAACACATAACACATAAACGGTAAGCATAAATGCTTAGTGAGTTCCCCAAAATACCACATACGCACATACGCCACTCAAGGCTATAGCTCTACAAGACCTTCCGGTCCATGTGTCTCAGGGGACTTCCGTCCCAACCCTGGTAGACCTTCCGCCTCTACCCGTAATGACCTTCCGGTCTGCATCATCTTGACCTTTCGGTCCATACACTGTTGACCTTCCGGTCCATGTCATGATGACCTTCCGGTCTGTACCATACCACTCATAACATAACATAGCACATACATATCATATAACAGCATACATCACATTCTACTCATAGCACATAAGACCTTCCGGTCACACGTAATTACCACTCTAGGTAAAGTATAGTGAGAAGACTCACCTCACATGATGTCTAGTAAACCTTCTGGCTTGATAACCTCGATCGAGCCTCCGCCTAACACATAAGGCAAACATTTCTAATTAATACTTCCTCTTGTCCTCATCTCTAATGAATGGGTAGAAGACCATTCTACCCCTTCCTGGCCTCTCTTGATTCAGCATGACCAAAACCCTAAGGTCAACCGAAGTCAACCCTAGTCAATGGTCAAACCTTGACCAGACTCGTCGAGTGCACTCGCGTGACTAGGCGAGTCCATGCGTGTCCTCTGAATCCTCATAAAGCCTTACTCAACTCGCCGAGTTAACCTTTCACTCGACGGGTTACCACTGGACACGAATCGGGGCAACCCGACTTGACTCGTCGAGTCCCCTGATGGACTCGGCGAGTTCATTTCATGGCAATATTCATATGACCTTCTGAGGTCAGATCTGTTTCTCTAACCTATAGATCTGACTTCCCAATGCTCAATAATCACAAAAGCTCCAATATTTACCCTCATGCAACACACATAAAGCTTCTTTTGGTGAAATAGCTTCTAACATGACAACCTAGGCTCATATCTCCAAAGGAACAACATAAAGCAGAATGGTTGGGACTCTCTGGACCTCTTAAGGTCCAGATCTAAGACTTCTCCACATTGGGACCTCATATGCATCATATACTATCCAAAAAAGGGTAAAGAAAACCCTAAATTCAAGGATTCTACACAAAACAGAAGGAAGGGGCGAAATACTACCTCAGAATGGAGATCCTTGCTTGGATGTCTCAGCATAACAACCTCCTTTGGTCCTTCTAGCTGAATCCCTTCACTTCCTTTGCAAAATCACACCAAAATTACTTGATTTCATCACAAGAACTCTCCCATGGCTCCAATGGCGATTTAGGGTTTCTCACAGGGGATATGAGGCACATCCAAGGTCATAAGTTCCTTTAAATAGGCTCCAACCCCGGAACTTAGGGTTTTCTCTGCCTAGTACCTACTCGGCGAGTCCATACTTGGACTCGTCGAGTCCGCTCATTAAATCCACGTGATCAATTCGACGTGACTCGGCGAGTCAGACCTACGACTCGTCGAGTCCCTCATAAATCCTCAAAATTGAAACACGAACTATCATACCCGAAATTCCGGATGTTACAAATCTCCCCCACTTAATTTGATTTCGCCCTCGAAATCGCTTCTCAAACCATATATATAGAAACCAAACACCCGAAAAGCACCACTGAAAGGATCTCACACCAAAATGATATCTTCCTCTATGAATACCTGAACCCGACCAGGAACTCCTGAATTCGAAACAAAACCAACCATTACTTCCAAAGGTTACTCATAACATATTCCAAGTGTCTCACTGACTTCCTTCTCACATCAACTATCTCGGCCCAGTGACACATAAGTCACGAAGTTCTCTTTACCCCAACGAATACTATACTCCTAACTAAAATCGTCTCATCCTCAACCTCAGCCGAAATAATAATCATTTGCCTCATGTACCTCATGGTATCTCTCGTACTAACGAACTGACCTCACTCGGGTCTAAGATATCGGGTGACAACAATACCCCTCAACCAATAATCCACCTCAGAATCCAGAATCTTCTCTTGCATACCCAACGTACTACCAAAGCCAAACTCAAACTCGAGAGTCTGGTCCGACCCAACGTTGGAACCACTTGTCCCAATGAAACAATCATCTCATGACTCAACCTGCAACCCGCACGAATACCACTTTTTCCAATTCCCTCGTGATGCGACAACCACCACTCAAGTCAGAAGTTAACGATTCCCAACAAATATGGGGGCCCCAGTCTCTTTCCTGGTTCGACCGCCAGGCTCCCAAAAACTCAACTATTAGGGCCACCCTCGCCCAAAACTCTTCTGCGTCGTGCTTTGGTCAAAGAGTACTTCCTCATAACCACCTCTTGCTGACTCAAGAGTATTACAGCTCCCTGTGGCATCGCAATAACCTCTCCTCTGACTAGTGAGTACTACGGCTCCTCGTAGCAATCACGACAACCTCTGACTAGTGAGTACTACAGCTTCCCGTAGCATCACAACAACCTCTGACTAGTGAGTACTACGGATTCCCGTAGCATCACAACAACCTCTGACTATTGAGTACTACGGCTTCCCGTAGCATCACAACAACCTCAGACTAGTGAGTACTACAGCTTCCCGTAGCATCATAACAACCTCTGACTAGTGAGTACTATGGCTTCCCGTAGCATCACAACAACATCTGATTAGTGAGTACTACGGCTTCCCGTAGCATCACAACAACCTCTGACTAGTGAGTACTACGGCTTCCCGTAGCATCACAACAACCTCTGACTAGTGAGTACTACGGCTTCCCGTAGCATCACAACAACCTCTCTCCACTGAAATCCTCATTCTTAAATAATCCCTCCTGATGTCAATGCCCAAGGGATCCCACTGGTACCGCAAATACACAATACGCCACTTGCAGTCTCAACCCAAGACTCAAAACTAATCCGAACTTCAGGTCATCTTACTCAGATATCTTGACAAATTAGCATAGAACCTCATGATGTACTGCCTCAACCCCTGATCTCCTTCATTATTCACAGATACACCCACGCATTCCCTTAAAATCTCACAACAAATTTTCCTTTCATCTCACGTCACTATGGAGTATCCCAACTCTCAATTGAAACATGAAGGAATCGTCAATGACCCAGAACATGTTGACGACAATCCGAAACTTCCTTCTATATGGCTCAGAACTCATGCAAGAATACTCATAATGAACTCGAAGTTGTTGCATAATCAGTTTCTGCCCTTTCCCGAACCGCATAACAGCCTATATAATGAACCAGAATTCTCTCAACTGCCGGACAGATCTTACGAGCCAACCATCTTGAGTTCATCATAGTAATCTCGCAAAATTTCCTAACCACCTCAGGGTCTCCGACCAACAGCTACTTGCTGTGGGGACACTCATCCGTTCTCAACATGCACTATATGCATTATCTCGCTCTATGTCACGCCTCGACCACCAATACCCGTGATCTCATGAACCTGAACCGCAGAGCTCTATATCCAGATCTCTAACCGCTTTTGAACAAATCTCAGATCCCCTCAATAAAGTACCCGCTTCTCCCCCACTCAGGGTTCGGACCATCACCAATTGGCGCACTAACAATCTATCTCACAGACTGTTTCCGCCGGAAACATCACACTTACTCTTGGAAGGTACTGCGCGATAATCTCCCCGATGGAGATTAAGCAACTCCAATATCCCGGATTTCTGATGAAAACCTCATAAACTTCTCATCATGACTGCCTCTAATCATTCCGAATCTCATACCAATCCATTACCAGACATCTCGACTGTCCAATAAAAATCCTGACTCTTAGTTCGGAATAATGAATCATTATACTCCTAATCCTCGACTCCCAAACCATCGTTCCATCCCATATGCTACAAAGCCTTTACAGCCCTGCTGAACTCTGTCTCGCTCTGGCAGCTGAGCAAAATGCTGACCCACATCGGGTACCCTCGCCATATACTGTCAGTACTCCCCCACTAGGGTCTCGTATCGTCACCATCTGACGCTCGCAATCTATAAAAGCTCCAAATCGGCTCAACCAATCCATGCCCACAATGACACAAACGTCCCCCATCGCAATCGGGACCAGATCTATCTGGAACTCAGCACCGAAGATCTCGAGTACACATCCTCGAATCACCTCAGTAGCATACACCGCTAGCTCGTCGGCTATAGAAGCTCGTAGAGGTCGACTCATCGCCTCTCGTCAGATACTGATGTGCTCGCTAAACGCTAATGACACGAAAGATCGACTCACACTCGAGTCTAATAACACCAAAGCAGGTACAAAATTCACAAGAAAAGTACCAGTCACACCATTAGGTGTTGTGCGGACCTCCTACGCTGTCATATGGAAGGCTCTCCATCGTGCCTTCGGTGCCTCGGCCTTCGCTGGCCGACCCTCAGTAGCTCATGTACCAGCAGGGGCAGATCCCTGTAACAGCTGCGGACACTCGGACCTATGGTGGCCAATATGGTTGCAATGAAAGCAAACCATCAATCCCTTGGGGCAATCCTTGGCTATATGCCCCTCCTTGCCACATTTTTAGCAAGCACCTGCTCGACAAACTCCATCATGTCCCTTACCGCACTTCCCACAAGTGCGGCCCTTCTGGCCTTCAGATCTCGTATCAGCGGGCTTAGCCCGCTTGGCTGGCGGCTGTACCTGTATCGGTCGCCTGTCCCTCCTCTGAGACTCGGCCTCCTCCTTGGCCTGAGTCTCTAGCTCAATCTCCCTCTTCTGGGAATTTGCCTGGAGCTCAGCAAATGTCCGGTAAGTCGAGTTCGCCACGAACTCCCGAATGTCCCTCTTCAGAATGCTCAAATACCGACTCATGCGTGCCTGCTCAGACGACGCGTGCTCAGGGCAAAACAACGTCCTCCCGTGGAACATCCATGTAATCACAGTCACGGACTCTGTCCCCTGCTTGAGGGACAAGAACTCTTGTGCCAACCGTTCCCTCTCTACCGGGGGAACATAATCGTCTCTGAACATGGTGGTGAACCTCTCCCAGGTCACCTCTGAGATCTCTGCAAGAGTGAAGTTTTCCGTCACAACTTCCACCAATCCTTCGCTCCCAAGCGGAGCTGGTTTAGCGCGAACCGTACCCTCAGATGCTCTGGACACGAACAGATGTAGAAGCATCCCTCAATATCAGAAATCCATCTCATCGCAGCAATCGGGTCCTGAGTCCCATCAAACTCTGGTGGCTTCGTGTTGCTGAACTCCCAGAACAGCAACGAGTCACCCCCCTGAGGTCTAGCAGCAGCAACAGCTGCCGTAGCTGCAGCGACTGCAGCCTCAGTAAGCGCGGCGTACCGCTCATCGAATGTCTCAATCCACGTGGTCTTAATAGACCCAAACATCTCTGGTATCTCTGCTCGGATAGCCGCAGCTACCTCATCATGAATCATCCTGCAAGTCTCGTCATTGCTGACTCTGCTGCTCTCTGGTGCGTGACGTGTACCCACCATGAAGTCTCACAACATAAACGAAAACAGAGACTCGTTCGAGTATACTCGTACTCAATCACCCAATCCTACTTGTTTATGGGAATCCTAAGGATTCTTACTTGGACTGTGCACTAATCCGGTGTTTTCAGTAGTACGGGCCCTATACTACCTTTCACACCGCATCAGCATTCATTCCAAGTCCTCCTCCTAGGATCCCAGATCACAAGTGCTCTACATCTCGCTAAGCATGGGCTACCCTTCGGTAGACTTCTCATAAGCTCCTCACTGCTACCTACTCACTCTCGAAGCATCTCATAGTAGCAGTAATCTCCTAGGCTAAGGCATCACAAATCAGGCCACTCTAGTCCTAATAGGAATACCTAGCCTACTCTAGCATGCATAACATATCATATCATATCTCATAACACATAATGTAAGGGTATTTTGGGAAATCACCATTTGGGCGCTGGCTGATCGTACACACTGCTTTTTCCGCTTTCCTCACATTCCTTTACTTTTTTTTAGAAAAATTGTTTCCTTTATGAAAAACTTTCTCAAATCCTCAGTTTGAGTTCAAATACACCCGAAGGTGCATCCGAATCCCTCAAACCAAGGCTCTGATACCAATTTGTAACAACGTAAATTTCCAACACAATTTTTTTTCATTTTTAAAACATAATTTCATTCATAATAATTATCAAAATCCAATGTAACACATGTCCTCCAAATAAAACGATCCCAAGATCTCAAATACATAAAACTCCATCAATGTGTACAGATCATGTCGGCGCCTTCCCGCGATCCTCGCTGGTACCTGAAACACATAACACATAAACGGTAAGCATAAATGCTTAGTGAGTTCCCCAAAATACCACATACGCACATACGCCACTCAATGCTATATCTCTACAAGACCTTTTGGTCCATGTGTCTCAGGGGACCTCCGTCCCAACCCTGGTAGACCTTCCGGCTCTACCCGTAACGATCTTCCGGTCCGCATCATCTTGACCTTCCGGTCCATACACTGTTGACCTTCTGGTCCATATCATGATGACCTTCCGGTCCGTACCATACCACTCATAACATAACATAGCACATACATATCATATAACAGCATACATCACATTCTACTCATAGCACATAAGACCTTCCGGTCACACGTAATTACCACTCTAGGTAAAGTATAGTGAGAAGACTCACCTCACATGATGTCTAGTAAACCTTCTGGCTTGATAACCTCGATCAAACCTCCGCCTAACACATAAGGCAAAATTTTCTAATTAATACTTCCTCTTGTCCTCATCTCTAATGAATGGGTAGAAGACCATTCTACTCCTTCCTGACCTCTCTTGATTCAGCATGACCAAAACCCTAAGGTCAACCGAAGTCAACCCTAGTCAATGGTTAAACCTTGACCAGACTCATCGAGTGCACTCTCGTGACTCAGCGAGTCCACGCGTGTCCTCTGAATCCTCATAAAGCCTTACTCAACTCGCTGAGTTAACCTTTCACTCGACGGGTTACCACTGGACACGAATCGGGGCAACCCGACTCGACTCGTCGAGTCCCCTTATGGACTCGGCGAGTTCATTTCATGGCAATATTCATATGACCTTCTGAGGTCAGATCTGTTTCTCTAACCTATAGATATGACTTCCCAATGCTCAATAATCACGAAAAAGTCCAATCTTTACCCTCATGCAACACACATAAAGCTTCTTTTGGTTAAATAGCTTCTAACATGACAACCTAGGCTCATATCTCCAAAGGAACAGCATAAAGCAGAATGGTTGGGACTCTCTGGACCTCTTAAGGTCCAGATCTAAGACGTTTCCACATTGGGACCTCATATGCATCATATATTATCCAAGAAAGGGTAAAGAAAACCCTAGATTCAAGGATTCTACACAAAACAGAAGGAAGGGGCGAAATACTACCTCAGAATGGAGATCCTTGCTTGGATGTCTCAGAATAACAACCTCCTTTGGTCCTTCTAGCTGAATCCCTTCACTTCCTTTGCAAAATCACACCAAAATTACTTGATTTCATCACAAGAACTCTCCCATGGCTCCAATGGCGATTTAGGGTTTCTCACGAGGGATATGAGGCGTATCCAAGGCCATAAGTTCCTTTAAATAGGCTCCAACCCCGGAACTTAGGGTTTTCTCTGCCCAGTACCTACTCGGCGAGTCCATACTTGGACTCGTCGAGTCCGCTCATTAAATTTGTGATCAATTCGACGTGACTCGGCGAGTCAGACCTACGACTCGTCGAGTCCCTCATAAATCCTCAAAATTGAAACACGAACTATCATACCCGAAATTCTGGATGTTACATAACCTGTTTTATTACCCAAGTATCAAAGATTGTATGCTAGATAGGGTAATACCTTGGAATATTCATATTTTCATGTATAATAGAGAAAACATAGATCCAAGGTATTTAGGGTTGCATGTACACTTAGGAGTGTTAAAATGCTCAAAACCCAACAGTTACAAACTTTACGTGCATGCAAGGCTCTAAAGGCTTAGAGTACCAAATCCAAGCTTAAAATGGGGTTTAAATCAAAGGGAATAGCTCATACTTGCTAAAGTTAGAAACTTTACAGTTGTAGAGAGAAAGATAAGTTCAGATCTGAAGTTGCAACTTCAAATCCTAGCCCTTACCCGAAAATGGTTCACATACTTGCTAGAAAAGCCCTAATCTAAAACATGAAGAGATCTAGAAGGAGGAAAGTCAAGGTAACGACTTGTTACCTTCAAGTGATGCTAAAATGGAATAGAGTTCAGGTCCTCAACTGTTCCTTGCTCAAAGCTTCTTGATCTTCAAGATCCATTCACCAAGATCCACCTTCCAAGCTTAAAAACACACAATATGGAGAGAAAACGCGATTTAGGGTTTCTGGACTCAAAGGGGCTGTAAGGGAGGCTAAGGGAGACTAATGATCCTTTAAATAGGGTGCAAAACCCCCGAAAATTAGGGTTTCATCCACCAGCTCCAACTCGTCGAGTCGGTCCTCCAACTCGTCGAGTTGGTCACTTAAAACACGCGACCAAATTTGTGCCTACTCGACGAGTCAGGGCATCCAAGTCGTCGAGTCGACCTTTCAAATGGAAATATAAGACTAAAAAGTTTATACCTGAGAGTCGGGGTGTTACAATTCTCCCCCACTTGAACTAGACTTTGTCCTCGAAGTCTGTTGTGGTGAACAACTCCAGATAATGCTCCCGCATCTCAGCCTCCGGCTCCCAAGTCCACTCAGATCCCCTCCGGTGTTCCCATTGTACCTTTACCAAAGGAACTTCCTTGTTCCGCAGAACCTTCACTTTCCTCTCCAGAATGGCTACCGGCCTCTCTACGTAATTCAGGTGCTCATCGACCTGAATATCATCTAATGACACTATCGCGTCCTCGTCCAGAACACACTTCCGCAACTGTGAAACGTGGAAAGTACTGTGGATCTGATTAAGCTCTTCTGGTAGCTCGAGTCTATATGCCACCGTGCCAACCCTGACGATGATCCGGAATGGTCCAATGTATTGACGGACCCAATTTCCCCCTCTTCCTGAAGCGGATCACACCCTTCCAGGGTGAGACCTTCAGGAGTACCATGTCACCGACCTGAAACTCCAACTCAGATCAGCGCCGGTCGGCGTAGCTCTTCTGCCGACTCTGTGCGGTCTGCAGCCACTGCTTAATCTTCTGAATCATCCCGGTAGTCTACAGGACTACCTCGGTCCGACCCATCACCCTGTGACCCACCTCGCCCCAACAGACTGGGGTGCGGCATCTCCGTCCATACAACAACTCATAAGGTGGAGCACCAATGCTGGAGTGAAAACTGTTGTTGTTGGAGAACTCTGCAAGGGCTAGGTAGGAGTCTCAACTCCCATCGAAGTCAATAACACAGGCTCTCAACTTATCCTCAAGAGTTTATATGGTCCGCTCACTCTGGCCGTCCGTCTGCGGATGATAGGTTGTACTGAAGTGCAGCCGTGTGCCCAGTTCCTCGTGGAACTTCTGCCAAAATCGGGAGGTAAACCGAACATCACGGTCTGAAACGATAGAGACCGGAACCCCATGACGAGTGACAATCTCGCGTATATACACATCGGCCAACTTCTCGGCCGATGAGCTCTCCCGAATGGGCAGAAAATGAGCACTCTTGGTCAAACGATCCACGATGACCCAAATAGTGTCGAACCCCTTCGCCGTTCTCGACAACTTGGTGATGAAGTCCATCATGATCTACTCCCATTTCCACATGGGAATCTCCAGAGGCTGCAGCTTGCCATGCAGCCTTTGGTGCTCGGCCTTGACCATCTTGCAGGTCAAGCACCTCTCAACATACCAAGCGATTTCTCGCTTCATGCATGGCCACCAGTAACTCAATCGTAAGTCCCGGTACATCTTGGTGGCCCCCGGGCGAATAGAGAAGCGAGACTTATGAGCCTCATCTAAAATAGTCTGTCTGACCCCACCAGACATCAGAACCCACACCCTTGATCCTCTCTAGTTTCTAGTTCTCCTGACGCATACCCTCAGCCTGGGCTTCCTTGATCAAGCCCACAAGTGAAGAATCCACTGAAATCCTCATACATGCCACTGGAGTGGATGATCCAGCTGACTTGCGGCTCAGAGCGTCCGCCACCACGTTCGCTTTACCCGGGTGGTAAAGGATCTCATAGTCGTAGTCCTTGTCTACGTCCAACCATCTGCGCTGTCTCATGTTCAGGTTCGGCTGATCCATGATGTGTCTCAAGCTCTTGTGGTCCGTGTAGATGGTATAGCGGACCCCATAGAGGTAATGTCTCCAAATCTTGAGAGCGAATACCACCGCTCTCAACTCCAGATCATGAGTAGGGTATCTGGTCTCATGTGGCTTCAACTTCCTCGACGCGTAGGCTATCACCCGTCCTCTCTGCATGAGGACCGCTCCCAGTCCCGTGATGGATGCATCACAGAACACCACAAAATCCTCAACTCCCTCCGGGAGAGTCAAGACTGGAGCTTCGCATGGTCGCTGTCCGAGGGTCTCAAACGCCCTCTGCTACTCGGGGCCCCACCGGAAATCCACCCCCTTCCTCGTCAGACGAGTGAGGGGTACTGCAATCTTGGAGAAATCATGTATGAATCTTCGACAGTACCCTGCCAATCCCAAAAAGCTCCTGATGTCTGAGGGAGATTTCAGAACCTCCCACTGCATAACCGCCTCGATTTTGGCCGGGTCGACCAAAATCCCCTCCTGGTTAACGAGGTGACCAAGAAACTGAACCTCTCGTAACCAAAAATCACACTTTGAGAACTTGGCATAAAGCCGTACTCGCCTCAGAACTCCCAATAACTCCCATAGATGCTCCTCATGTTGCTCTCGGGTTTTCGAATATATCAAGATATCGTCAATAAACACTATGACTGAGCAATCGGGCATCGGTCTGCAGACCCGATTCATCAGGTCCATAAATAATGCTGGCGCGTTGGTGAGCCCAAACGGCATCACCACGAACTCGTAGTGTCCATAACGAGTCCGGAACGCGGTCTTATCCACGTCCTCCTCCCTAACCCTGACCTGATGGTACCCGGACCTCCGGTCTATCTTGGAGAACCAAGATGCTCCCTGCAACTGATCGAAAAGATCATCTATCTTCGGGAGTGGATAACGGTTTTTCACCGTTAACTTGTTCAACTCCCGGTAATCAATGCACATCCGGTGTGAACCATCATTCTTCCTGACGCAGAGTATCGGTGCTCCTCACGGGGAACTGCTCGGACGAATGAACTGCTTGCCCAGCAGTTCCTGCAGCTGTGATGACAACTCTTGCATCTCTGGTGGTGCCAACCGGTACGACACCTTGGTGATAGGGGCCGCACCATGCACTAGGTCGATCCTAAACTCAACCAGCCTCTCCGGAGGCACTCCAGGTAACTCCTCCAGAAACATGTCAGCAAAATCCCTGACCAATGGAACCTCTGATACTGAAACCTGATCCCTGACTCGCATATCTACCACATATGCTAGATAACACGCACATCTGTGTTGAGTGTACTGCCGAGTCCTAGCAGCCGAACAAAACCCTGATCCCAATCTGGTGCCCTCGCCGTAAATAATCAGTTCTCCCCCACTTGGGGTTCGAACTACTACCCGCTGCCCCTCGCAGTCATTCGTGGCAGCGAAACGACTAATACAGTCCATACCCACAATCACACATACATCCCCCATGGGAATCGGAATCAGGTCTATCGGAAAAGACACTCCGAAAATCTCCAATACGCAACCTGGATAGACCGAAGAAGCGGAAACCCCGTGTTCGTTAGCGATGGAGACTCGCAACGGACACTCTAACTCTCCCATTGGCAACCCGAACTCCCTACTGAAAGATACAGAAACAAACGACCAACTCGCCCCCGAATCAAATAATACCAAAGCAGGTAAGGTGTTCACTAAAAACGTACCTAATCACAGGTACGAACATATAAGCACAAAACAGATATAATCAGTAAGATAAAGGATAGAAACATACCAGTAACCACGTCTGGCGCTGCTCTGGCCTCCTCTACTGTAAGATGGAAGGCGCATCCCTGGTCCATCGGGGGCGCTGCTTGACCCTGACTCCCGTCAGTGATCCTCAGTGTAGCCGGAGCAGGAGCCTGTGTCGGCTTGGCGGCTAGTAGAGGACACTGGGCCTTCATATGGTCCATCTGCTCACAATGATAACATAATCTGGCCCCAGGAGCTAGAGTCTGCTGCATACAATCCCTAGCAATGTGGCCCTGCTTGCCACATTTGTGGCACCCGCTCCCCAATCGGCAAACCCCCCGAGTGAGCCTTCCCGCACTTCCCACAAGTACGGCCTGACTGCCCTCCAGTCCTAGTATCAGCGGTCTTAGACCGCTTTGGCACCGGTTGTGACTGTGTCGGGGCCTGCCGCTTCTCCCTCAACGGCAGCTCAATCTCCAACTCACGCCGCATAGCGGCCTCATGTAGATCCAGAAGCGTATCACAATGCTGGGTCGCCACAAACTGTCGAATATCAGTCTTGAGCATGCTCAGATAACGTGTCATCTGAGCCTGCTCAGAAGCAAACTCCGGGCAGAACATCGCCCTCTCAGTAAACATGCGGGTGATCTCCGCCACTGTCTCACCATCCTATCTCAAGTCTAGAAACTCCTGAGCTAGCCGCTCCCGCTCCACCCGTGGGATGTAGCGAGCGCGGAACATATCCCTGAACTGCTCCCAAGTAACCGTAGCTCTCTGGTCATCCGAATAAGACCTAGTCATAATTCTCAACTAGTCCTTTGCCCTGGACCTCAACAGGTTCAGTGCACATATGACCTTCTGGTCAGTAGGACATGAGCACGTGAAGAAACAACCCTCCACGTCAGACAGCCACCTCATGGCTCTGATCAGATCCTGAGTACCATCAAATGTCGGGGGCTTCGTGTTATCGAAGTCCCGATACTGAAAAGCTCGGCCAACTCCTCCCCATGCCGCTGTTACAGTCGTTGTAGCTGCTATGACAACCGTCTCAACAAGGGCTGCATATCTATCATCAAAATACTCCATCATAACGGTCTTAATAGACCCAAACATCTCCGGAATCTAACCCCGGACAATCCCGACCACCTCCGCGCGGATGATGTCCCTGACACGATCCTCTTTCAAAGCGGGCCCACCCTGGCCGATAATCTCGGGCTCCGTCGGGGCATCCTGATCGCCCTGCCCTGATCCAGTCACAAAAAGCCTCGTAACCACCATACTAAAAATATACCAGGAAGATATCAGTTAATCCGCATAAATAACAGGGAACCAACTCCCAAGTAAACCCTAGGGGTTGTGACTTCCTTACTACGTGTATGGGTCATGTGCTTTCAGTAGTACGGGCCCATACTACCTTCCACACCTACCCATATGTGTCTCAAGTATCATCACAACACCCTATCAATATACATATGCATGGTGATCACTCAATCCTCTCCCTAGAGGGAAGCTAACTATCTCATAAATGGTCTCCTGACCTCGCACGACTCAACCATCCATGAAACTTCCACCAACCCTACAGCACTAGTGTATGCTAGTCATACATAACGCTGGACCCTATAGACTTTCGAATACCTGATCCTACCCTCAGCCCTTCATCAAACAAGAACAGGAAATAAGGCCAAACCAAACATTCTCAGGCTATAAGATCTTAATTATGTACGGCCGTGATGCATACACTAAGCAAATACAATAATATGTCAATTTCATATAATGAAAACCCTAGGCAATCAGGCATCATACGATCAGGCATTTCTATCATGCAATTCCTGAAGATCCCTAGCCTAGTACTAGCATGCTGTTCTAACATATCACATAATCAATAACTGCATGGTATTTTGGGGTCTACTTACTGGCTCCGGCTGATCGTACACTTGCATCCTCCTTTTCTTATTTTGAAAACCGTTTAAAATCATTTTGAAAATATTTTCCTTAGTTTGAGACTGGATTCAAACGAGTGTTCCTCCAATTCACTCATACCAAGGCTCTAATACCAACTTTTAACATCCATAAAAATCATGCTAAATTTAAACTTGTATAAGTATTCCAAAACCATTGATTATTACAAAAGTTGTTTTCAAAATGGTTTAGTGTCAAAATATCCCAGAATCAAATCATAAACAACAGGAGGCGTACGATCATGTCTTTGCCTTCCCGCGATCATCAGAAGTACCTGAAACAAAATCAACAACTGTAAGCCTCAAGCTTAGTGAGTTCCCCCA
Organism: Lactuca virosa; assembly: GCF_052849685.1. Classification (NCBI taxonomy): domain Eukaryota; kingdom Viridiplantae; phylum Streptophyta; class Magnoliopsida; order Asterales; family Asteraceae; genus Lactuca; species Lactuca virosa. Next base: position 78,563,557 of record NC_136431.1, read on the forward strand.
TAATACCCATACACACATCAACATACATATAACACAAACAGCATACTATGGGTCCAATCAACCATCGGGTTAGAATACCACAAGCCCTCAACCATCAGGTTGGAATGCCAATCATACTATAGTTCCAGTCATCCTCAGGATGGAATATCCTAGGCCCATAACCATCGGGTTGGAATACCCTCATACTACGAGCCCAATCATCATCGGGATGGAATACTGACGGCCCACAACCATCGGGTTGGAATGCTCCGGTCTATTGGCTCTCGCACAAAGCAGATGAGCCTCAACCACCAATCAACATGTGCACATATATCAGATAATCACATAACAGTCCATAGACAAACAAACCGATCTAACCGATCATACTAGCATAACATCATCCTACCTACCAGGATACTGATCTACAGATCATAGCAACATAATACCATCCTATCTACCAGGTTACTGATCTAATAGCTCATACTAGCATAACATATCATAATACAATAAAAAAGGGTCGGCCTTAGTGCCTTAGACCCTTGAGCATAGTGAGGAAAACTCACCTCACAAATGTCGAACTGAAGTGATAAGCTCAAACTCTCGAACCACAGCCACAAACTCCACCACCTATATTTACTATAAGACCATTTCCATAAATTTCCAAGTTACCAAAATACCCCTAGAAGTCAACTAGTCAACCCTTGGTCACAGTCAAAGCCAACAGTCAAAGTCAACAGTCCATGTTGACCCAACTCGTCGAGTGTAGCTAGCAACTCGTCGAGTTTCTTAAGAGTTCAGAAGGTCATAAACCCTCGCCGACTCGCCGAGTTTCCGACCAACTCGTCGAGTCTATGCGTGTCCAGAAGTCAGGGAAAACCCTAACTGACTCGTCGAGTCCTCTGCTGACTCGCAGAGTCCATGTAGAAACCAAACAACGGGAAAACCCTTCCCAACTCGTCGAGTTCCTTATCCGACTCGTCGAGTTGATACAATCCATTTCTTGTCCAGATGATTTTGATCCATTCCAAATCTCCAAATGGTAGATCTAGCTTCATAAGGCACGCTTATCACGTAAAGTTGCAAGCTTTACGTGCATGCGGGGCTCTAAAGGCTTAGAGTACCAAATCCAATCTTAAAATGGGGTTTAACTCAAAGGGAATAGCACATACTTGCTAAAGCTAGAAACTTTAAAGTTATAGAGATCAAGATAAGTTCAGATCTGAAGTTGCAACTTCAAATCCTAGCCCTTACCCGAAAATGGTTCACATACATGCTAGAAAATCCCTAATCTTAAACATGAAGAGATCTAGATGGAGGAAAGTCAAGGTAACGACTTGTTACCTTCAAGTGATGCTAAAATGGAGCAGAGTTCAGATCCTCAACTATTCCTTGCTCAAAGCTTCTTTATCTTCAAGCTCCTTTCACCAAGATCCACCTTCCAAGCTAAAAAACACACAATGTGGAGAGAAAACGCGATTTAGGGTTTCTGGACTCAAAGGGGCTGTAAGGGAGGCTAAGGGAGGCTAATGATCCTTTAATTAGGGTGTAAAATCCCAGGAAATTAGGGTTTCATCCTCCAGGTCCAACTCGTCGAGTTGGTCCTCCAACTCGTCGAGTTGGTCACTTAAAACACGCGACCAAATCTGTGCCTACTCGACGAGTCAGGGCATCCAACTCGTCGAGTCGACCTTTCAAATGGAAATATAAGACAGAAAAGTTTATACCTGAGAGTCGGGGTGTTACAAACGTGTTGCGTTCGTCAGGCTAAATTAAAACCCTAATTTAGGGTCTTGGACCCTATTTAAAGACCTTAACTCACCTCCTACCCTCATTTCCTTTAGCCTCCATCCTCTCTAACCCTAAGAACGAAACCTTATCCCCCATATGTGTATTTTTGAGCTTCATGGTGATTTTTATGTGTTTTGGTGCTTGAAAAGAAAGAAGGAACTTCTTGAAAAGTCAATGCTTGACTTAGAGCTTTTGGATCCAGGCTTTGCTCACCTAGATCTAACTACTGGAGGTATAAATTCTCAACCTTGACAACTCTTTCATGTAGATCTAGCTAGTTGGTTTTGGTTATGGTTTTGGTCCCTTTTTGGTGGTTCTTGTGAGTAGAAGTTACTCCAGAACCTTTGAGCTACATATTTGGTCCTTGTTGGGATTATGAAATCTTAAAGTTTGGATCTTGATGAGTATAAACCTTTCATGCATGTTTTGGTGGTCTTTTGGTAAAGTTTGGGACTTAGGGTTTTGGTTTGGGTCCCATTAAGTCTTGCTAAGTGTAACAACCGGTTATTCCGGGTCAATAAAAGTCAAACAAGTCAAACCAAAGTCAAACGAATCAAACATAAGTCAAAGAATTAAATAGTTAAATATTATACTCCAAAATATAGTAAATTACACCCCACTTTGAGTGTTTTTGGTTTTTGGAATCAAAAACCCATCCACTAGAACCTTTGATCCGAGAACACCTTAGACCGAAAACCAATTGGAGCGAGAACAAGCTTGGAACCGAGAACCTTCGGACCGCAAACCCCTCTGACCGAAATCCCCTCCACCGAGGACCTACCAGACTGAAATCTCACCTTTAGACCGAAAACACCCTAGTTCTCGGTTGGATCCTAGACCAAAATCAAGGTGATTTCGGTGGTATCTTAGACCGAAATCTCTTACTTTAGGCGGTGTCACACTATCCTAGGTGATAAATTACACTATCCAACGCAAACATCCCATCACCTTTTACCCCATATTTAAATGTTTAGCCTAAATCATATACTCATTTCTCACATTTCACTCGAAATCTCCTCACTTTTTCTCTCAAAAATCATAAGTAAACCTTCATATCTTCATATCATTGCCCAGTATATCTTCATAATATCTCAAGAACATCTTCAAACATTCACCCAACTTCCCAGGAAACTAAGTTCATTCCAAGGATATATTGTAAGTATCCTTACATAATCTAATGTTGTCTAACACTTTAAATTGTTATTTCACTAATTTACATACAATATCGTGTATAAATATTATTAGGATACGACTGTACACACGTGTTTTAACACGAAGAACATCACCACTCATACCGTTATCCAGCCAAGAACACACCCAAGGTGAGTTCATACCCCTACAGTTTTCACGATTTTTATATGTTTTGGGGGGGAATACAAGTAAAACACAAGATAAATTGTGTTAATATACAAACAGTTACATTTATATTTTTACTAAATATAAATATGCATATGGGTACAAATTTGATACAATAAAACTTTAACCCTTTTGTAACATGTCGAGCAAAAAGGGTATAATTATATAAACGAACATATATAATTATTTGATTCCAACTTATTATCATGGCAAATTTGATAATAATATACAAAGGGCTCACCATTTCAATGATGCATTTATATAAACTATAATAGGTATAGTTTATGGAGCATATACACTACTATTTTACCCGGTTGGGGCTTAGAAAATAATTATTTAAAAGAATAATTATTTTTCATACTATGTAAACATTTACATACAAATATTACAAGAAAAATGAGTTTTCATTACACTACACGTAAACCATTAATATAGCTTTGTGAGACATAATCTTCAAGTACTTACCTAAGTACCATCAAAAGTCATGTATTATAACCAGAGTCTCCTGGAGGGAGAGCGTGACAATTGTGTATGGATCTATACGGTACTGACAATCCCGCATCTAAGCTGCTTGCAACAGCTAGACCGGCAGGTCTGGGGTGACAAATGTCGTTATAGTTCCGACGCCTGAAGAACGTCGCTCAGGCCATCTAGCCGCATTAGTATGGTTATAATAACTCACAAGGGGTATTAACAATACATTTGGTTTACAAATACATACACGTCTTCAAATGGTTTTAATTATTTAAAACTACATTACATTACTTTCCGGTATAAAACATATTACATTCTGGAAACATACATTCAAAGAGTTTTACATGGATACAACTACAATACATTATTTTCTAGTACAATACAGTTTACATTCGAGAAATATACCTTCAAACAATTTTATAAATATATAAAACTACACTATACTATTACAATGTACAACAATACTTATACCTTTTGGTCTTGGAACATTTAAGACTACATTACATCTTAAAGAAAATATTGGATTTTCTGGAAGAACACACTATCATTTTCAAGGAACAAAGACATATAATTCTCATACAAAAATACTTATGAACTCACCACTTTAATTGTTGACACTCTCTTTTTCAAAACCACTTGTATTCTCAGGAAATCAGTAGACAGGTACTCACACATGTTTTGGTGAAGACGGAGCTTAGTATTGTTGCGTCTTATATTTTGTTGTATGCTTTTGGAGTCAAACAATGATTCAAATACAATGTAAATATTAAATTATCAATACAATGTTTGTAATGTTTTGATCTCTATTATGCAATTGTTATGATACTGTACATGACGTCATCCACCCTTGGACGTTTCCGCCGTTTTACTCGGTTCGGGGGTGTGACAGTAAGTCATAAAGTCAGGAACTTTATGCCTTAAGAAGTCCCTTTGAATCAGATCTGGAAGTTTAAACTAAGGTCTTAAGGTAAATGCTTGCATCTTGGCCTCTTTATGGAGTTAGAATGCTTGAAATCATGATTGGGTCCTTTTGGACCATGCAAAGGTACCAAATTGACAACTTTATGGGTTAAGTCAATAATATGAAGCTATTTTGAGCATTTGGACGTTGGACTTAAGGTATTAAGTCATTGGTGCAATTTTTGGACATTGGCCGAGAACGTCGTGCGTTCATCTTGTGAACGTCGTGCGTTCATCTCGTGAACGCTGGGCGTTCGGGTCATCAGTGGTCTCTTTAGGCCTTTTGCTTTGGACTTGATTTTGGAGTTGGACTTTCTGTTTTGAGCCATGTTTGGACTTATCTGTTTGGATAGCCCAATTTGGGCTTAAGGAGTTTGGGTTGGGCCTAACTTGGGTTTGGGCCTTAGTAGGCCCAATTGGTTTGGGCCATTAGTAAGTCGGGTTAGATTGGGCCATCTTTGGGCCTATGTTTTGGGTTTATCCCTGGATATTAATTTAGATCAGTTTGGCTTGGCTCAGTGTGTGGAACTGGTTTGTAGCAGCAACAAGTGAAGGATTATGTTATCAGTCGATCAAGGTGAGTCTTCTCACTATATCCATGGGTCGAAGGCACCAATGTCGGCCCATTACGTGTTATGTGGTATGCTAGTTGTCTCTGTGATGCTTGCATGGAAGGCCATGGGGGAGCCCATGGCATTCCAGGTAAAGACCATGGGGGGAGCCCATGACATACCAGATAAAGACCACGGGGGGAGCCCATGGCAACTATATGTATGTTGCATTATAATCTGTGGTTGTACGTTGTATGGTATTTTGGGGAACTCACTAAGCTATGTGCTTACGATTTTCAGTTTATGTTTTAGGTACTCTGGTTTCAAATGGGAGAGTTCGGGATGATTGCACCGCACACACCACATGTTTCTGCATTTTGTGAATTACTCTGATTTAAGATGTTTAGCTAAAGCTTGATTACTTTGGTCTTATGGGAATGATATGTATTAATGATTTACTAACCTAAAAACAAAAACAAAAATTATGTCTTGATTTTGGAATGTTGCAGATGCCAAATTATGTTTAACGTTATTTAGAACCTTCGTATAATATACACAATCAAACTAACTTCAATGAATATCAAAAATAATAATAATAATAATAATAATAATAATAATAATTAATGATTAAATACAAACAACCCTAAGCTATTATTTTATTTTAATAAATAACTGTTTTTAATATATGTGGGCTGAAAGAGATTTATTTTAAAAAAGTAGCGGGATCTCCGAGTAAAATAATAGAAGGGAAAAAAAGAGGGTAAAGGGTGAATGGTCGGAGATGTAAGATGGGAAACAGTTGTGGGTACGTGGAAAGGTTGACTTGGGTTGATGCTGTCAGCCACTATCACACACTGATTCTTGCAAGATTAGGACCACTATACCCTTTGACAATGACCAAACACCACTCTCTCATGAATGGTGGTCTCACATGACTTATCATCATCATCACCGTAATCATACCTCCATGCAAATCGGAGCCTTTTTTATACCATAATCATAATGTTTCATAATCACAAATGTTATACCATAATTACAAACATATATATTTTCTAAAATTAAAATCATATATAACAATAAAATTTGTGATATTTAACAAAATGTTATCGCATAACAAAGTATAACGATGCATAACTATAAGAACTTGTCCTAAAACCCCTATCATTTTCTTAGAAACAAGAAAATATTATATTAAAAAAAAATATATCTTATATACCAATACATTTTATAATAAATGCGACATGTATATTACAAGAAAATCTTAAACTATAAGTTACTTGTCTAAAGTTCATCAATCAAAAAAGATGGAATATCAAAAAGATATATAAAAGATAGAAGATAGAATATCAAATGGAAGTAGACAATTTGATATAGAACCACATAAAATGTGTGTGTGTATGAGAGAGATTAATATTATTATATATATAAGCAGCTTCTTTGGGAGTCTATCTGGATGAATATATCAGTGCCCCTCACCCCACTTTGTATGTATTTAAGCTACCCCAACTCCCAACAACATATATACATTACAAACCCTACAAACACACCCTCCTCTCTCTCTCTCTCTCTCTCTCTCTCTCTCTCTCTCTCTCTCTCTCTCTCTCTCTCTGAGCAACACCCCAGAGGTGAGACAATGAAGCACAGCGTCCGTTGTGGTGTTCCTTTAATCTTCATTCTTTCCCTTGTTGTCTTTTCACATACATCTGCGCGTTTCTTGCACACCAAACCAGGTAATCAAACCTTTTTCCTTGTAACTTGATAAGCTTCTTAATAAAATCTAACGTTTTTGGATGAATATATATACAGGTGAAAAGATGGTGGAACACGATGAATCGATCAACAGCAGTGAGGGATCTCTTGTTGAGTTGGAAACCATCAACTCCGTGAATGTAAATTACCTTCTTTTTTAAGTTTCTTATACCAATTAACTAACTATTAGGTGTTTATTGATTATCTTTTTATTTGGGAATGATTTAATTTATAGGAGCTTATGGGCATGGAGAACTGTGGAAGTGGAGACGAAGAGTGTTTGAAGAGAAGAGTTCTTGCTGAGGCTCACTTGGACTACATTTACACCCAGCAGCGCAAACCTTGAAATATATAAGTCGTATTTCACCTTCTCGATCTATATAGCTTTTTCTTTCTCACTGTAACATATATGTCTTAAAAGGAGAGACCTAGCTAGATGGAGGACTAGCAAAAATCATATACTCAACTGGGAGTCCGGGTGTAAACCTTGTAATTTTAACTATATCAACACTAATTCTAAATAACATATTATATAATATGCATTCATGAGCATCTGTGTCTATATATTCTCTTATCTGTTGGTGGGTGGCATATGACCCCAACTAGTTTCAGGTAATCTAAAGGCCATAAGTTAAAAATAAAATAAAATAAAATTGTACATATGTTTTATACATTAAGGAAGTTATGAGACAGTTGGACGTTAGTGAAGTTGACCAACAGATTTGGACATTTAATATTGTCACGGTTGTAAATTTTGAAGATTTTAGTTACCATCAATTTTTCAACAAGAAACCAGATTCAAGTACAGAATAGGAGTTGAAATATGCTATGTTTTCTATTAGACCATAAATATATGAAAAAATTAAATATTTTTTTATATTTTTCCTATTCATCCTCTTATATATATAAAATAATGATCTAATCCTACTTATATCTTTCTACATGTAGATTCTATTAATTTTCTCTCATAATCCCCTCTCTTAATTTTGACATTTGTTGGGGCATTTGGTCTAACGGTAAGAAGTGACTCTCAAATAAGAGGTCATGTGTTCAAGTCTCACTATGAGACATAGGTGGTGTTTAGGAGTAAATTAGGAGTATGTTAATTTGCCGTTTCAAAAAAAAAAAGATAAATAGGAATAAAAAATAAAAGTGTAAATGATTTCTCTAAATATATTGTATTTATTTATGTAAAAATAACATCTATATTCTTCCCTTATTTAAAAGGTTTTATCATTTACTAAGGGTTGACAAATTTTCTTTAAAAGGAATTATAGTTGACAATTACCAATTAGAAGTACAAGTACATGATAGAATTTATGGTGTCAAAGTCCTAATTTTTTTCCCCTCTCCTCTAGCTGTCATCGACAGTACTTTCCCCCTTATTTCTTGTCTCGTTTGGTATCAATGGGTCTCACCGTTGAAAAAATTGACACAACAAAATCTTCTTCCATCATGCTTTCACCATAAGCAACATAGAATTGGTATCCCCCTTATCTTGGATCAAATCGACTACTACTATGCCTCATGAGTTGAACTATTCGATATCGACACATGTGCTTACGATGTTCACGACCATATCGATCTAGAAAATCCTCGTCTTGCTAATATCGATGAAGCGACCTGGAAACGACTTGATGTCGCCGTCAAACAGTGGATCTACAACACAATATAGACGGATATGTTTTGAAGTATCATGAAACCTTAGGCAACCGCTCATAAACTTTGGAAACATCTTTAAGAAATCAACGAGGATAACAAAACTATACAATCCATTTATCTCAAATAGTAGTTCAATAAGACTCACCTTGCAATATTCCCAATGTATATTATGCTCATCTCAAAAACCTCTACGACAAACTCGCTAATGTTAGTAACTCTATCTCAGCAACCAAGATAGCACTCCAACTTGTTTCCGTCTTCACAAAAGGTGATTTGGATACTGTCTCCACCTTCATTCAACAATTTGATAAGTTTCAACAAAGCGCGTTCAAAACTTTTTGTAGAAGATACGACACGCACAAACAAGACATGCATGTTCAACATGCCTCACAACACAACACACATACAAACAATAACGAATCGACATTGTATCATCTTCACACTCCCAACCATATCATATGTGTGTATTCTCATGGCAGAAAGTGTGGTGGGTATACCTCATTTGGTCGTGAAAATCAATGTGGTCAAGGTCGGGGTCATGCATGTCAGATCTATTTACGAGCGCAACATCTTGCCAAAATAGTAATTGCAATGCAAATAGGGATGCCAACGGGGAAAACGGGACGATGATTGCATCCACCGCCCCCACCCCGAGATTTCCCCATTCTCCCGCCCTTAAAATTTCAAGCCTCCCCACCTCCGCGCCGACCCCGAATTCCTGGATTACATCACCCCCACCCCCCCCCCCTCCGATTGATTTTGGGATATTTTTTATTGGGCTAAAATAAGTTGTTTTTTGGGCTTAAAGAAGCTATTTTTTGGGGTTAAAAATAGTTATTTATAACATAATTTTACATGTTAAAAATAAAAATATTATGACATCTCAAAAACGTTATACTATCAATTTAAAAACATAATTTTTTGTTAGACTTTTGGAAGCTCAAGATCATTGTTATTATTTATTATATATTATATCATTAGTTTATATATATATATATATATATATATATATATATATATATATATATATAATATATTAACGGGTCCCCACAGGGGGTTCGGAACGGGACTTGTTAGAACAATGTTCTATTAGGATCGTTAGATTCTGAGCAAGCAAACAATTAAGAAAGTAAACACGAACACAAGAATGGCTTTGAATGTGTCGAATGATTAAAACTTCAACACCTCAGAAGAGCTCGATTAAGAACTGCTACTGTAGAGGTGTTTAGGGTTACAAAAGTTATGAACGTAATTAATTCTAATCTAACGCATACATGCATGCATATTTATAGTATAACCCTATCAGATAATCACGGATGGACAGGCCCAATCCGGATACAAAACAAAAAGGCCAAGACGCAACACAATTAAACTCAACAATCTCCCCCTTTGCGTCTTTGGAACCGAAAGCTCACTTCGGTTGAGCTGCAGAAGTCTTCTTTATCGTTTTGAACACCTTCGGAATGATAGTCAGCAAATGATGACGGAACGTTATGTACCACCGAAGCATGTCAGTAAAATTCTTCTTATCAGCCTCTGAGTTCTGCTTGCACCTATGTATAATGTTGATGATGTGCTCCAAGCAGTCAGTTGAAAATAAATGCTTGTCAACAAGAGCAAACAAAAATCTGTGAGCTTCGCCTTTGGTAAACATCACAGTGAGATGCGTTGAATCGATCTGGCCCATCTTCATCTTGTTCACATCTCCTGGTTTCGGTGTCTGCTTGATGGTCGGTTTCTTGTTCATCACCTTCGCTATCTCTTGATCCATAGCCGCAACCTCATGGATGTATGAAGCCAACATCCTCTTCAAGTGTTCCAAAATCGGTTCATATTCCCTCGGATTTGTAAGCAAAATATTGAATAATAAAATCCAATCATGAGGGTTGAGATTGGGAAGATCTGCTAAGGAAATAATCGACACCGAGTTTGCAGAACCTCGTGTGATTTTGAAATTGACATTCACAAATTTCCCAGCAGGTGTTGGTTTCAGTACCTTGACAGTGATTATTTTCTGAGCACTCCATGTCAAGTACTGAGGTTGTCCATACTTCAGGTAGAAATCAATCAACTCTCGGTCAACCTTAGGATAAGGAAAAGGAACCTCAGCAGTCGAATCAAAGCAATGGAGCGTGAATGCTTTTCTTGTAATTGGCATGTCGAACTGCGAGTCCTTAGAGTTATCACAGTCAAATGAAGCAACAGGTTCCAACCAATAAATACTTGGAAACTCTATAGCCTGGTTGATAAGTGCCTCTTTAGTCCATAAGGGAAACAAGGCCTTCTTGCAGTTCAAGGCTTCTTTTTCTTCCTTGTTTCTCCTTTCCCTCTCCTCTGCTTCTTTTGCAACCTTCAAGGTTTCATCAAGCTCTTTATCTCTTTTCTTTCGTTTAAGAGCCTCTGCAATGGTTTCACCGGATTCATCACTGCTATCATTAACAATCTCCTTTTGTTTTTCTTGTGCACTGGAACCTGAAGCTACATTATCCTTCAGTTCGGTTTTGAACTTCGATTGAGCAGTTTCGGTTTCAGTCGTAACCTTCGGTTGTGGAGCACCCTCTCCCCTTGTTTTGGAGCAACAAATTTCTCCGAAACACCCTTCATCTCGTGTAACATGGCAAGGGCAGGAATAAGTTTGGTTGTAAGATGATTCTGAATTGTCAAAGTGAGGATAGGATCATGAGCACCAAGAACAGTGGTGAACATATCCTTCACATCCCCTGCACAGCTGCGAAATACAGCTTTTTCGGTTTTCAACAAGGAAATTTATTTCTCTGTTTGGGCTAGCTGTACTTTCTGTACTTCAATGGTGGACGCTTGGCGAGCAATTTCTTCTTTCAAAGCAGACTCTTTTGCCAGATCAGCGTGAAGAGAGTCAAGGCGAGAATTCACTGAACGTATAAGTGAAGTGTTGTCGGCTTGAAGAGAAGAACGCACAGCCTCAAACTTGGTTTGCTCTTCTTGAAGAGACTTAGAGAGAGAATCAATGGAAGCATTCACCTTCGCTGCATTTGCATCAGCATGCCCTTTTAGTGACTCAAGAAAAATCTGAGTACTATGGACAATCTCATTAACATCAGTGGTGGCTTTCTGGTATGAGGAGGTAGACTCATTAACTGCTTTGGTAGACTTTTTAATAGAGTCCGTGTATTATTCAAGAGCAGTCTCCAAAAAGGCTTTAAGCACAACACCACTATAGGCTTTGCTATCCGCAATCAATTTATCAAGCTTCTCATGAATGCTCTGTAGGTTCTGTCTTGTGACTGGAGCATCATCGTCGTCATCAGTAGGAAGCCGATAGGGACTATAGTATATAGAATCGAACTCATCATTAGCCCCACCGAGAGTAGCTCCGGAGTCGGTTGAATGTGAGGGTGAAAGGGGTGTAGAAGTGACTGGGGGTTCTTTTTCAGTAGTAGCCCCCGTATCAGATACGTTGACTCTTACTGTCGGTTCAGGTAGAGTGGTTGTAGTAGACTGGGAAATAATAGGAGTTGGTATTGGATTTGTAGAAATAGGAACAGATGAAACTGGTGGTGGTGTTGGAAAAGAAGTTGTGGGTTGTGATGTGGTAGGTGGGGGAATAAGAGGAACCGAAACTGAAACTGTCTGTTTCGGTGATGGAGATGGAGTTGGAAGTTTATTATGAGGAGATTCGGTTGGGGTAGGAGATCTAGGAGGAGTGTTACCTCGCGATGAGTCTTGACGAACTTCCTTTTCTTCTTCATTTTGATCCTCTTCATTCTGCTCTGAACCGGAAGGACTTGGACTCTTAGACCTTTTCGCCATCTTTTTAACTTTCTTCTTTTTAGAAGAATCCCCCTTCTCAGACTTTCTCTTCTTTGACTTGTCAGCCTTAGACTTATCTTCCTCTGTTGGCTCTTTTGGAGTAGTAGTGCGTTTCCCTCGGTTGCTAGGCTTGTCTAGAGCATCTAGGGCAGCTTGTTGTTCGGTAGAGAGGACTCTCGGTTCCTTGGGAGGAATCGTGCGATACTCAGCAAAAAGTTTGCTCTCGGTTGTAACATACCGGTACATTGTCTCTGGGATAGAGCTAATATGAGGGAACTTCTTTGGATCAGAAATTATAATCTTCTTTGTGTGAAACGTAGCAATAGAAGCAACTAGGGCATCCTTCATGACCGGAATTTCCAAATGATTAATTGCCCTTCGTGTGATGATAGTCCAGAATCTTGCACACGAGATTTCTGAATGCCTCGTTGATGTATTGAGGCTTTGAACCACCTGAGACTAGATAATGTTGCCGTAATCCAGATTAAGACCATTGTAAAGTCCATAGAGAAGAGTTAGAAAACCCCTGCTAGTCCCATCAGATCCACCACTGCGTTCCGCCAAGCTCTTGATAAGAAGTGTAAGCATTCCATTCCATGGGGACGGTAAGCAGGACTTCTTGACCTTTGTGATCGTTGTTAGCACGTCAGTGTACCCCATCTCATATAACATCGAGAAAAGTTGAGGAGTGGTAATGAAATCTGGAGAAATCACAGAAGAATCCACAGCCAGGCCCAAAAGAAAACAAAATCTGACTTTCAACATAGAAGCCTTATGAGAGTGGATTTGAAAGTACATGCGTTCCTTATTCTTGTCATAAGACGCAGTAGAGTAAACCTGCGACAAAAGAGACATCGGAACAGCTTCCACATGCGTTAGGGCAATCACCAATGGTGAATATTCCAAACATTCCACCACGTGTAGCATATACGCGTCATACAGGAACGGATTGAGTTCAATAATCAAGTTCTGATTTGGCTTGATTGAAAGCAATGAGGACGAAGCAGTCTGATCATGAACTGAAGAAGAAGTCGCCATTGTTGATCGAAGGAAGAAGATGAACAGTTGAACTTGCTTGGTAATTTGAGAGAATTTTTGACTGGTAAAAGACAAATAAAATTCGAAACCCTTTATATGCCATTGCCAGGAGAGAGAAAAATCATGATGATAATGACGTGATCTCTAAAACGTCGCCTGAAAAAGTGCGATGTGACAGGTTGGTTACCCCCAGGTATACGTCAGCACGCGTGGGTATAGAGACCTTTCAAATTCACGCGCCCAAATTCTTATCCTCAATCGTCGTTTGAAATTCAGTTTCGCTCCATAAGATGTGGAATTAGCCCTGTTTCGCCAAAGATAAACAATATCGAACCAACAGCAACCAGAATGTTGGAAAATTAAAATTTTTGTGCATTAGTGTGACAAAGATAAATAAATAAAGCAAATGTGTATAGGATGTGAGTGTTGTCTATTATAAGACAGAAAGCAGGGGATTCCGGGCAAGAATCGCTTCCTTCAAAGTCAAGAGAGACTTGAAGTGCTTGTGTAGGTTCCCGTAAAATAACGATCAAATGTTTGTAGAGAAACATTGAAAGACTTATTTTTAAGTTATAGGCTTAAGGTGGCTTATCTCCAACCGAACGTCGAATCTTAACATAAGACCGAACATTGGAAGAAGTACTTGTGAGACCAATGTAGTCTGTTGAACAAGTAGGTAGGATATATTTTATAGTGACTAAAGAAATTATAGAAATCTCAAAAACAAAAATAAACTGGATCTTTATGGGAAGAAAAGCCTTGGTGTTAGACAAATTCATAAAAGATCACGCAAAAATAAAAACGAGATTTCATAAGGTAACCAGTAAAATCTTGAATATTACAATTCACCGTCAATTCATTGTTGGTGTTGGATTGTGGGTTTCACTTAGTACGTGGTATACGTATCCAAGATCATAAACACAGATTTTGTGCAACCATAAACCTCAGTGGTAAGAACCGAGAGTCTCAAGGGTTACATTGGTGAACCGAAAGTAAATGGAGAATATAAGTAAGGTGGCTAAAGAACCGAAAGTACCTTCTGCTAGAAAGAAGTGACAGAGCAGAAAGACTCTTAACTCATATGAGAAGACTAAGGTAGCTCTTGACTTGATGTTAGTGAAACAGCCTGATTGGGAAGAAACGATAGGTAGAGATCGAATCATTAAGGCTTAGCTCCAAGTCATAGAGGCTTTGGTCAACATGCAACAGCATGCTTCTAGGGACCCTTAACTAGTTCTTATGTAAATAAATATACCTGCCTTAGCTCCAAACTCTGTTATACTAGTATACTTGGGACCTATGTAAAAGAACAAGCAAACAAACACACCACAAAAATAAAAACACACAAACAAATTTTTTTTTTAATTTTCGAAGGTTTTCTGAAAAATAAAAAAACAGAAAGAGAAAATATTTTTGGATTTTTGAAGTTTTCTGAAAAAAAAAACAGAAAGAGAAAATATATTTGAATAAAACACTCTTTGAACAAAATGTACAACCGAAACCTTATCGTAAAGGAATGAAGCGAAATAGACCGAGCGATCGGTTCATTTCGGTTCCACAAAATTACAGATCCGAAATAGACCGAGCGGTCGGTTTATTTCGGTTCTCGAAAATTATAGAGCCGAAATAGACCGAGCGGTCGGTTCATTTCGGTTCCTTAAAATTCCAGAGCCGAAATAGACCGAGCGGTCGCTCCATTTCGCTTGTCTAATTTTTAGGTAAAGATTTAAGGATTTGGTACTGACTCTGCTTCCATCATTTCCAAGCCTTGTAAAATTTTATTGAAACTTGCTTCAGGCAAGGCTTTAGTGAATATATCAGCCAGTTGATCAGAGGATCGAACAAAATGAACTTCCACGTTCCCATCTTCTACGTGATCCTTGATGAAATGATATCTTAGTGCAATGTGCTTAGTCTTTGAGTGTTGTACTGGATTGTGACAAATCCTTATTGCACTTTCTGAGTCACAGTAGAGAGGAATCTTCTTCATACTTAGCCCATAATCTCTTAGTTGACTTTGAATCCATATGACTTGAGAAGTACAAGATGCTGCAGCTAAATACTCAGCTTTGGCTGTTGAAAGTGATACGCAGGTTTGCTTCTTGGACTGCCAACTAACTAGTTTCCCGTCAAGAAATTTGCATCCACCTGTAGTGCTTTTTCGATCCAGACCACATCCTCCAAGATCAGCATCAGAAAAGGCTTGAACGAAGAATCCAGATCTAGCAGGATACCAGAGACCGAGAGATGAGGTTCGCTTCAGATATCGAAAGATATTTTTCACCGCCACCATATGAGGTTATCTTGGATTAGCTTGAAACCTGGCACAATAGCAAACAGAAAACATAATGTCCGGTCTACTAGCTGTTAGATACATGAGGGACCCTATCATTTGTCGATAAAGTGTTATGTCAACAGCAGGTTTTTCCGGAGATGGTGTTAACTTGGTGCCAAATGCCATATGAACCTTTACTTTTGAGTCTCCTGTCATGCCAAATTTTGTTAGTAGGGTCTTTGTATACGCCTCTTGGTTGATAAAGATACCTTCTGGCCCCTGTCTAATATTCAAACCAAGGAAAAAATTAATTGGACCCATTGCGCTCATTTCAAATTTAGTCTCCACCAACTTCCTGAATTCAGCTGTTAAGCTAGGATTCGTGGAGCCGAAGATGATGTCATCGACATAAATCTGAACTATCATAAGATGTTCGCCTTCCTTCTTTCGAAAGAAGGTTGGGTCAACCGAACCTTGCTTAAATTTCGACATTTTCAGAAAGCGAGTTAGAGTTTCATACCAGGCTCTCGGTGCTTGCTTCAAACCATATACCGCTTTATCCAGCACATAGCAGTGATCAGAAAATTTTTCGTTTACGAACCCAGGAGGTTGATCAACATACACTGTCTCTTCTAGTTCTCCATTCAAGAAAGCGCATTTGACATCCATTTGGAAAACTTCGAAGTTTTTGTGAGCAGCATACGCAAGGAAGATTCTTACTGATTCCAACCTAGCTACTGGAGCGAAGGTTTCCTCATAATCTATTCCTTCCTCTTGGCAATATCCTTTTACTACCAACCGTTGCGGATGACATTACCCTCTTTATCTAGTTTGTTTCTAAATACCTATTTTAAGCCAACCACTGAAGCATCCTTTGGTGTAGGAATCAGCCTCCAAACTCGGTTGCATTCAAACTCATGGAGCTCATCTTGCATTGCTTGAACCCAATCAGAATGATCAAGTGCAGCATTTACTGTTTTCGGCTCGACCTTGGAGATGAACGAATGAAACATACAGAATTCAACCTTAGAGAATAATGCAGTTTGTTTCGCTTTCAATTGTGAACGAGTGAGCACTTTTTCAGATGATTATCCAATAATTTGAGCTTTGGGATGGTCCTTGGTCCATTTGACTAATGGAGGATAATTTGGGTCATGCGCATGATTCAATTCAGCATCTACTTCCTCTTCCATTTCTGATTGATCACCCTCGCCTTCGTCAGTTGTATTCTCTTTCTCCCCCTCGACTGGCGAAGTGTAACCTGTGGCAGTATCAGAAGTTGCATCCTCTGTGGAAGATGGATTCTCCACCTTGATTGGACTACTATTGAGTGGGTTGGTAGCAGTATTTTCCTCTTCAACTGGACCTTTAAGAATTGGGGATGGAATTTGATTCTCCCCCTCGAAAGATACAATAGTTGTGTTTGGTGTTGATGAACTCTCCCCCTTGAATGATGAGCCGTTAATTGGAGAGTCAGTTGCGGAATGACCGTCTGTAGTTTTTGGAGGTTCACTTTCCATTTCTTTGGCAGCTTCATCTATGATCTTTTTGAGATTATCAATTTTGTTATCTGCTGCTTTCGCCTCTGAGTGTGCCGCTTTCTCTGGTTCATCGAATAACCGAATGTACTCTTCAAACAAGTTGGATATAGGAACCGAGACCTGTCCAGATTCAGGAAATATTTCGGCTAAGTCACCTTCACTCCTTTGCACTTTCTTCATGTAATTATCGTCAAAGGTGACGTAATATGTTTCTTCAATACGTTTGGAGCGTTTGTTCAACACTCTGTAAGCTTTTGAAGAGAGTGAATAACCAAGAAAAATTCCTTCATCTGCTTTGACGTCAAACTTGTTTCGGTTCTCCTTCGAATTGAAGATGAAGCACCTTGAACCGAACACATGGAAAAATTTGACGTTGGGCTTTCGGTTGTTTATGATCTCATATGGAGTGATTGAGAATCTCTTGTTAAGCAATGATCGGTTCTGAGTGTAGCACGCGGCTGCAACTGCATCAGCCCAGAAGTATAGAGGAAGAGAGGCGAAACTAAGCATGGTTCTGGAAGCCTCACACAAAGAACGGTTTCGTCTTTCAACAATCCCATTCTGTTGAGGTGTATAAGGGGCCGAAAAATTGTGAGTTATCCCCTTGTCAGCCAGAAAGTCCTCAAACTCGTTATTCTTGAATTCCAGACCGTTGTCACTTCTGATATTCCTCACCGTCTTTCTCAGCTGCACCTCCACTTGCTTGATAAATGTTTTCAACTTGGGAGTTACATCTGACTTCTGTTTAAGAAAGAAAACCCAGGTGAAACGTGAAAAATCATCTATAATAACTAGAATGTACTTACTACCACCGATGCTCTCGATAGCACAAGGTCCACATAAGTCAATATGTAGAAGTTCAAGAGCCTCAACAATCTTCATATTGATTCGTGTAGGGTGGCTCTTCCTGCTTTGTTTGCCCATTTCACACGCCGCACACAGATGTTCTTTGTCAAACTTGAGAAGAGAGAGTCCTCGAACGTGATCACCAAGCACCAACTTATTAATATCTTTGAAGTTCAGGTGCGATAACCGTCGATGCCACAACCAGCTTTCATCAGTGTTTGCCTTCGACAGCAGACATATTGCTGGTTTTCCTCGTATTAGATTGAGATTCAAAGGATACATCTCTCCCTTACGTTCAGACTTTAGCAGAACCTTTTTCGATTGCTTTTCAATTATTTTAGAACCCTCATCATCAAAGGACACTTTCAGACCTGTCCCCACAACTAATTGGGAGACACTGATGAGGTTATACTGTAGTCCTTCAACATACGCCACTTTGCGAATCGAGAAATCTCCATTGGTTATCATTCCATATCCCTTAATTGTTCCATAGGAATTATTTCCATACTTTACACACCCACCATCTTTTAGGGACCGAAACTCCCTTAGTTCTTCCTTCCTACCTGTCATGTGACGCGAGCAGCCACTGTCTATATACCATTCATCATCGAACTGCTCGTCACTGATTACCTGCAAATTCAGGCAGATTTAGGAACCCAAAGTTTCTTGGGTCCTGGTGAGTTTTTCACAGAGAAAGGAATTATAGTAGAAATATCAACCAAATATGTTCTTTTTACTAAAGTGGTTTGATCTTTTCTTTTAATGGTATACACCTTGATTTTAGTTTTATCTTGTTTAAGTTTTGGTGTATAAATTGGTGTGTTGTTAGATGGTTTCTTTTGAATCCTAGGGTTAGCTGACTTTTTCTTATTACTGAGCTTAGATTCAAGCTTTCCCTTGCCCTTGATGTCCTTCACTGAAGTTGATTTTCTTTGGTAGTTAGAAGGACCGAAACGGGACTTAGGACCGAAACTCGACTTTCGGTTCTGAGTTCTATTGTTGGGACCGAAAGTAGGCTTTTGGTTGTTAGCCGAGACGTTTGGACGAAAACTTGTCTTTCGGTTCTGTGATCCCTTTTGGGGACCGAAACCTGACTTTCGGTTATGAGATTTGGAATAATAGGAACTTGGGCTGAAGTTTTCTTTTCCTATCAGTTTCTCCTTTCCTTTATCCGTTGATTCTTTCTTAGGAAGAGTGTAGTTGGGAGTTTGAGATTCCCAGTGACGTTTTCTCTCATTCAGATTCTTTGCGTATCTTTGATTTCTCAAGCGTTTCTGTTCAGCTAACTCCTTCTGTGACTTGTGAATATTGAAGCTGACCTTTGGCTTCTCTTTTCGACTTTCGGTTGTTTTTGCTGGAACAGTTGGTTCTGTCATCGGTTCTTCAGTAATTTCTTTAGTTCAACTCGTGCTTGGTTTGTCAAAACTTGAGGGTTTGTTGATGGGTTCAGCAACATATCTTCCTTTAACCCTCCATGAAGTCTGCTCAGATAAGCTTACAGTTTCGTCTGCGTTGTCGATAGGAGAAGACCAGAAGTAATCGTCGCATTATTCAGCGTTGTCTTTGTCGACCAGGATTTGCAATTCTGCTGTTTGTTTAGCAGTGATTCCTGTAACTGCATACACCTGATTTGGTATCGTTTGAACCTTTTGGTAGACCATGGCTTTTTCCTTGAGTTTCTTTGTCTTGTCTTTTGACAAGCGACCGAACTTAACCGAATTCTCTGATATGAGGGGTTTCTCATTCTCGGTTTCGCTTTTCATAAACTCAGAGCAATCGACTTCATCTTCTACTGAGATTTCGCTCATCTCACTTTCCTCATCAAATTCAGACGTATTATCTAAGTTTATTTTATTTTCTGAAATCAATTTTGCATTAGACGAGTCAAATGATTCAATGGTTTTGGACTTTAATTTTAACCTATCATTTTCATCTAAAAGGTCTTTGAGCATACATTTATGTTCCTTAGAGTCAATGAAGGTTTCTATTTTGTCCAGTCCGATTTTGTAATGAATGGACGTTTCTTCTGAGGACACAACAGATTCACACTCAGCGATGACCTCATCCTCCTTAAATTCAAGGAAGGGCAAGATCATTTTGTGAATATTCTTTCCTATCTCACAATTTAAATGCAATTGAGCAATATTTGTATATAAGCGCTTAGCAATTAAACAAAAAACATTCCTTTGTTTTAAAAACTTTAAATTGTCTCTTTGCAAATAAATACTTTTGTCCCTAGCTCTATTCAATTCTCCCTCCTTCAGCTCAATCCACATCCTCCTCTCCTCACTTTTTGAAGACACCCTGCTGAGTTAGTCAGTTAGGTTAGAATTCGCTAAGCGAGTTTGCATGAGACTACCACTCAAGTTAGAAAATTTAAATTTTAATTCATTTAATTCTTCTTCATAATATGTTATTGGTACTTTAAGTGATTCAAGGTTGGATTGTACCTTTTTGATCAGCCGGTCGCAGTCGTTGATCTTTTCACTCACAAGCTTGGCAGCAAAACACTTATCCTCAGTCAGGTTCGGTTCCTTACTTGCACTTTCGTTTGATGCACCAGCTGTGACCATCAAACATCTTCCAGCCGAACCTTCTTCCTTTTCCACATAAGCCCTTCCATGAGTGGGATTTCTCACTTCTTCATCTTCAGAATCGGTTGACCAAACCTCGATGCCACCGAATTCATCTTCACCTGCATCCTCCAGCACAATCAAGGCATTCATAGAGCTATTAGTCGCCTTCTTTTTCTTGATCTCTTCCAACCTGCGCATGTAGTACGCCTCATCATCTTCACCATCTCTTTTCTCAGCCATTTTTCTAAGCATGCAATCTTTGTCAAAGTGGTTCTTGCCATGACAGTAGTTGCAGTCGAACCTAGAGTCTCCTGCAAGTTTGCTCTCCTTCTTGTCTTCATTCTTTTGAGAAGAGACTTTCGCTTCGTCCTTCACCTTCTCAGAACTGTAACTTCCCTGCCAGTTTCGGTTCTTGTTGACAGAAAATTTTCTTCGTGCAAACTTCTTTGGATTGGAGACCATTAAAGCATACTCCTCGCTTGTAAGGTCACACTCAGATATATCAGACTCTTCTTCTTCTTCTGCAATACTTTTTGCTTTTGAGACAAGGGCCAACGATCCCACACCAGAAACTACTTTCGCTTCTTTGGTTACTACACTTTCATGGGACTTAAGAATTCCCACAAGTTTTGCTAGCGAGTAAGATTTGAACTATTCATGCGCTTTCACAGTTGAAACCACAGCCATCCATTCTGGTCTCAGACCGTTCATGAAGGTCACCTTCTGTTCAATCAGCTTTCTTTCTATTCCATGCTTAATCATCTTACTCAGGAGATGATGGAACCGATCGAAAGTTTGTATGAGTTTCTCTTCTGGTTTCTGTTCAAAAACTCCAAATTCTGACAGTAGCAGGGTTTGAATGGAGTGTTCAAGATCTTCATCAGTTGAATAAAGTTATTTCAACCTATCCCAGATTTATTTGGCCGTAGTGCATGAACCAACCAACCGAAAGGTGTCAGATTGCAAGGCGAATCTGATCATCCTCATGGCCTTCACGTTACACAACAACTTGTCTTTTTCATCTTGTGGTATCTTCTCCACATCTGCCACCAGCTTGTTATATTCTTTTTGCGACTTTACTGTCGTGTTCGTTCCTGAGTGAACAAACGGCCCAACTGTGATAGCTTCCCAGATGAGATAGCTATTGTCTTCTGATCCAACCACGTAGTCTTCAAAGTGATGTGCCCAAACTTCATAGTCTTGAGTGTAGAGAATGGGTATCCTGGTTGTAGATCCAATGCTGTTTGAGATGTTGATGGGATTTGTTTGCGAATCTTCATGAGACATGGTGAGCTTGCTAGAATCGAACCTGTAAACTTGAGATTAGGGTTTTATCAGAACAGAGTTACCGTCTATATGAAGAAGACGGCTTCTATTTAAACGATAAAAGCGGAAACCCTAAGGAATTTTGAATACAGAAGGAATGTGTATTGATCACACAATCTCCTGCTCTGATACCAATTGTTAGAACAATGTTCTATTAGGATCGTTAGATTCTGAGCAAGCAAACAATTAACAAAGTAAACACGAACACAAGAATGGCTTTGAATGTGTCGAATGATTAAAACTTCAACACCTCAGAAGAGCTCGATTAAGAACTGCTACTGTAGATGTGTTTAGGGTTACAAAAGTTATGAACGTAATTAATTCTAATCTAACGCATACATACATGCATATTTATAGTATAACCCTATCATATAATCACGGATGGACAGGCCCAATCCGGATACAAAACAAAAAGCCCAAGACGCAACACAATTAAAATCAACAGGACTACCAACTGTGACATCCGCCTAAAATGGATTCGGGTCAACCCAACCCAATTGGAAATTTAATAAACCCTACTCAAGATTACTTGACGCTAATAGGATCAAAACCCATACAATACGATATAACTTGACGTTAATAGCAACATAGTATTGTACAACGTTATAACTATAATCAAAGTAAATTATGATACCATATTAAAATCAAATCAAAGTATAATGCTCTAATTAAATTAAAAGAATCAAACTTGAATTCTCTAATTAAACTTCAAATCAAAGTAGATTGTTATAATCAAATAATAACCTATCTTTTATAAAACTCCATTTTTATAAACTTTACATTAAATTTTATAAAACTCTATTTTTTATAAACTTTACTTTAAATTTTATAAAACTCTTATATTAATTATGTAAAAGATGCTTGTGTTAGTGGGAAATTATGAAGACCACCAAAAGCAAAAAGATTATTCCCATGGTCTCCCACTCACACCTCCCATCCACTTTCCTTTCCTTTTTCTCCCAACACATTATTCTCTTCACCACTTAAATCTTCTCTATTCTTTCTCTCACTCTCAATCTCGAAATTTCCTCCAAGAATACTCATATTCCATCCAAGAACAATCTATTATACTCAAATCTTCATCCCTCTTGAAGCATTCATCAAGGTATGTTGTTAAAAGTTTCAAATTCATACAAGAAACAAATTAAATCCACCAAAATATCTAAAACTCATTTTTTTGCATAAACCTGATTTTTTTCAGAATACCATCAATAAAATAAGAAGTTCTGCAAATTTTCAGAAAATAACTTATTTTTATTGAATTATCATAATTATTGCAATAAAGTAGGGCAATAATTCACATAAAATACTTGTTGCATTCAATAAATTCTGAGAAAATTCTGGGATGACCTGTATACTGATTAAACATGATATATGAAGTTTCATGCATTTATATTACAGTTTACTATTATTTATGATTTTATTGATTAATTAATAATGAAATATATAAAAATTACTTCCCATAGTCACAAATATCTGAAACTTATACACTGAGCTCTACATCATGGTATAAAACTATGGTTAATTTTACAGGTTTTTTTGAGAATCATTTACTATTTTCCCGAATTTTGTATTGTTTAAACATTAAAATATTAAATAATTACTAAAACAGTTCAGAAAAATATACAAATTTTACAAGAATTCATATTGTATGAAATAATGATTTCCTAATAATTTCATAATTTTTCAATATTGTTTACTATTTAAAACTAATTTCCTAAGTATTTAAGCATGTAAAAATGCATTTTAATGATTATTTCATATAAATAATTGTTAAAATCTGTAAATAATTATAATTGGGCAAGTTATTATTTTAATAAGAAATTATTAAAATCTGGCCTAAATTGAAAATATAAATTAATTATGCAAAGTAAGTAATTAAATTTAAAATTCATTTAACAAATAAATACCTTAATATTATAATCAGAATGAATTATTGTTAATTCATCTAATATAAGAATATGTGTCTAATTATTTGTATTAATACTCCATTCTCGTTTAGCAGTTCCTAAACCAAAACTATTAATTATATTAGGTTCTACGCCATTTTGACCCGAATCGTCTATCGTACGACACATGCATTTCGTTTTGGGACTAATGTGAGTAATCTACCCCATATTTTATAATTTTCAATACTTTTGGGGTGTATCATGTGGTTCTAATATGTTCCAACTTCATTTTATTGTTTTATCACAATTGAGACATTGTTGGGACATTTATACGTGAGTCATTAATTGTATAACTATTGTTCGTTTACGCTACATGTACTTGTAGTGCATTATCCTTTTTAGGCTAATCTCCATGACTATGCCCGTATTCTTGAGGTACGTTATGGACAATAATAGCGCTATTGGGTTGACCACCCCGCCTTGGGACGCTAAGGTGATTGATCACACGTGGTTGAGTGTGTATGATGATTAGATGCTCTATCCTATATATATATATATATATATATATATATATATATATATATATATATATATATATATATATATAGGGTGAGGACTTATTGTTGTTGTTATCATTTGTTAATCAATTTTTGATTTATAAACCGTTATCTCAAATACAATTGTTTGTCGACTCCAAAAGAAAACAAATTTCAAATTATAAATGTTTCAACTTCACAATTTTCTCTACTAAAATTAAATTACTCACCAACTCTCGTAGTTGACCTGTTTTTACCCATGATGCAGGTTTGAAGAATGAAGATTGATGAAAAATAGGTTGTGCCTTAGAAATACACAAGACAATTTAAATTTGATGTAATAAATATTGTTCGTATTTGGATTTGTATTTGTATGTGGTGGATCTTGTTTGCCTACTTAGTACTTAATTGAATCTAATCATATTATAACATAGTTGTCATGAGAGTTTGAACAATATATCACGCCTTGATCGATTCCGACAAGGATCGGGGTGTGACACCAACCCTCGTCCCCGCCCCCAAAATTAAAACAAGGGTTAAACTTGCCGTCCCTCCCCCTCCTCCCCCCCACATTCGCTACTAACGTGACCGACATGACCCAATGCACTAAATGAGGCGCGACTCTCACCGGTAACATTGCCCCCGCTTTGTTGCGTTCGCTACTCCGACGTTTTATGTACTAGTACATGCATTGTCGTTAAGGATTGGTACGAGCGGTGCCAATTCGATCAAGTTACACCTCCCAAATCCCATGTGGTGTTTGTGCAGACGTTCCAACAATCGTCAACACCACTCCAGTCTCGGTATACTAACATGCACCAGGACCATGCCCGAGTGGTTGCCTAAAAAAACCATTCGGCGTCAAATTTTGCTTAAGATCTTATCCTATAGGTATCTGTGAATCTACAAGGTCATCATATTACCCGGATAAGATACACACTTAAGTCTAGGTTGCTACCCTGATCCCCAGTAGTGTATTCCCCATTTAATTAATTACCTATTAATTCATATTTTAAGGGATTACATATATAACATCCATAAGTAATCATGCATATTAATCACCATCTATTTCTATCATATTACTTCCAAAGTTACTTCTCATGTAAACTTGTAAACAAGTAAATAGAAGTTAAAACATTTTACATAACATGCAAGCTCATGCATACATAATCACTATGACTTGACAACATCACTAGCATGCTTTGTCCTAATCATAATAGACAAGTGTTTCGAAAAAAACATGGCATGCGCCCATCACATACCCCCATCACAAATCACTCTTTCTAACATGGCCATACACACCACTCACATCAAAAGGATAAGAATCTAGTATTTAAGCATCATAAATTATCATACACATAATGAAACATAGTAACGAAAAACATATCATATACAATAGGGGCACATGCAACCTAAATATCGTAGGTTCATTCCAATCCATCTAAGATATGGAATTCCCTAGCAAAGTACTTTAAAAATTCACAAGATTAACTCACCTTTGCAAAAAACATGCCTTCTCTACTCTTCAACTCTTGTGGGAACTGAGGTAGCAAACCCTCCCCTAGTGAAACACAAGTAAATATATTAATAGAATTTTACATTAACATATAATAGAATTTTACTGCCCAAGCATGCAAATTGTGTCATTAGGCCAAATTTGTAGATTTTGACCTAAAACAGCACCCTGTTCAAGTGTATGCACACATCTAAGTGTTCAGGTGTATGCACACATCTAGGTTGCTACCCTGTTCTCCTGACACTTATATGTGTGCATACACTTGTGAATATTCTCCACTTTCTCTGAAAATCACACACATACTCAAGTTGTTTAAAAAAATGTATATACATATATGTATCCCTTAGAGCTCATAGGAAATTCAAAGTCATCCACTCTAGTTGGGTAGGATCATAGTAATGGACGCGTAGTAACTGGAAGGGGGAGGTGCCGGTAGCCCGAAAGTCCTGACTAGGTAAGCATTCGTATACATCGCAATCAACCGAGGGACCAGTTTGCTTATCTGGGGACCAAAGGCGAGAGTTCCCAAACTTATAGGCCAAAGCGCGTCATTCACATTACTTTTGAGCCATCAAAATACCCGACCTTATCAAACGTATCCGAAAGGATACACTCCAAAATGGCCAACTCATTGGACTATTAAGTTCCCTAATGGGCCTAGAAGTGGGAAAGAAATGTGAAAACTTAGTTTTGTGGGGGCCCACGCAAGTGCTACATGTTTCACATTTAGTAACCATGGAAAGCCCAAAAGGTGCCAAACACTCCTAACCATGGCCCAACAAGTGTTTTACAATTATTTTACCCAACAATGTCTAAAAACTTTATTTCCATAATCAATTTACAAATAACTCACAAGTCCATATGCGTGTTTCTCGTAGATGGCATTACGACCCCCATACGCTGCTCGCAACAACAGAAGGCTAGCTGCCCTGGTCGCCAAGGAGGTAGCAAACGTCATCCCAACAATTGCAACCCAACTTCATTCTCTTCAGCCACAAGCTCCAGCAACAACTCCTCGTTGCTCATTCAAGCACTTTCGTAACTGCAATCCGCCTTACTTCAAAGGCACCGATGGTGCCACCGCACTCCTCACATGGATTGAAGAAATGGAGAGTACTTTTATCTATAACGAGTGTCCTGAGGACCTGATGGTCCGTCGTGCTAGAGGGTGCCTCCTAGGCCATGCTCTCACATGGTGGAACCTAGAAAAACGGGCAAAGGGAGAGGCTGTTGCCTTGGGAATGACCTGGTCAAAACTACAAGAACGCATGATGGAGAAGTTCTGCCCTGACAGCGAATTGCAAACTCTCGAGGATGAATTCTGGAATCTGAAACAGGAGGGAGGCGACAACGCGACCTACACCAATAGATTCCATGATCTCTCGAGACTCCTACCTCACATGGTTCAACCTATGAAAACTGCAATACGCTGCTACATCAAAGGGTTACCACGCCAGATCCGTGATTCGGTGACCAGCAGCAGGCCATCTACCCTAGAATCCGCCATTGAATTAGCAGGTCAACTCAACGAGGACAATGTGAACGATGGTGTCCTCCCACGCAAGGGTTCAAAGATGTCAACTGAAAAGTCGACCCCTGAGACCCCCCTAATTGTCAAGTTCGAGTCCTCCCACCGACATGACAAAAAGAAGCGAAAAAGTCATCACCACAAACATGCTTTTATTACCCCTGCTACTCCTATCACCCAAGTCACCTCACCAGCCCAACCAAATAAAAAGCCGTATACCGGACTTCACCCCCTCTGTAACCACTGTAACTATCACCATATGACCACCAACCCGTGTCGCCTCTGTACGAATTGTGGTCGCTATGGCCACTTGGCGGACACATGTCGTGCACCAAAAACTCAGCGACCACTCTATCTACCCTCAAATCAGCAAACACAAACCCGGTATCCAACTGGAACATGCTTCAACTGTGGTGACCCCACCCATTTCAAAAACATGTGTCCTAGGTTAGTCAATATCATCAACACCCAAGCCCAGGCAAATCCAACAATGCAGGTTCCAGCTCCCAAAGGCCGAGCCTTTGTCATTACCGCAACCCAAGCAATGACCGATAACAAGGTCGTAAATGGTACGTTTCTCATAAATAACTGCTACGCGTCAGTACTTTTTGATTCAGGTGCCGATAAAAGTTTTGTGTCTTTGGAATTTGAGCCCATACTTCACACACCTCGCACGATTCTTGATGAATACTTTACCGTAGAAGTCGCCGATGGTAAATACGTTTCACTCAATGCAATCATCCAAGATTGCACTTTCAATTTTTGCGGTCATAAATTTTCTGTCAATTTAGTTCCTATGGAACTTGGTAGCTTCGACATCATCGTAGGAATGGATTGGCTATCCCAAAACCATGCTGAAATAGTATGTTACGATAAGTTCATTCATATTCCTCTCGCCGACGGTCAAAGTCTTCGTATTTATGGCGAGACTCATTCGAAAAAGCTTAGTCTTATGTCATGTACTCAAGCTCGATCATATCTACGAAAAGAATATATGGCTTTCTTAGCCCATGTGGTGGAAACAAAGGTCAAAGAAAAGAAGATCGAAGATATTCCGATAGTACGAGACTTTCCCGACATCTTTCCTGATGATGTATCTGGACTCCCTCCAGTACGTGAGCTAGAGTTCCGCATCGAACTTGTTCATGAGGCTACTCCCATAGCCAACTCTCCATATCGGTTGGCTCCAGCCGATATGCAAGAATTGGCAAGTCAGCTCCAAGAATTAACCGATAAGGGATTTATCCGCCCTAGTACTTCACCCTGGGGAGCCCCGGTTCTCTTCATCAAAAAGAAAGATGGTTCGTTTCGTATGTGTATCGATTATCAGGAGTTAAATAAATTAACCATCAAGAACCGATATCCGTTACCTCGGATCGACGACCTTTTTGATCAGCTTCAAGGAGCTTCATGCTTCTCAAAAATTGACCTTCGCTCGGGTTATCACCAACTTCGAGTACGGGAAGAAGACATCCCCAAAACCGCTTTCCGAACCCGCTATGGTCATTACGAGTTCACCGTTATGCCTTTCGGCCTAACCAATGCCCCTGCCGTATTCATGGACTTGATGAATCAGGTATTTAAACCTTATCTCGACCGTTTTGTTATCGTCTTTATTGATGACATCCTCATTTACTCCAAGACAAGGGCAGAGCATGAAAGACACCTTCGCCTAACTCTCCAAACGTTGCAAGGAAATCGGCTCTACGCCAAATTTTCGAAATGCGAGTTTTGGTTAAATGAGGTACAATTCCTTGGTCATATTGTAAGTGACAAGGGTATTTTAGTCGATCCCACAAAAGTTGAAGCAGTCCAGAATTGGAAAGCCCCCCGTACCCCCCAGGAAATTCGGTCCTTCCTTGGTTTAGCCGGCTATTACCGGCGCTTCATTTCAAATTTCTCAAAGATTGCTTTACCGCTTACTTCTCTCACTTGCAAGGGTACACCATTTGATTGGGGACCCAAGCAGGAATACGCTTTCCAAACCCTTAAACAAAGTTTGTGTGACGCTCCGATTCTTACACTCCCTGAAGGATCCGAAGATTTCGTGGTATTCTGCGATGCCTCCAATCTCGGTCTAGGTTGTGTTTTGATGCAAAGGGGAAAGGTTATAGCTTACGCATCACGACAACTCAAAATCCACGAAAGGAATTATACAACTCATGATTTGGAGCTCGGTGCCGTGATTTTCGCTCTTAAAATTTGGAGGCATTACCTTTACGGCACTAAATGCGTAATTTTCACCGACCACAAGAGCTTGCAACATATTCTTAATCAAAAGGAACTCAATATGAGGCAAAGACGATGGGTCGAGCTCCTAAATGATTACGAGTGTGAAATACGCTATCATCCGGGCAAGGCAAACGTCGTAGCCGACACGTTAAGCCGAAAAGAACATGCCCATGCATTTCATCTAATATGTTCTCCTATCTTGTCCAATCTCAGCGACCGAATTCGAGGAGCCCAACACTCGGCAATTACCGAAAATGACATGCCCACGGGAATTGATGGGGAGTTGGAAACCAAATCTGATGGTATTTTCTATTATCAAGATCGCATCTGGATCCCAGATCGTGACAATCTTTGCATATTCCTGATGGAAGAAATCCATAAAACCCGATATTCCATTCATCCGGGCACTGACAAGATGTATCATAGCCTGAGAACCAATTATTGGTGGTCAGGAATGAAAAAGGATGTTGCTTTATTCGTGGCCAAATGTCTTACATGTTCCAGGGTCAAAGTAGAACATCAACGACCCTCTGGACTATTGGTCCAACCAGAAATCCCCAGGTGGAAATGGGAAGCGATCGCCATGGATTTCGTAACCAAACTTCCCCGTACCACAAAAGGACACGACATCATTTGGATAATCATTGACCGTTTGACCAAATCCGCTCATTTCCTTCCCATCCGGGAAAATTTCAAAGTCGAAAAACTTGCTCGGATTTACATCAACGAGATAGTTAGTCGGCATGGCATTCCTCTCAGCATCATTTCAGATCGTGATGGGAGATTTCTCTCTCGGTTTTGGCAATCACTTCAAACAGCCATGGAAACCCGCCTCGATCTCAGTACCGCCTATCATCCTCAGACCGATGGTCAATCTGAGAGGACAATTCAAACACTCGAAGATATGTTGAGGGCGTGTGTCTTGGATTTCGGAGGAAACTGGGACTCTCATTTACCGTTGGTGGAATTCTCCTATAATAACATTTATCATTCTAGCATCAAGATGCCACCATTTGAGGCATTGTATGGCCGTAAATGCCGATCTCCTATTTGCTGGCATGAAATCGGTGAGTCCCACGTGATTCGCGCAACAGTGGATTCTCCAATCGTTGGTCCTGAGCTTGTCCAGGAAACAACCGACAAAATCACTCAGATTCGCGATAACCTTCTCGCAGCTCGTAGCCAACAAAAGAGTTATGCCGACAAGCGACGCAAACCGCTTGAATTTACCGTAGGTGACATGGTCATGTTAAAAGTGTCCCCATGGAAAGGTGTGGTTCGATTTGGACGCAAGGGTAAATTGGCACCACGCTACGTAGGCCCGTTTAAGATTATAAAAAGGATCGGACCAGTAGCCTACGAGTTGGATCTACCAACAGAGCTTAAGAAAGTTCACCCGGTATTTCATATAGCCAACCTCAAGAAGTGTTTAGCAGACGAGAACCTTCATGTTCCTCTCGAGGATATCCAAATCGATGAGACAATGCAATTTATCGAGAAACACTTGGAAATTGCTGACCGAAAGGAAAAGCAACTCAAAAGAAGTCGCATTCCCCTGGTTAAGGTCAGGTGGCAGTCGGCACGTGGACCTGAGTATACATGGGAGTGTGAGGATCATATGCGTACCAAATACCCACAAATTTTCTCTTAAGGTACTCTCTTCTTAAATTTCGGGACGAAATTTCCTAAAGTAGGGGAGACTGTGACATCCGTCTAAAATGGATTCGGATCAACCAAACCCAATTGGTAATTTAATAAACCTTACTCAAGATTACTTGACGCTAATAGGATCAAAACCCATACAATACGATATAACTTGACGTTAATAGCAACATAGTATTGTACAACGTTATAACTATAATCAAAGTAAATTATGATACCATATTAAAATCAAATCAAAGTATAATGCTCTAATTAAATTAAAAGAATCAAACTTGAATTCTCTAATTAAACTTCAAATCAAAGTAGACTGTTATAATCAAATAATAACCTATCTTTTATAAAACTCCATTTTTATAAACTTTACATTAAATTTTATAAAACTCTATTTTTTATAAACTTTACTTTAAATTTTATAAAACTCTTATATTAATTATGTAAAAGATGCTTGTGTTAGTGGGAAATTATGAAGACCACCAAAAGCAAAAAGATTATTCCCATGGTCTCCCACTCACACCTCCCATCCACTTTCCTTTCCTTTTTCTCCCAACACATTATTCTCTTCACCACTTAAATCTTCTCTATTCTTTCTCTCACTCTCAATCTCGAAATTTCCTCCAAGAATACTCATATTCCATCCAAGAACAATCTATTATACTCAAATCTTCATCCCTCTTGAAGCATTCATCAAGGTATGTTGTTAAAAGTTTCAAATTCATACAAGAAACAAATTAAATCCACCAAAATATCTAAAACTCATTTTTTTGCATAAACCTGATTTTTTTGAGAATCATTTACTATTTTTCCCGAATTTTGTGTTGTTTAATCATTAAAATATTAAATAAATACTAAAACAGTTCAGAAAAATATACAAATTTTACAGTAATTCATATTGTATGAAATAATGATTTCCTAATAATTTCATAATTTTTCAATACTGTTTACTATTTAAAACTATTTTCCTAAGTATTTAAGCATGTAAAAATGCATTTTAATGATTATTTCATATAAATAATTGTTAAAATCTGTAAATAATTATAATTGGGCAAGTTATTATTTTAATAAGAAATTATTAAAATCTGGCCTAAATTGAAAATATAAATTAATTATGCAAAGTAAGTAATTCAATTTAAAATTCATTTAACAAATAAATACCTTAATATTATAATCAAAATGAATTATTGTTAATTCATCTAATATAAGAATATGTGTCTAATTATTTGTATTAATACTCCATTCTCGTTTGGCAGTTCCTAAACCAAAACTATTAATTATATTAGGTTCTACGCCATTTTGACCCGAATCGTCTATCGTACGACACATGCATTTCGTTTTGGGACTAATGTGAGTAATCTACCCCATATTTTATAATTTTCAATACTTTTGGGTGTATCATGTGGTTCTAATATGTTCCAACTTCATTTTATTGTTTTATCACAATTGAGACATTGTTCGGACATTTATACGTGAGTCATTAATTGTATAACTATTGTTCGTTTACGCTACATGTACTTGTAGTGCATTATCATTTTTAGTCTAATCTCCATGACTATGCCCGTATTCTTGAGGTACGTTATGGACAATAATAGCGCTATTGGGTTGACCACCCCGCCTTGGGACGCTAAGGTGATTGATCACACGTGGTTGAGTGTGTATGATGATTAGATGCTCCATCTTATATATATTTATATATATATACATATGTATATATAGGGTGAGGACTTATTGCTGTTGTTATCATTTGTTAATCAATTTTTGATTTATAAATCGTTATCTCAAATACAATTGTTTGTCGACTCCAAAAGAAAACAAATTTCAAATTATAAATGTTTCAACTTCACAATTTTCTCTACTAAAATTAAATTACTCACCAACTCTCGTAGTTGACCTGTTTTTACCCATGATGCAGATTTGAAGAATGAAGATTGATGAAAAATAGGTTGTGCCTTAGAAATCCACAAGACAATTTAAATTTGATGTAATAAATATTGTTCGTATTTGGATTTGTATTTGTATGTGGTGGATCTTGTTTGCCTACTTAGTACTTAATTGAATCTAATCATATTATAACATAGTTGTCATGAGAGTTTGAACAATATATCACGCCTTGATCGATTCCGACAAGGATCGGGGTGTGACACCAACCCTCGTCCCCGCCCCCAAAATTAAAACAAGGGTTAAACTTGCCGTCCATCCCCCTCCTCCCCCCACATTCGCTACTAACGTGACCGACATGACCCAATGCACTAAATGAGGCGCGACTCTCACCGGTAACATTGCCCCCGCTTTGTTGCGTTCGCTACTCCGACGTTTTATGTACTAGTACATGCATTGTCGTTAAGGATTGGTACGAGCGGTGCCAATTCGATCAAGTTACACCTCCCAAATCCCATGTGGTGTTTGTGCAGACGTTCCAACAATCGTCAACACCACTCCAGTCTCGGTATACTAACGTGCACCAGGACCATGTCCGAGTGGTTGCCTAAAAAAACCATTCGGCGTCAAATTTTTCTTAAGATCTTATCCTATAGGTATCTGTGAATCTACAAGGTCATCATATTACCCGGATAAGATACGCACTTAAGTCTAGGTTGCTACCCTGTTCCCCAGTAGTGTATTCCCCATTTAATTAATTACCCATTAATTCATATTTTAAGGGATTACATATATAACATCCATAAGTAATCATGCATATTAATCACCATCTATTTCTATCATATTACTTCCAAAGTTACTTCTCATGTAAACTTGTAAACAAGTAAATAGAAGTTAAAACATTTTACATAACATGCAAGCTCATGCATACATAATCACTATGACTTGACAACATCACTAGCATGCTTTGTCCTAATCATAATAGACAAGTGTTTCGAAAAAAACATGGCATGCGCCCATCACATACCCCCATCACAAATCACTCTTTCTAACATGGCCATACACACCACTCACATCAAAAGGATAAGAATCTAGCATTTAAGCATCATAAATTATCATACACATAATGGAACATAGTAACGAAAAACATATCATATACAATAGGGGCACATGCAACCTAAATATCGTAGGTTCATTCCAATCCATCTAAGATATGGAATTCCCTAGCAAAGTACTTTAAAAATTCACAAGATTAGCTCACCTTTGCAAAAAACATGCCTTCTCTACTCTTCAACTCTTGTGGGAACTGAGGTAGCAAACCCTCCCCTAGTGAAACACAAGTAAATATATTAATAGAATTTTACATTAACATATAATAGAATTTTACTGCCCAAGCATGCAAATTGTGTCATTAGGCCAAATTTGTAGATTTTGACCTAAAACAGCACCCTGTTCAAGTGTATGCACACATCTAAGTGTTCAGGTGTATGCACACATCTAGGTTGCTACCCTGTTCTCCTGACACTTATATGTGTGCATACACTTGTGAATATTCTCCACTTTCTCTGAAAATCACACATATACTCAAGTTGTTTAAAAAAATGTATATACATATATGTATCCCTTAGAGCTCATAGGAAATTCAAAGTCATCCACTTTCTCTGATTTGATATTTTCTCAAAAATTTTCCGTACAACAATGGCGAACTTCAACATGAACACGATGACGTGTTACTCTCATCTCCTTGGTTCATCAACGGAGATTCTGATGCTGATACCTGAGTACTACGATCAGTGGGCTGATCGTATGGAGGATTACCTGAACGGAATTGATGAAGAACTTTGGAAGTGTATTCTCGGTGATGTTCGTCCACCTCCTGCTGTTCAGAGTATTGGAACTTCTTCCAACAATCAAAATGTCAATGAACAGACTGAAAGATTGTTAAAGAATGAGAAAAAGTGTATGAGAGAACTCAGAGGTGCTCTGCCTCCTATTGTTTACGATTACGTTCGTAGCTGTAAAACTGCAAAAGAAATCTGGAATACTTTGAAGGAAAAGTATCAAGGAAGTGAAAAGACAAAAAAATCAATTCAGTGAAACATTGTTTGGTTGAATTAAGAGAATTTAAACAGAAAGAAGGTGAATCCATCGAATTGTACTATAATCGTCTGAATGAGCTTATATACAAGTGCAATCGATATGAGATCACCAGGTCAACAATGGAGTTAAAGCTCACATTCATTATGGGGCTTCACAAAGAATGGCGAAATGTTAGTCTGATGGTGAAGACTCGACAAAGTTTTGATTATTTCTCTTTGAATGATCTTTACAATCTGTTGAAAGCTCATGAATCCGAAGTAAATGAAATAGATGACGAAGCGAAGATCAGTCTGGGTGGTCCGCTTGCTTTGGTTTCGAAAGTTACTGGAAGGGAAGTTGAGAAAGAGTCTACAGAGAAGGAAGATTCGGATGATGAAGGTCTTATTGTAAACTCTGATAATGAGGCTGTTGCATTTTACTCTAACAATCGAGTAAATAAATTTTTCAAGAAGCCATTCAATGCGAAGTCGAAAACAAGTGATGTGAAGGGAAGTTTTACTAGAAAATTTGGGAGTGATGAGAAGAAGGTTGAGAAAAAGGAAGTTCGTGTTGAGGAAGAGAAGAAAGAGAAAAAGCTGAAAGGTGATGCTGGATCGACTGCCATTACTACAATGGGGCGAATCATATGGAAAATGACTGTATACTTCAGAAGCGTGATGAAAAGAAGAAAAAGGTTAAAAACAAAGCCTATTATGCTGAGAAATTGGAAGAGGTGTGTGCACAGGCAAAGGGGTTGTCTCTGGTGGCCAAAGGTGTGGATAAAGAAGATGGTACATACCAAATTTGGTCATCTGGTTCTGACGACGACGGGATGCGAAACCCTACACACATGGCTATGTTCGCGATGCATGAGGAAGAAGAGGAAGAGAAAATAACTGGGAAGTGATTTGTTTCGACATCTTCACACAAATCTGTGGCAACCCGAACCTTATTCTGTCAACGTTAATCAAATTCCGTTAAATAAAATTTCGAATTTTATTTGTCCCGTTAAATTCTTATGGTTTAGAAAATCGTTTATTTATTTAAATAATAGTTGGAACCAAAATCACGCGAAAACCCGTGTTTTTCTTCGAGAATCAACAAAATCCGGTCTGATTGGTGTTCACGGCCGTGAACCCGATCACGGCCATAAACCGATCACGGCTGGTGGACCCAACCACCGACCATGAATCCAGCCTATATATACGTGTTCCTACCCTCATTTATACTTTTCTGGCCGAAAACACACTTTCTCTCACTAAAATCCACCACCCGAAAACCCAAGTTTTCTCTTCATCTATCACTCAATCCATCTTAGAACTCGTTGTGGAGCATCAAGCATTCATCCTTTAAGCGAATCAAGCATTCCTTGTTCTTGAGTTCACGGCCGTAAACCCTTCAAATCTTCATATTTCACCAAGAACACCAAGAACAGGCCGTGAACGCTTCAAAGACCGTAAACCCTTCGAAGGCTAAGACCCGTTCACGACTGAGAACAGTTCACGGTCGTAATCTCTACACGGCCACAATCAGCCTACATCGTGAATCTTGGCTGCAAACCCACTTTTCCCACTTCGATCGAGTCTCGGTAAAATTCCTTAACCAAAAGCAAGTGTTTTTCTAACACTTTAACTAATGGATTCGCTAAGTTAAATACAAATATGTGTTTAATTATTATTAGGATTCCGTTAACTTCGCGTACAAGAACTCGAGGGTCCTCATTTCCGGTCTCTTTGTCCGGCACATACACGCATCCAACTGTGAGTTAATACCCCTACACTTTTATTATTTTAACATTTTCAGGGGGGATAAAAGCTAAATACAAATAGTTTTTTTACGAACTTTATACATAGAATTTCAAATAGTATTAAAACTTATGCAATTGATACAACCAAAAGATAACCACATTTTGTAAAAATTTTAGATATCTTATCCCTTTTGTAACATGCTGAGCATAAGGGAAGTTTTCAAATCGCAACTATAATTGCATAGTTTTCAGAACAATACACGAACCGAGTACTTAACATACATGCAAACTATAATAGGTATAGTTTGGGATTCCAATACACAGTTTTACTATCTCAAGATTATACATTAACTATCATATAAACTATGACAGATATAGTTTATGGTATACATTACTACTTTCTGAATACTAAATAATTATTTACGTATAATTATTACTACTCTGTAAAGTATACATACGATTCCCAGTACAAGAGAACGATACTAAAAAACATGTAAACTAGTTAATACAGGGTTGTGAGACACTACTTCAAATTGTACCCTACGGGGTGCTGAACTAAATCCTAACATAGTATAACCAGAGTCTCCTGGAGGGAGAGCGTGAGATTTGTGAATAGATCTTTTCGGGACTGACGATCCCACACCTGAACTGCTAGCTACAGTTAGGCATGCATTCCTGGGGTGACAAATGTCATATATCTGACACTTGAAGAACGTCGTAAAGGTCACTAGGTCATATCAAGCATGGTTATACGAACTCACAATAGTATAAACTAACCATTTATTTACGGAAATTCATTTCTTCAATTAGTTTTATTTTCATTAATAGAACTATCATACATTACAACTGGAGGATTCCAGGGAATTTGAATATATATGGTTTTACTTTAAGTAACGAAAATACTATACATACTGGCGGTAGCCAGTTTTTTTATACAAAACATTCTATACAGAGGTTTTCATACATAACTCACCATACAATACATCTGGTAGTAACCAAGCATACAAACTAACATTTTTCATATACTACAACAAGATACAGTAACAAACATTCATAGTTAATTCTATAATTCCTTAGTTTATGCACCCGGGTTATTGATGAAGAATATCTGGTAGACTGTGGAATGTGTGGTTTCTGCCTCATTTCCTGTTCCTTGTTTGGTTGTGGGCTTAGGGCAGATCCACATAATCAACTATCTGTTCGATATTGGTTCATACAGAACTAGTATGAACTAAGTGGTCATAGAAGGAACTGGTATTATCAGGCTTTTATTAAAGAAAATATTGGATTTTCTTGGAAACATACAAACATTTTCACAGATTCATCAACAGGTTTTCATTACAAAACATTACTTATGAACTCTCCAGCTTTAATGCTGATACTCTTTTCAAAACCGCTTGTATTTTCAGGAAATCAGTAGACAGGTACTCCCACAAGCTTTTGAGAAGACGGAGCGTATAGAGTCACGTCTTTTATAGTTTTCTATACTTTTGATGTATATAAAATATGTATCAAACAGATGTAAATATTTTACTTATTCAATGTAATGGTTGTGTTTACTTTGATTACTATGATGCAGTTGTTGTGATACTATACATGATGTCCTCCATCCCTGAACGTTTCCACCATTTCTGTTTGGGGGTGTGACAAAATATCCAATGACTTCTCAGGTACGTTCTCTTTTACAATCTTTTAATATTCCCTCTAGTGCATATGATTCGATTCTATCTGAGTTTGATGCAGCTATTACTTACGTTTATGATCTACTTATTTCTGCTAGTACTGATGCTGAGAAGTCGAACACACAATTCTTAGAAACTAAGAGGATGTTGGAATCGAAGAAAGTGAAAATAGAATACTTAGATATGTAAATAATGAATTTAATGTGTGATAGGGATAGTTTAAGCGCAGATGTTAAAATGTTGTTAAAAAAAAGAAATATCTACTGTAACTCTGCCAAAAGATTATATGGTAAATTGACAGCATTGTATCATTCTTCGGATATTAGCAAGGAACAACATAGGAAACTTTTGCCCTTTTTAGCATTCGAAAGGGAGAAAATTGATTCTATTTCCTATGATTGTGAACAAACTATTGCTGAATTCGATAAGGTTCCAGATAATAGATATGCATATGGAATAGTGAAAATTGATGAATGTCTGGATGCTAATGAATTAGTTGATATTGTAAATGAAACCTTGACCAAAGACGAACAATTTAAGATTTTGAAAAGAACTGAGAATTCAAAAACTGACCCTCAAACTAATTTTGCTAATATCGAAGATGATTATGATGATATTAGTGAAATTAAAGAAGAGGAGGTTATTGATTGTTCTCAGTTATATGTCATTAATGTCACATCAATGGCTAAAGGCTAAGAAAAATGTAATGATTCTCCTGTTAAATTTGACACTGACAAACCCTCAACTTCGAAAGTTCATGATCGTAACTATGTGACTGTCGAAGATAGTCAAACAGACAGCGATGATGACAATGAAGATGTTTTGAAAGAAACAACAATTCCAAGGGTTGTAGTTGATCAAGTTTTAGACAAAACAGAGAAATTCGACACAATAATGAAGGAAAAAGGTTCTCATTACCTTGAAACAAATACAGTTGTGTATCCGAATTTCAAATGCTCAGACACGGTTATCTTTCCGAATCAGGTTTTTGTCACAAAAGGAAATAATGATAATGTTAAACATGAGTTTAATAAACTGGTTGAAGAAGATAGCAAGAAAGCATCAAAAGAAGGTTTTTTCTCAAATCAAAGTACTATCGAAAACAATTTAACAAAGAATTCTTACACTTTTCAAAGACAAAAACCACAATGAATTTGGGTTGAAAAATTTGAAAAATCAAAAGATGTTTCAAAACAAGATGATATTGTTTCTCAACATGTCAAAATTAATTCTCAAGAGTTTAAGGAACAAATTGAAAAGATTTCAAAAGAAGGTGGTATTTCAAAAAGACAAGCAAGAAAGAAATTTTTTTGGCAAACCGTTGAGTCTCGAAAGAAATCAAATGTTATGATAAATAAAACATCTTAATAGAAAAAGTCTAAATCGGTTCAGACTTCTTTTCAAAAGAAAGTTGAAAATAAGAAAAATCCCGCTCTAACTCGAAAAGATTTGTCTCAACAAAAACCACAAAACGATTTTTCAAAGTCTAAAACTCAAGAGTCAAAATCAGATTTCGAAACAAAAGGTCAAACATCAAATACAAAGAGGTTTACAAATCATCAATCAACAAGGAATTTCAATTCAAATCAACAAACACAGTTTTCACATAATCGTTTTTCAAGACAAAATCTATTTTTGAATAAACCAACGAATGTTCAAAATCGTTTTTCCTCTCAAACGAAACCTATGTTTTCAACTCAAAAGTTTGATACATTCCAATCTAAAAGAAATGTGACTTTCACACCAACCCAACCAGATTTTCCTAATCCTCCTACGAAACATGTTCCCAAAGTTTCGTATGTCAATGGCAAGTCAGAAGTGAAAAACATTAACCATTGGCTTGAAGGAAAAGGGAAATCATTTCAATCAGGGAAGTTTTCTCAACAACTAATCAAGGATGCTTATGAAAAGTATCTGAATGAATCTTCGAATGGAAGTTCTTCATCCATGGAATCAAATCCTTCAGTCAAACAATGGCGAGCAATTCCGAAAGAAAAGGTTAATGAGAAAAAAACTGAGAAGCAAAAGGCAAAAGTTAGTTTAAACTAGAAACCAGAGAATGATTATATTTATGTGCCTTTAACTAACGAAGTTGACTTACTTGATAGTGTCAAATCTAAAGTTTGTAATTGGATCATAGGATCTTCTTTTCACAATGCTTTTCAATCTAATTACCAAGGACCCAAACAGCCTTGGGGACCTAAATTCTTTCACTGATTGTAGGTTTTGAGTGACGAACAATATGATGACAAATGGTATATTGATAGTGGTTTCTCTCGTCACATGACTGGAAAGAAGGAAAATTTGCGTGATTATCGAAGTCTAGATAATGTTGGAGTGGTGAAGTTTGGCAACAATAACAAATGTCAAGTCAAAGGATATGGAAAAGTAACAAATGGGAAATTCACAGTAAATAGGGTAGCTTATGTCGAAGGTCTTCAACATAACTTGATAAGTGTTTTGCAACTTGTTGTGGGCACTGGCAATCAAGTAGTGTTTAATGAAGAAGGAAGTGTGATCTCGAATATAGGCACAAAGGAAGTATTGCTCAAATAAAAAAGAAAAGGCGATATGTTTACTCTCGACATCAAACCAATTATTGGGATTCCCTCGGTGTGCTTACTTTTGAAAGCTTCATCTGATGCTAGCTGGCTCTGGCATCAAAGACTTTCTCATTTAAATTTTCGAAATTTGAATAAATTGGTTTTAAATGATCTAGTTAGAGGTTTACCTGTGTTAAAGTTTGATAATGATACTTTGTGTGCAGCTTGCGAACAAGCAAAGCAGCACAGACAAGGTCATCCAATCCTTATTGATTCAAAGATTGTTGAGCCTTTGGAACTTCTTCACATTGATCTTTGTGGACCCTCGATTGTTGAGACTCTCAAAAAGAAGGGATACATATTCGTCATTGTTGATGACTTTTCACGGTTTACTTGGGTATATTTTCTACGACTAAAATCCGAAACTGCTCAAGCAATGATCGACTTCATCAAGCATATTGAACTAAGTTTAAAGAAAACGATTCGAAAGATCAAGAGTGACAATGGCTCCGAATTTAAGAACAATTTTCTTGATTCGTTCTTAACCGACAAAGGAATTTCGCATAATTTCTCTTCATCTTACACTCCTCAACAGAATGGTGTTGTAGAAAGGAGAAATCGTTCAATTTGCGAATCTGCAAGAACAATGCTCACATATACGAATCTTCCTTAATATCTATGGGCCGAAGCAATTTCCACTGCATGTTTTACTCAAAATCGATATTTTATTCATCATCGTTTTAACATCACTCCTTATGAAATAATTAACAACCGAAAACCAAATGTTAAATTTTTTCATGTTTTTGGTTGCAGGTGCTTCATTATGATTCTCAAGGATAATCTTTCAAAATTTCAGTCAAAAGCTGATGAAGGGATATTCTTGGGATATTCACACAAGTCGGTTGCTTACTGGGTGTTAAACAAACGAACGAGGAAAATTGAAGAAACATTTAATCTCACTTTTGATGATTATTATGTTAAACAAGTTGAAAATACCTTCGGACAAGAAACAATAATGAATGAATCAAATAATGAATCTTAAACTTTGAATTCGTTAGATTTTGATTTTGATTTAATTTTTGGTGTTCTAGATCGAGCTATTGATGCCGAAGTTAATGTTGATGACAATCGAGTCCCTGAAGCATCAAAACATTCTGATGAATCCACTCTCACACAAGATAATAATGATACGATTTCATCAACAAATTTTTCAAGAATTCATGAAAGTCTGCCTGTTGAAACGAATGTTCAAGTGGAGGGGGAGCACTTGAATTCAACTGCTCAAGTTGGAGCATAGTTTCGAGGGGGAGAGAGAAAGAATGAGTGTTGATGTCGAGGGGGAGCATCCTGATAGTAATCCAATTGTTGAGGGGGACCAAGCTGGAAATAATACAAATGTTTCGAATGTTTAGGATGTTGAATTTCATGACATTGATGATAATTTGTCAAATGCAGGTGAAGGATCTGAAACTGAGGAAATGTTTGAAGATGCACCTTTGGAATTTGATCCTGTATATCCTCCAATGGATAGATGGACTAGAAGTCATCCAAAGAAACAAGTTCTTGGTGATCCACATAATGGAG
Source organism: Lactuca virosa (assembly GCF_052849685.1). Classification (NCBI taxonomy): domain Eukaryota; kingdom Viridiplantae; phylum Streptophyta; class Magnoliopsida; order Asterales; family Asteraceae; genus Lactuca; species Lactuca virosa. The sequence goes on from NC_136431.1 coordinate 78,606,337, forward strand.
TGTTAACACGAGCTCAACTTCGTAGAAAGAATGAGGTACTTAATGTACACCAAGAATTTTGAATGTTCAATGTTTTTATTTCGTAAATTGAACCTAAATCAGTCAAGGCTGCTATGGAACATCCTGATTGGGTTGTTTCTATACAATCTGAACTTGCTGAATTTGAAAGAAACAAGGTCTGGAGATTAATTACCAAACCAAAAGATGTTTTAATTGTGGGCTTAAAATGGATCTTTAAAAATAAAACTGATAAAGATGGTAATTTTGTTCGAAACAAAGCTAGGCTTGTAGGTAAAGGTTACTCGCAACAAGAAGGAATAGACTATGAGGAAACTTTCGCCCCTGTCACACGACTCGAGGCTGTTCAAATATTTTTAGCCTATGCAGCGCACAAGGATTTCGATGTCTACCAGATGAATGTGAAATGTGCGTTTCTCAATGGTGAACTCGAAGAAACGGTGTACGTTGAACAACCCCCAGGTTTTATTAACGAAGAATTCCCTGATCATTGTTATATTTTAGATAAAGCTATTTATGGGTTAAAACAAGCACCAAGATCCTGGTATGCAACTCTTACCAGTTTCTTAAAGCAATCAAAATTTAAACAAGGATCAGTTGATCCCACTCTCTTTCGAAAGAAAGTTGGGAATCATCTCATGCTTGTTCAAATTTATGTCGATGATATTTTTTTTGCCTTTATTGACCCTGCTTTGTCAAGAGAATTTGAAAATTTAATGAAAATCCAATTTGAGATGAGCATGATGTGGAAGATAAACATTTTTCTAGGATTAAACATTCGTCAGAGCAGAGAAGGAGTATTTATCAATCAAGAAAAGTATACAATAAATCTGCTTGAAAAGTTTGGAATGATGAATAGCACAAACTTGAGAGTAACAAAGGCAGTTAGAACAAAGCTTAGTCCTTCGTTGGATAAACCATTTGTTGATATCACATTGTATTGAATCATGATAGGTTCGTTACTTTACCTCACGGCAAGTCGACCTGATGTTATATTTTCTATGTGCAATTGTGCTAGGTGCCAATCGAATCCCAGGGAACCTCATCTAACCGCAGTCAAGAATATATTTCGCTATCTCAAAGGAACAACTTCGTTAGGATTGTGGTATCCTTCGAAGACGGGCTTTTTCATTCAAGCATTCTCATATGCTGATTTGGGTGGTTGTATTCTTGATCGTAAAAGCACAAGTGGCGGATGTCAACTATTGGATGGGAAGCTCGTAAGCTAGCAATCGAAAATGCAAACATGTGTTTCGATTTCCACAGAAGAAGCTGAATATGTTGCTGTTGCAGCTTGCACTTCACAAATCATATGGATACAAAGTCAACTGTGTGATTATGCAATCAACATGAAGAAATTTTCGTTGTATTGTGACTCACAAAGTGCCATTCGCATCTGTCAAAACCCTTTGCAACATTCGAAAACCAAACACATTGCTCTTCGTTACCATTTTATCAAAGATCACGTTGAAGATGGAAACATAGAAGTTCATTTGGTAAATACCTCTGGTCAGCTTGTTGATATCTTTACAAAACCATTAGATGAAAAATCTTTCGCTAGAATTCTAAATGGCTTAGGAATGATCGATGCAAATTCTGTTCCTGGACAAACTTCGTTAGAATGAAAAGCAAAAGTGGAGGAAAGATGTTGATTCAGCGGTTACTATTCATTATTCAGCGGTTACTATTCATTATTCAGCGGTTACTGTTCATAGTCAACGCTTCGACATGCTTCGCTTTAGACATCATGCACAATGGTTTGACAAAATCTTCGTTACTTTTGTTATGTTTCAAATTTTCGTTAATCAGGTACATTTCTTTTATTGTTTGCTATTTTTTTTCTCAAAAAAAAAAAGATTTTCATTTTTGGTTTTTCTCTTTCAAAATTCAAAAATATCAAAAAAGATTTTCTTATTTTTGTTATTTTCTTTCAAAAATCAAAAATCCAAAAACATTTTTTTTTTGTGTTTTGTTAATCTTTTCTTGTGTAGCTTTTAGCGAAGATTTTTGTTGGTTCATGCTTGCTGCTTGAGGGAAATGTATATTTTCGAAACTTTGTCCTAGTTAGGATGTCCATAGAAGCATGCTGTAGCGTGTCGACCCAAGCCTCCATGACTCGATGTGTTTTCGAAAGCCTTAATGGACTTTTCATCATGAAAATTCCTTCCCAATTAGGCTATATTCACATTAGTCTCTGAGCTACCGTACTCTTCTCATATGAGTTAAGAGTTAACTGCTTGGTCCAATCATAGCAGAGGTACTTTCAATACTTGAACCAAACTTTTTCATCCTAAAGTTCTTTCACGATCACACACAAAGACACATACCCACGACATCTCTGGTTAAAACCACCCAGGTTATAGGTATGTAAACAATTTGAGTTTATGATCTGGATTCATGAAACCGTGATGAAAGTGAAACCCAACATTTCGAACCATTAAAGGAATTGATGGGGAACTTTGTTCCAGATTTTCACGAAACTTTTGTTTCAGTACCACTTTTCGATATTCCAAATCATATTCGTTCTTTTTGCGTGGTCTTGCTAAAATGTTCGAAACCCACGACAGTTTTACCTAATTAGATCCATGAATACTTTTGTTTTGTGGGATATGATTTCAGTGTGAGTATCTATCTGATTCTTCGTTACCTCATACATTTTTCCAAGACATACTTGTCCCTAACTACACTGGTTAAACAGGTAATTTCGTTTTCAATGTATCACTCTGATGTTTAGAAGTGATATGTAACGAAATTTTTAGCCAACCCATGAAACCATATAAAAAGATGCCCTTCGATACTTCTCTATAAGTATTCGATTGTAATTCATGGGAAACCACACAAGCTGTTACTCATCTCTCTTGATGAATAAGAAAGCGATTTTTCCTAGGATCTAACTGCATTTGTGTCGAAATGTTTTTGACATCATAGAACCAAAATTTTCTTATTTTGCTTATTATCTTTTTCTTTGGCACATATTGCACTCACGAAATCCTTGAGGTTCTGAGTAATACCAACTCAGGCTGATGATTTCGAAAGTCTGGCAAATGACTTCGCTTTTTAACCCAAAAGTGAAAGAGCCCAACCTCCATTCTGAAGGTTTCTAACTGTTCTTATCCTCTTGGTACTATCGAACAAACTGATGGATGTGACGTTCTAGTTACTGTGCGGGTTTCAAGGAAAAGTGATCATCATTTTTTCAGACGTGGCTATCTTTACGGCTTTAGGTCTGCTTTTCTTGGTGACACGTGGCTTATCATTTAATGCTGAAACCGCTTCAAATTCAAATTGGGTGTACGTATAAAAGGGGATTTGGGCGTTCAATTCCAATTTTACGCTCAATTAAAATTCTCAAAAGATTTGTGCCCTTTTTCTCTCTGATTTCTTCACGATTTCAAAACCCTAACAATGGCGGCCAAGCATGGTGAGTCTCAGATTACTGAATATGTTTCTTCTCAACCCATTATGAAGATTCAAAGCACAAATTATCAAGTCCAATCCGATGTTACTACTTACCTAGACGGCTTACAAATGCTCATTGTTGCTCTACAAAATTCAGTTCTATCCACGACGATGTTCAGTTCATTTGCTGTACCACTTTCTTGGTTATCAGTTGTTAGTTCTACGGCTACTTACAGTAAGACATTGAAGACTGTGACATTCTAGATGGTGAGTGACAAGAAGTTCAGGTTATCGAAGAAGATTTTTTCTCAAATTTTGAATATCCCCAATGCTGAACCATTTTACAAGGTAACGAATGCCCAAGTTATTCATATGTTCAATGAGATGGGTTACCAACCTACTCTTACAAAGATCAATGACTTCAAAAAATCAGGTTTGCCTTGTCTTTGGAATTTCTTATTTGGCATATACCTTCGTTGTTTGACGGGAAGAACTGTGGGGTTAGATAAAGCTCGTTTGGAAGTTTATGCTATGGTGGCGGGTATCTACTACGACTAATCGGTGGACTATGAAACTTAACTCTGAGATGAGTTTGTGAAGAGTGTAAGGAATACGAATGTTGTTGATGGAATCTCGTGTGCTCGTTACTAGAGCCTAATCCCCCGCTGCAAACATGAGGCTTTGCCTCATGCCCTGGAGTCATTGTAGGCAAACCTCCATGGCCACAAGGGCTGAGTGGTGCCAGGATTTGAACATGGGTCAATAGGTTATCCACCATATCTTCCACATGCCTTACCAAGTCACCACAACCCAAGTGGTTCCTGACAATGAAGAAATAGCGAATTCTCATTGTATCATTATCCCAAGACCGTGGAAGATGGCATTGATTTGTTTCTGAGTGTGGCTTGTATTATAGATGCGATGCTTCAAAAAGTTGATCCAGCCAATCCCATATTGGTCGAATATTTGAAGACTATCAATCCATCAGTTGAGACTGGTGTGTTGTTAGAAAAATCTGCTGAAGGTCCTTCGAAGAAGCATAGAGGATCGAAGAAGAATGATCAGACTAGTCCTTCGAAAGCTAGTACTGAACCAGTTGAAAAGTTATCTAAGTCTCTGAAGAAATATGTAAAAGGCGAAAAATCTTCGAAGAAAATTTCTAAACCTGTTGTTGAAGAAACTGCACAACCTTCGAAGGAGGTGATACCTACTCAGACAGGTGTGTTAAAAAGGTTGAATAAAATGGCTCATAAACCACGCCATTCACCTGAACGATCAACAAGTTTTTCACCAAAACTTACTTACAAGCCTCAAGTTAATCGAAAGGGGGTTGTATTTTGAGAAATTACAACACCAGTTTCTCTAGGTTCGAAGAAAAGGCATGCTGAAGACATCGCCAAACATATTTCGAAGAAACAGAAAAAGCAGAGGAAGTTGATTTTTAATGAAGACTCAATGGATGATGAAGTTGTTCCTGAATCACCATTGAGAAATGATCAAAAGGGCAATTCTTCACCTGTGAGGGATTCTCCAATCAAGTCGAGTCTCTAGGAGATTGGAAATCCCAGTGGCAATGTGGAAACTTCTAAAGTAGACACAACCATCAATCAAGGTGAACAACCGAAAACTTTTACTCCTGAGAAGACTATTGTCACACCACTCAGAGTGTCGACAACCGAATCAATTTTTGAGGAGGTTCGCACTTCAGGCATCACTGCAAACGTATCTGATACGGATGAAAATGTGAACAAGGGTGAAGGAGTATTGACTGAATATGCCCAAGGTAATCCTTCTATTATTATCTCTTTTACTTTCAAAACTTCTGGTGTCGATCCTACAGTCTCTTTACCGCCTTTTCATATTCCTACTACCACCAAAGTACATTCATCGACAAATTCACCTACTTTCGAAAATGTTTTGTAACAACCCATCACTTCATTATTTCCATCCCAATCCACCGAACCTCTCAAAACAGTTAATGATGATGAAACTGATGATGGTGGATTCGTGGGTTCATTTGCTGACATAGAATTTGATTTTGAAAAAGAGAACATTCCCGATCACATGTTGATGTCTGGGAAGCAATTTAAGATTCTGAATAGGAAGCTTATTTCATTGCCCCAATTACAAGCAGACGGAGGGGGTAAACATTCGGTGTCTGGCATAGAGGTGTATGTGATGCTGAAAGCTCAAGAGCATCGTATTCAACATAAACTTGATAAGATGGATAGGGATATTGAGTCAAGGTTCAAAACTCAATCTAATTCCTTTAATGACGAACTTAAATAATTGAAGGTGGTTGTGAAGCAAAGACATGTTCTTTTCGTCCAAGATGTTAAAAAGGTTCTAGAAGATGTCAACTTAAAAATAGAGGAGCTTCGTGTAGATATGGTGAAAGAAGTTGCAGCCTTAGATCACAATTATTCTACTCTTCACAAGAAGGTCGATATTCTTGTTGATGCGGTAACGAAAGTTGTTGAATGGTATACAACTCTAGTCCTGAAGGTTGATAAAATGGCAGAAGAAGAAGAAGTCAAGGGGTTTGGGAATGTTGACAAGTTGCTGGGAGAATTAAAGCATCTTATGTCAAAGTCTGATTCTTCAAAGTCTTCGTTACTTTCTCCTGAATTTTTCACTGAGAAATTTTGCTTGTTAGAGTCAACAATTCACAACGAATTGGCTCCACTTGCGAAGTTTGATAATTTCATGCCAACGAATTCCCCGCCTGTTGTCATAGGGGTGCAAGGGGGAGAAAGGAGGAATGTTGGCAACAGTAAATGCGAAGGTGGTTCTGGCAATGTAGGTGGTGATGCGAAAGTTGTTGGAAAAGTCTTGATTACTCAAATTCCAACATCCTTACCAAAAACATCCACTGTAACATCATCAACAACAACAACTGTAAGGCAAATAACAAAGGGTATTGTGATTGGATCTGCTGGTGGAGAATCAGGTTCTTCGAAACCCAAGCCTACTGAAGCAGATAAAGATAAAGGAAAAGGTGTAAGTGTTGAGCTTTCAAAGGAGGAAAAGAAAGTTGCTTATGAAGAAAAGATGGAGAAGCAAAAACAAATACAAAGTGTTCTTCGACAAAGAGTAAATGACCCTCCTAGTCTTAACAAAGGTGATCCTACAAAGCTCTATAGTTACGAGAACATCAAAGCTTTAACTGTGACGGGGGAGATGCATGATTTTGAAAAGGCTCCTAAGAAAAGCTTCGACACTGAGAACACTAACATGAATCAATTAGACTTTCCAGTGAACAGGATGATGTTCTTGGATGAACAGTTCGAAATTGCTGACAAGTACAAAGACAAAGTGGAATACAAGTGTATGAAGTTTAGATTCCATGCTGTACATGGAAAGAAGGGGGAGGAGATTTGGTCTCTTATCAAGATAGTTCGGGTTCTTGGCATATCCAAAGATGTTTTATTCGAGGGTATGTTGTAGAATTATCGATATCATGCAGTTCGAGCAAACAACGTAGCATTCGACTTCTCGGTTGTAGACTTCCATGTAATGAATCTTCATGATTTGTTAGTTGTTGCAATGATCATAAAGAGTGTTGATGTATCGAAATTTCAAGGGACAAGAAAAGAAGATTTTTTGAATGTTTTTGCTCATTTGAAGGTGTTATTGATGGATACTATGGAGCCTTGGCATTAATTGATGTTGAATTGGAAAAAGCTTTGGACAAAGAGATTACAGTTCCACAAACTATGCTTATGAGTAAGGCTAGTTTGAGAAATTTCGAAGATGGAGAGATTACCTTGAAATAGGGATGTAAGTGAGCCGAGCTACTTGAGATCGACTCGTTAAAAGCTCGACTCGAGATCGAATTAAACGAGCCTGAGTCGAGCTCAAGCCTAAATATGAGGCTCGTTTATTAAAAGAGCTCGAGCCGAGCTTCAATTTATATATATATATATATATATATATATATATATATATATATATATATATATATATATATATATATACATACATACATAGAGGCTCCTTTAGGCTCGATTAGGCTCGAGATCCCACTAAATTCTTCACGAGCCGAGCTCGAGCTTCATTTTAAGGCTCGAATCAAGCTCGAGCTCGAGCTCGAGCTTCCTCAAAATTAAACGAGCCGAGCTCGAGCTTGGTCAGCCTCGGGCTCGGCTCGACTCGTTTACACCCCTACCTTGAAACCTTTAGGAATTGTGTTTGTTGATAAAAACAAGAAGGGAAAAAATTCAAAATTTTTGTTTCAAGTGTGTGATGTCGAAAGGTATACCACGCCTCATTACACAAATCTCATGGTTCGGATGAATAGCTGTGCCAAGAACAATGATAAAAAAAAGGCTAAAATTCGCAAGATTGTCAACTGGTATGCTGAGATTCGAAGGGTTATCCCTCAAGCCGTAAAGATTTTGATGAACTGATTCGTCACTGCTCACAAAGGGGTAGAATGTAGATGTCGAATATAGTTGTGAGGTGTCAAAAGTCATAGTTAGTTTCGAGAGTTTGTAATGTTATTACAAGGGCACTTTATTTATCGAAGATTTCAGTGTCTTGTCCCTTGTATTTTTTGTTTGCTTGCATATTCCCTATAAATATGGGAAGTGTACTAGAGATAGATCAGAACTTTCGTCATATTGTCTAAACTCTCTGTACTCACTGAAAGCATAATTGAGCCAAACAAATATTATTTAGATCTTGTGTTCATCATTCATACTTTACTCTGATCTCGTAATTCATACTCGATTTCATTGCAACTACAATACCAGGTCTTGGAAAAAATCATGGAAAAACTAGACCTAAAATGAAAACATTGAGAGTTTACAGATCATCAATCCAACTTCTGGTGATTTTTCTAGATTTTTTTTCAAAATAGAGATATATTGGTAATATTTCAGAATTTCCCAGCATCGCATTTTAAGGGTTAATTGACAACTTAACCCATTAAGCCATAACCAAAATCAACTATAAAGATGGGGATTGAGTTCTTAACAGTAGCAATATGTCAAGAATTAAAATAATAATTTCAACCCCGAGTCTTGATTCAAAGTACATTATTTTTATGAGAAAACCAAAGTTCATTGTTAAAAGAGGAAACACCACTAGGGCTTGAGTTTCCCCCACCATTAAGTCTCATATTAAGACCTTTAGGGACTGTTTTGGAGACTTTTTGGATGGCTTAAAACATGTTCTTTTTACATAGGATTATTATTTGAATCAGGATTACAACAACATGAATTTCTTCAATCAACAAAGAAGATAATGTCCCCAAAACTTGGAGTAATTCAAGGACAAAAACAATGGAAGTCTTATAGGTATTTACAACAACACTTTGATAGAAATTAGTCATCCATAAAACACCCAATAAGCTGGAAATTAACCAAATAAGGATTGCAAGATGAAGAAGGTAGATTAATTGACACCAAATAAGATGAAATTGACATCACAACTCACCCAATTGACAAGCAATTGAGCTATGGACATGATTAAAAGATGAAGTAGAGAATTTTACCACTAGTTGGATGATTTTCGCAGCCCCTCCCCCTCTAGGATCAACAAAGCAATTCTTTTTTCTTCTCCCTCCTTACTTGGCTCGATTCCTTCTTCCTCCCTCCAAGCCGTTTGCGTTTTTTCTTCTCTTTGTCTTGATCGACGACGCACAATAACACAAGGAATTAGATTTTTTTCAATCGACACTCACACAAAAGAAGAAGACGTCAACCCTTTATTTTCTCTTTAAGGCTGATCATGGGAACGGACGCAACCTTCATGAGTCTTAATCACGTCCATTAAAAATCATGGGTTTTTTTTTTAATTTTCAATTAAACCCTTCAAGTGTCATAGATAAATCCCAAACACTCCTAATCCTAATGAATTAACAAAATAAGTTGTCATACCCCCAGACCAGAACAACAGAAACGTCTGTGGGTGGATGACTTTATGTACATTATCATAACAATTGAATAGTGGCGATCAAAGCATTACAACCATTGTATTGAATATTTAATAAGTTTACATTATGCTCAAAAACATTGTTTACATGATATCAAATGCATAAGACGAAAAATAAATAATGTGATGCGACGACGTCCCATCCACTAAAAACTCTTGTGGTTACCTGTTTACTGGTTTCCTGAGAATACAAGTGATTTTGAAAATTGTCAACAATTAAGTTGGTGAGTTCATAAGCGTTTTGTATGAGAAGGATTTTGTAACTGTTTCGTGTAAAATGATAGTGTATACTTCCAGAAAATCCAATATTTTCTTAAAAATGAACTGTAAGTCTTAATCCAAAGACAAAAAGGTAAGTAATGTTGTACTCTGAAGTAGTATAATGTAGTTTTATATCTTTATAAAACCATTTGAATGCATGTTTCCAGTAATGTAAACTGTATTGTACTGAAAAAATAGTGTAAAGTAGTTTTATCTAAATAACACCATTTGAATGTATGTTAACCCATAAACCAAATGTTTTGTAATACCCTATGTGAGTTATTATAACCATACTAGTGCGACTAGTTGCCTGGACGACGTTCTTCAGGCGTCAGAAATGTTACGACATTTGTCACCCTAGACTGGTCGGTCTAACTGTAGCTAACAGATGAGGTGCAGGGTTGTCAATCCCGTATAGATCTATACACAAGTGTCACGCTCTCCCTACAAGAGACTCTGGTTATAATGCAGGTCTTAGTGTGTACACTGGTAGGTAGGGTGAAGCCAAATGTCTCACAACTAGTATCAATCGATTTACGTGAACTGAAAACTCCTTTTTCTTGTAAATGAAATAATTATATCTTTAAATAATTATTTGTTTCTTCTGAAATACTAGTGTAGTGTTTGTGACTCCCAAACTACACCAATTATAGTTTATCATGTTTGTTTTTCAAGAACATTTATATAATCATTTATATAAATATATAGTAATTATCTTGTCTAGTTTCAAAATGTAAGGTCAACATCATATTTTTGGGTTGTAACCCAATAAATAGTGAACTAACTAGAATGTACTCCTTTTTGTTAGAAAAGCTATATTTTGGTAAAAAGCTTCCAAAAACCTTGTAGTTTTTCAAATCATCATTTTTCTCATGATTTTTATAACATAGATCATGTTTTGTTTTTGCTAGTTTTGCATTTCAAAACTAATATATCACAAATAATTGTATAAAAGCTAGTGATAACCATATCTTATGTAAACAATGGCGGATACTTTAACATAAAGATAAAACATGCAAGTATTTGTATGATAAACAAATTTTGACTTGTATTCCCCCTTAAAACATGGAAATCTCGAAAATGTAGGGGTATGAACTCACCTTGAGTGGATTTGTGGGTTGTTTGAAGAGTTGGTGTGAAGATTTCCAAGCCTAAACACTTGAATGGGGTTGATGAGCCCTTTGAAGATGATATTATCCTAAGAGTTTTAACACATAATAATGTGTGTAAATAGGATGGAACTAGCATGATAGTGTATAAAAACACTAGATTATCAAGAAAAGCTTACCAAAATACTAATAATAAGCTTGGAGATTTAATCCTTGGAAGCTTGGACTTGGTTCTTTGAGAGGATTTGGAGTAAACAGAAGTGAATATAGAAAAGGGTGGGGATTTATGGGCTGATCCCGTCCACAATAAGGAGGGAAAGTGAGGTGACAGTTACATTGTTATTTGTTGTTTAATGCATGGATATTTATTGGGTAAACTTTCCTTCTCTGCCTTTCCCACCAAATTCACCCTAAAACTACATTGTTACACATGTGATTTTGTTATTGGAAATGGGTGTAATATCTAATCATAAAGTCAACTTTCCTTCTCTGCCTTTCCCACCAAATTCACCCTAAAACTACCAAAATCACATGTGATTTCGGCCTTGTACCAACCGAGATCACCATGTGATTTCGGTAATGTACAAACCGAGATCACACAGTGATTTCGGTCTAGGCACAAACCGAAATCACAAGTTTTTGGTGTTCTAGGCCGAAATCTCTACTGCATGGTTATGATTGGTTCTAATTTGTTGACTTTTCAATGGCTCTTTACAAGTATGATTTTCAAAGCATATATATTTACTTATACAAATCATGCCCTTTTGGCTTTCCAAAGATTTATTGCAAACAAAGTTATGATGTGGATTCACTTGTACACAGTTACAATTTATACCTAGCTTGATCCAAAATTTGCCAATTGCCACATAAATTCTTTTTAATGACACTTTGACCCTTCAATTCCTATTAAACATTTTTATGACTAGAAATTATCCTAGGTACTCCCCCCCCCCCCCCCACATACACACAATAAACTTTTAGGCATAAAATAACATCTCGTTTATTTAATTTGTTCCATTTATAAATCATAAACGCCGAAATCACAAACAAAAATTAATGCTCAAGTAACGGGAACTAACCTTGTTGTCGAATGCAAGTTTTTGGGTCGTTACAATCCTCCCTTCCTTAAGAAGATTACGTCCAGGTTTCAGGTACCGGAATAAACAATTTCGGGTAAGGAGCCCTCATATCATCCTCAAGTTGTCAGGTCATGTCTCTGTCGTGCTTGTTCTTCCATAGAATCTTCACCAGTTTCATCCTCTTCTTACGTAGCTGCTTGGTCTCACATTCCAATATCGTCGTTGGTTCTTCAACCAAATGCTTTGATTCAGCAACCCGTAGCTCGTCTAATGGTAATGTGTTGGGTTCCTCTGCTAAGCACTTCTTCAGGTAGAAAACGTGAAACACATCGTTAATTCCTGCTAACTCGGGTGGTAACTCCAACATGTACGCTTGATCTCATATTCGCTCCAACACCGCAAGTGGACCAATGTAACGCCGTATCAACTTGCGCCGCTTTCCAAAATGAATAATCCCCTTCCAAGGTGAGACTTTCAACATCACTTTCTCATCCACCTTGAATGTCTTCGGTCGATGCTTCTTGTCTGAATACTTCTTTTGACGTTCTCGAACCACTTGCAAATGTTCACATGATATTTTCACTTTATCCTCACTAATATGCACGTTCTCAGAACTCGCAAATTGTTTTTCTCCCGGATCCAACCAACAAGTAGGTGTACAACACATCCTCCCTTAAAGCATCTCGTATGGAGCCATGCCGATGTTGGCATGATAGGTGTTGTTGTAGGCAAACTCCACCAAGGGTAATTAAGTGTTCCAAAAACCTCCAAACTCGATAACACATGCACGTAACATATCCCCGGAGTCTGGATAATACTCTCGCTCTGCCCGTCAGTCTGAGGGTGATAAGTTGTATTCAAATGCACCCTCGTACCCAACTCCTTCTATATTTTCTGCTAAAATCTTGAAACAAAATGACTGTAACGATCAGAAATGATAGACAATTACCATGCCTCGTGACGATCTCCTCAACGCGCATCTTTGCCAATTTCTCCAAATTTTCGTTCTCTTTGGTTGCCAAAAATGCACGCTTTTCATCAACCTGTCTACGATCACCCATATCATGTCATTTGCTCGAGATGTTTTAGGAAACTTTGTGACAAAATCCTACGTAAGTTTATCCCATTTCCACTCAGGAATCTCTAGCTGCTGCAACGCACCATAAGGCTTTTGGTGGTCAGCTTTGACTAAAGCACAAGTCACACACTCAGTTACATATTTTGCCACCTCCCTCTTCATTCATGGCCACTAATAATTGGATTTCAGATCTTGATACATCTTTATTGCTCCTGGATGTATCGAATACTTTGATTTATGCGTGTCTCATAGCAATGTATTGCACACACCACCCACCTTGGGGACCTAGAGTCGCCCCCGAAATGTCTTAAGTCCCCGATCATCATTTACCAATAGGGTTGGCTGCTTAACCATAACCTCTTCTTTCACATGCTCTTCCTTCAAACCCTCCTCTTGATCAGCCCGAATTTGCTCAAAAATACCTGGAACTATTAATACCCCCATATATTTAAGGTGAGAAGCCCCTCTAGGTTCCTTACGACTTAAAGCATCAGCTACCACATTTTCTTTCCCATGGTGGTAACTAATGTCACAGTCATAATTAGCTAATAACTCAACCCAACGCCACTGTCTCATATTTAATTATGTATGATTCTGGATGTGTTGCAAGCTCTTATGATCAGTATATAGCATACATTTCGTTGCGTATAAATAGTGACGCCACAGCTTAAGCGCAAACACAACCGCTGCTAGCTATAAATCATGTACCGGGTAGTTCATTTTAGCGCTCTTCAACTGTCGGGAAGCATAAGCGAGCACTTTACCTCTCTGCATCAATACACACCCCTATCTAGAATATGAGGCATCACTGTAAACCATAAAGTCCTCATTCCCCTCGGGTAGAGAAAGTATAGGAGCCTCACACAAAATACTCTTCAAGGTCTGGAATGCCTCCTCCTGCTTGTTAGTCCAGACACATGGCTCTTCCTTCCTCGTCAACTTGGTCAGAGGAACCATAATCTTGGAGAAATTCTGGATGAACCTCCGATAATAACCCGCTAAACCCAAGAAACTCTGATTATCAATGGGAGTCTTCGGTACGTGCAACTTCTTTAGTGTCAATCTTTGTTGGGTCAACCTTAATTCCCTCTGACCTGACTATGTGTCCAAGAAACCGGACCTCTCAACCAGAATTCACACTTCAAAAACTTCGCATAAAGTTTCTCCCTCCGAAGTGTTTCTATAACTTCTCTCAAGTGCCTCTGATGATTTTCGACACTTCGAGAATACACCAAAATGTCGTTGATGAAAAGAATGACAAACTTATCCAAGAATGGACGATACACACGATTCATCAGGTCCATAAACACCGCTAGAGAATTCGTCAGTCGGAAGGGCATCACTAAGAACTCATAATGTCCATAGCGTGTCCTTAATGTCGTCTGGGGTATATCCTGCTCACTAACCCATACTTATCGATACCATGATTTCAAATCAATCTTTGAAAAATAGCTAGTGCCCTGCATCTAATCAAAGAGGTCGTCAATTCTTGGGAGAGGATACTTATTCTTCACTGTAACCTTGTTCAACTCCCTATAAGCGATGCACATTGTAAGGGTCGAAGACCTGTTGTAATATGTCGAAGTCATAAGTTTATTTTACAAGGCATTTATGTAACGAAGCGTACTGTTTTAGTCCTTGTAATTTTTTGTGTGCTTTCATGTTTCCTATAAATAGGGACATTACTTAGAGTTAGATAAGAGTCTTTGTATGAACTTGTCTACATACTCTCTGTAACATTGAAAGCATAATAGATCTGAAACCAGATCATATTTACATTGTGTGTTCAATCTATATTCACATAACTCTGATTTGATTCGTACTTGATTCCACAATTCATCAATTGGTATCAGAGCAGGAATCATATTCTGCGATCTGATTTTCACTCTTTTTCAAAAAGATTTTTGAATCAATTCTGGTTCAAAAAGTTTCCGTGCTTTTTGAAGTGAAAATGTGTTCTAGATCTTCAGTTGTGATTTGATTATGCAACTTATTTGTTGAATCAAGTGTTTTGTTTGATTTTGTGACTCAATTCAGCCATTTGCTTTCAAATTCTCATTGAATTCTCAAAAATCTCAAAAATATTCATCCGTACAACAATGGTGAACTTCAATCTCAACTCGATGACTTCTTTCTCTCATCTGCTAGGATCTTCAACTAAGATTCCTATGCTTATTCCTGAATACTATGATCAATGGGATGATCGCATGCAGGATTACTTAAATGGACTCGATGAAGAGTTGTGGTCTTGCATCTCTGGTAGTATTACTCCTCCGACGAATGTTCAACCAATTGGATCATCCTCTGGAACTTCTAGTGTTGAAAATCAATCTGATTGTTTGAGAAACTGGAGAAAAGATGCATAAGAGAATTACGCGGCGCATTGCCTCCAGTAGTGTACAACTATTTTAGGAGTTGTACAACTACCAAAGAGATCTGGAATAATCTGAAAAAGAAGTTTCAAGAAAGCGAGAAGACTAAAATCAATTCTGTTAAGCAATGTTTGGTGGAGCTGAAGGATTTCAGACAAAAGGAAATTGAAACAATTGAAGTTTATTACGATCGTCTGAATGAGTTGATCTATCGCTGTAATCGTTATGGAATCACTAGGACAGCAATGGAATTCAATCTCATTTTCGTAAGGGGCCTTCGTAAAGAATGGAGAAGTGTTAGTATGATGGTGAAGAATCAGCAGAGTTTCGATACTTCAACTCTTAATGATTTGTACAATCAACTAAAAACTCACGAAATTGAGGTAAATGAAATGGCACAGGAGTCGAAGCTCAGTCTGGGAGGTCCGTTAGCACTTGTCTCTAAAGTATCTGAGAAAGAAACATTCGAAAAAGGTGATTCTGAGGAGGAATAAGGGTTTATAATGAACTCGGATGATGAGTCAATAGCTTTTTACTCAAACAATCGGGTCAAAAAGTTTTTCAAGAAGCTGTTCAATCCCAAGATTAAGCAAAATGAGGGAAAAGAAAGTTGTGTGAGTAAAGCTGCTGGAGAGGAGAAGAAGAAGTTTGAGAAGATTGATACAAAGGTTAATGATGTGAAGAATGAAAAAAAAGTTAAAAGGAGATTCAGGTGTGGATCGTCACTACTGCAGTGAGCAAATCATTTAGCTAATGATTGTATGCTTCGTAAGAAAGATGAATGAAAGAACAAAGTCAAGGATGAAGCGTATTATGCTGAGAAGCTGGAGGAGGTCAGGGCTAAAGCTAAGAATTTGTCTTTGGGGGCAAGAGGAGAGCAGGAAGAAGATGGCACTTATCAAATCTGGTCTTCGGGATCAGATGATGAAGAAATGCGTAATCCGACGCATGGTGCCATGTATGCGAAGTATGAGGAAGATTCGGATGAAGAGATGAATAAGGTGACAGGACGATGCTTCGTAACAAAATCTGCTGACAAGTCTCCGATGACAACCAAGGTACGTTCTATTCTTGAATCTTTTAATATTCCAATAAGTGCTTATAACTCTGAATTAGTATCTTTTGATGAAACTGTTACTTATTTTGATTCAATTGTTGTGTCTGCTAGCAATGAGGCTAAGAAATTGTCAATGCAGTTGTTAGAGACCCAAAAGTGTTTAGATTCAAAAAATAAGTAAGATTGAGAGTTTAGAATTACAAGTCACAAACATCATGTGCGATAGAGATTCATTATCTAGTGATGTAAAACTTCTGTTAGCACAACGTAATATCTACTGTAACACTGCTAAAAGACTGTATGGAAAATTGACTGATTTGCATCATTCGTGTGAAATTAGCAAAGAGAAACATAGAAAATTATTTCCTTTTCTAGCATTTGAGAGAGAAAAGGTTGATAATATTTCGTATGATTGTGAGAAAACCATTACTGAGTTTGACAAAATTCCAGATGATAGATATGCTTATGGAATTGTCAAAATTAATGAATGTATGGATACGAATGTATTAGTTGATATAGTGAATGATACTTTAACTAAAGCAGAACAAATCAAAATTTTGAAAAAGACTGAAAATTCGACATCTGATTCTCAATCTAATTTTGTCGATATTGAAGATAACTCTGACAATATTAGCGAAATTAGTGATATTGAGGATGTTCATTGTTCTCAGTTGTCTGTCATTAATGTTGCATCAAAATCTAAAGGAAAAAAAAACTTAAGGATTTGAAGGTTAAGATTGACATTGATAAACTTTCTACTTCGACAGACTGTGATTTTGTAGACATCCGAGATAGTCAAACAGATAGCAGTGATGATGAAAATGATGATGATCATTCGGGCAAAATGGTCTCATCAAACAAAGATTCGAAAGAAAAAGAAATTACACGTGTTGTTGTTGATCAAGTATTAGGTGACACTGAAAATTTCGACAAAGTGTTGTCTGAAAAAGGAGCCCATTATTTGGAAACAAATCAAGTGATGTATCCGAATTTCAAGTGTACTGATGATGTTGTTTTTCCAAATCAAGTGTTTGTCACCTCTAGAAATGTTGAGAACATTAAACCAGAATTTAACAAAATGGTCAAAGATGATAACAAGAAAACAACAGACGAATGATTCTTTTCAAATCAAAGCACTGTGGAAAATAATCTAACAAAGAATTCATATGTTTTTCATAGACAAAAACCACAACGCAAATGAGTGGAAAATCGACAATTGTGAAAGAAGTTTCAAAAGAGGTTGATGTGGAAAATGAAACTGTTGTCAAATTAAATTCCAAAGAATTTAAAGAACAAATTGACAAGTTTTCAAAAGAAAATGCAATTTCAAAAAGACCAGCTCAAAAGAAGATTTTTTGGCAGACCATAGAGTTACGAAAGCAACAACATGGTTTGACATTGAAAACAACTGAAAACACAAAGACTAAATCTGTTGAGAACAAGTCTTTTCATTCAGCAATTCATTCAGATCAAAAGATAAATCCCGCTCAAACAAATAAAACTAAATCTGAATGTCATCCAAAAACAAATCCTTCGAAAGTTTCAAACTCATCATTTTCTAAAGATAACAAAAATATCTCAAAGAATGTTCAAAATCAACCATCAGCACAACAATTTTCGTGTAATCAACAAACTCGAGTTTCTCAAAAACACAAATTTCAAAATCGATTTTCTCAAAATGTAAGTGTTGGAAACAATGATGGAAGTCGATATGCAATGGCATTTAGACCTAAATCAAATGTTGATTTCTTCCCACAAAAACTGAATTTTCCAAATCCTACATGGAAACAAACCTTAAAAGTTTCATACACAAAAGGGTTGTCTCGTAACAAAAACATTGATCATTGGCTTGAAGGAAAAGGACGAAAATACCAATCAAGGAAATATTCTCAACAACAAATTCACGAAGCTTATGAGAATTATGTGAATACTTCGTCATTAGAAAGCTCATCTTCAAAAGATTCGAATGTTTCAGTAAAAACTTGGCAACCGATTTCGTAAGAAAAGCATGCTCATACACAATCTAAAAAGTCGAAGGCATGTGTCAGTGACAATCCCAAACTAACAAAAACTTATGTTTCTATTCCTTTACCTAGTGATGTGGACTTATTTGATAGTCTCAAAACTAAAGTTTTTTATTGGGTTAAAAGTTCTTCATTTCATTCAGTTTTCAAAACTAATTTCCAAGAACCCAAACAGCCTTAGGTACCTAAATTCTTCCATTGATTGCAGGTACTATGTGACGAGCAATATGATGAGAAATGGTATATCGATAGTGGTTGCTCACGTCACATGACTGGACGAAAGGAAAACCTGCAAGATTTTCGAAGTTTGGAAAATGATGGTGTTGTGAAGTTTGGAAACAAGCACAAATGTCAAGTGAAAGGCTATGGGAAAGTAACGAATGGATTGTTTACTGTTAATCGTGTTGCTTATGTCGGAGGTCTTTAACATAACTTGATAAGTGTTTCACAACTTGTTGTGGGCACTGGCAATCAAGTGGTGTTTAACGAAGAAGGCAGCATCATTTCAAATGTTGAAACTAACGAAGTTTTACTCAAGTCCAAACGACATGGTGACATGTTTACTCTTGATATCAAACCAATCATCAGAAAACCCTCAGTGTGCTTACTTTCGAAACCTTCTTCTGATATCAGCTGGCTATGGCATCGACGTTTATCACATTTAAATTTTCGAAATTTGAATAAATTGGTTTTTGATGATCTTGTTCGAGGTTTACCTATACTAAAGTTTGACAATGATACCTTGTGTGCAACTTGTGAGCAAGGGAAACAGCACAGGAAAGGACATCCAATTGTCATAGATTCGAAAATTGTGGAACCATTGGAACTTCTTCACATTGACCTTTGTGGACCATCAACAGTTGAAACACTCAACAAGAAACGATACATTTTGGTTATTGTTGATGATTTTTCACGATTTACTTGGGTATATTTTCTCAGGTTAAAATCTGAGGTTGCTCAAACAATGATCGAGTTTATAAAGAAGATTGAGATGAGTCTGAAGAAAAATGTTCGAAAGATCAAAAGTGATAATGGATCTGAGTTTAAGAACAAAGTGTTGGATTCGTACTTAACTGAAAAAGGAATTTCGCATAATTTCTCTTCGCCCTATACACCTCAGCAAAATGGTGTTGTTGAAAGATGAAATAGGTCACTTTGCGAAGCAGCGAGAACTATGTTGACATATGTGAATCTTCTTCAATATCTATGGGCTGAAGCAGTTTTGATAGCATGTTTTACTCAAAATCGATCTTTCATTCATCGTCGATTCAATATCACTCCGTATGAAATCATTATTAACCAAAAACCTAATGTCAAATTATTTCATGTTTTTGGTTGCAGGTGTTTTATAATGAATCTTAAAGATAGCCTTTTAAAATTTCAAGCTAAAGCTGACGAAGGCATATTTTTGGGATATTCGCATAATTCGGTTGCATACAGAGTGTTAAATAAGCGCACACGAAAAGTTGAAGAGACATTCAATCTTACTTTTGATGATTATTTTGTTAAACAAGTTGAAAAGCAATTCGAACAAAAGCCAATTATTAATGAATCCACAAATGAATCTGAAATTGTGAATTCATCTGATTTTGATTATGATTTAATTTTTGGTATTCCAGACAGGGCTGTGGATGCTGAAGTTCATGAGAATGATAATCATCACTCTGAATCTTCAAAGCATACTGATGACTTGGACATTCCTCAAACTCTTGATGATAGAATCTCAACAATGAATTCTCCAGAAGTTGGCGAAAGTATGCATAATAATCCAGTGGAGGGGGAGCACTTGGATTCGAATACTCTGGTTGAGGGGGAGCATTCTTTCGAGGGGGAGAATGGTAGAATAGTTGAAAATGTTGAGGGGGAGCATCAGAATGATAATCCTATCGAAAGAAGACATAGTGATGACGATATGATAAGTCTTGATCAAAATGATGAATTTCATGAAATGAATGATAATCTTTCTGTTACGGGATCTGAAAATGAAGAGATGTACGAAGATGAACCTTTGGAATTTGATCTGCCATATCCACCATTAGAGAAATGGACAAGGACTCATCCGAAAGATCAAGTCATTGGGAATCCTCAAGATGGAGTATTAACAAGAGCTCAGATTTGTGCAAAGAATGAGGTATTAAATACTCATCAAGAATTTTGCATGTTCAATGTTTTCATCTCGAAAATTGAACCAAAAACAGTTAACATTGCAACAGAACACTCAGATTGGGTTGTTGCAATGCAATCTGAAATGGCTGAATTTGATAGAAACAAGGTTTGGCGATTAATTCCTAAACCTGAAAATGTTTCGATTGTCAGGTTAAAATGGATTTTCAAAAACAAAACTGACAAAGATGGAAATATTGTACGAAATAAAGCATGACTAGTTGTAAAAGGATATTCGCAACAAGAAGGGATTGATTATGAAGAAACCTTTGCCCCTGTCGCAAGACTGAAGGCTGTTCAAATATTCTTAGCTTATGCAGCTCATAAGGATTTCGATGTCTATCAAATGGATGTGAAATGTGCTTTTCTTAATGGTGAACTTGAAGAAACTGTTTACGTTGAACAACCTCCAGGTTTCGTAAATGAAAAGCATCCTGATCATGTGTACATTTTAGATAAAGCAGTTTATGGGTTAAAACAAGCACCAAGAGCATGGTATGCAACTCTTACCAGTTTCTTAAAACAGTCAAAATTTAAACAAGGATCAGTTGACCCCACATTATTTCGAAAGCAAATTGGGAATCATCTAATGTTTGTTCAAATTTATGTTGACGATATTATTTTTGGCTCTATTGACCCTGCTTTGTCTAGTGAATTCGAAAATTTGATGAAAAGCCAATTCGAAATGAGCATGATGGGTAAAATCAATAATTTTCTTGGCTTAAACATTTATCAAAGCAGAGAAGGCATTTTCATCAATCAAGAAAAGTATACAAGGAATTTGATCGAAAAATTGGAATGACAAATAGCACGAAGCTAAGAGTACCAATGGCTGTTGGAATAAGGCTAGCATCTTCGTTAGAAAAGCCTGCGGTTGATCTTACATTATACAGGAGCATGATAGGTTCATTGCTTTATCTTACTGCAAGTAGACCTGATATCATGTTTTTTGTATGTAATTGTGCTAGGTATCAATCAAATCCACGAGAACCACATTTAATTGCTGTGAAGAATATTTTTCGTTATCTCAAGGGAACAATTTCGTTAGGATTCTGGTATCCTTCGAAAACTGGGTTTTTCATTCAGGCATTTTCAGATGCAGATCTTGGAGTGTGTACTTTGGATCGAAAAAGCACAAGTGGTGGTTGTCAATTTCTATATGGAAAATTGGTTAGTTGGCAGTTGAAGAAGGAGACATGTGTTTCGATTTCTACTGCTGAAGCTGAATACGTTGCAGCAGCTGCTTGTACTTCACAAATTATTTGGATTCAGAGTCAGTTGAGAGATTATGTCGTGAGTATGACAAAGATTCCATTGTATTGTGATTCACAAAGTGCTATACGCATTTTTCATAATCCAGTACAACATTCGAAAACAAAACATATAGCTCTTCGTTATCACTTTATCAAAGATCATGTGGAAGATGGTAATATAGAAGTCCATTTTGTGAAAACAACAGATCACCTTGCTGATATTTTTACAAAAGCTTTGGATGAAAAATCATTTGTTCGAATTTTGACAGGTTTAGGAATGATCGAAGCAAATTCAGTTCCAGGAATGATTTCGAATGTATAACAACAAAGTGTTATACAAATATGTCGATTCAAAGGTCATCATAATTTATTCAGAGGCTGATAGTATTAACCGTTCAGAGGTTACTGTTCATAGTCAACGCTTCGACATGCTTCGACTTCGTTACATTGAGCATTTTGGTTTGGTGTAACTCTTTTTGTTAGATTTTCAAATTTCTTTTCTATCTTAGTTTTATTTTTGAAAAATCAAAAACTACAAAAAGATTTTATTTCTGTTTTGTCATTTTATTTTCGAAAAATCACAAAATCCAAAACGATTTTCTTTTGTTTGTTAATTGTTTCTTTTAAGAAAAATCAAAAACATCAAAAAGATTTTTGTTATTTTGTTCATTATCTTTTGTATTTATAGAATTCACGAAACTTATACAAGGGTCATGCTTATATTTCTCTGGGAAGGTACCATTTCGACAACTTTGTACTAGTTAGATTGTCCCTAGAAGCATGTTGCAGCATGTCAACCCAAGCCTCTACAGACTCAATGTGTGTTTACGAAAGCCTTAATTAAATTTTTCATACGAAAATTTCTTCCCAAGTCAGGCTTATATTCACATTAGTCAAATGAGCTACCTTACTCTTCTCAAATGAGTTAAGAGTTGTCTGTTTGGTCCATTCATAACATAGGTACAAGTGTTTTCCTGAACCAATCTTTTTCATCACCAAATTGCTTACAATTTCACACACGAAGACATATGTCCAAGAGATCTTTGATTTAACCCATCAAGATTTAGACATGTCAAAATTCTGTGTTAATGATCTGACATCATGAGGCCATGATGAAAGTGAAACCCAACACTCTATCTTCATAAGGAATTGACGGGGAACTTTGTTCCAGTTTTCACGAAACATTTGTTCCAGTGAGTCATGTTCCCAGGGTTGAGTAGTATGTTTAGGGAATAAAGGGAAGGGAATTAGCAATGGTTAGTATGGGCGGTCTGTCAGAAAGTCAGACCAAATCCAAGTTCAAAAATCATATAATTTCGGGTGAAGTAAGGTTGTTATGCTACATGGGATTATGGGTTCATTTTTCCTCGGATTGGAATTTTCTATTGAGTTAGTTTCCTTAGAAGATCTTCGTACGTCATGGTTGTGGATGTGCCCCTCAGGATGTCGGGTTTTCGGGGATGGTAAGGAATGAATTCGAGGACGAAATCGAATTTAAGTGGGGGATAGTTGTAACACCCCATCTTTCCGATGACTTCAAATTCATCCTTGAACTTTGAATTATTTCATTTTGGCCCTTGGTTTGGAAAGAATTGGCAAAGGAATGCCCTAGTGGCAAAATGGTGATTTTGGAAGTTTGAGTAGTACGCTGGGCGTACACATATGTACGTTGGGGCGTACGAGTGCCAGGGTGAAACCCTTATATTTAGGGTTTGGGATGTATATAAGTGTCCTTATGAGCTCATTTCCCTTTATCCTTCCAGCCTCCATAGCTTTGAGTCGTTTTCCCCAAAACCTAGTCTCTCTCTTGAGTGTGTGAGCTAAAAGTCTATGTTTTGGGTAGTTGAAGAAGAAGAAGAAGTTGCATCAAGGTATTTGGAGAATGGAGCAAGCTTGTAGATCTGGGATCCTCTTGTCATTTCGAAGTTCCAGAAGGTAAAAAGTTCCAACCTTTGTGCTTAGATTGGTTAGATCTCATTTGGGTTGCTTTTGGTATCCTTCTTGTCCCAAAGAGTGTCTTTTTATGCATGCTCTGCTTTGGTCGAGTTAAGTTGTCCTTTCAGGCCCTAGGATGGGTCCTAAGGCCGGAAGTCCCTTGAGGTAGTTTGCTCCCTTGTTCTTTGTAGGAGGTCTTAATGGATTAATATCATGCCTTAAGACCATTTTTGGACGTTCAAAGTCTTAAACTTTGAGACTTTATGGTTCTAGAGCACATTTGAGTAGTGGATCTGTAATTTGGGCTTAAGTGCTTAAGCCATTAAGCACTTGTGGGAGTTTTAAGACATGCGAGGGTACGCCCCGCGTAAGGCTTCGTACGCCCCGCGTTTGGAGTCAAGTTTCTCGTAACTGGTCAATGTGAGGCGAGGTACGCCCCGCATACCGAACGCGTACACCCCGCATACGTTCTTTGTTCAGATTTCGGACTTTGGGCTTCGGGTATTGGTCCATCTGCTGGGCTTGATACTTAGGCCCTAATGGACCAACTGAATAGGTGTGTTTTGATCCAATTAGAGGATCGGACCTTTGGACAACGCCCAATAAGGAGTTGGGCCCAATTTGGAAAATTGGGCCAAATGTGGGCTTGAAGAGATTTGGGCCTGTTGGATCAAGAGTTGGGTTGGTTTGCATTGGGTTGTGATAGATCATCTGGGATTTATGGTTGGGATGTTAGCTTGTTGGATCTTCTTGAGCGAAGGCTATTAAGCCCAATATGGAAAATTGGGCCATATTTTGACTTCAGGATTTATTTTGATATTGGGCCTTTTGTCATCTAGTTGGGCCTTGGATTTGGGCCAAGCTTGAGGAAGGGTAAAAAGGTCTTTTACCTTGTATTGCATTCATAGTGTGAGTCAGTGGCCAGATGTTGATGGATTGTCAGTTTGGTGTCTATTAGCGTACGCGAGGTAGTAGATCTGCAGTGAGTTGCGGATGGGGGTGTTGTTTTGATGTTGGCGGTTCGGGGTCCTAGCAGCCAGCAGTCAGGGATCATCTGTGTGAGCAGGAGTGCGAGGTGAGTTCTTCTCACTATATCAACAGGGTCTAAGGCACCAAGGCCGGCTCTTTTTGGATTGTTATCCTGGTTATAGTGTTCTTGTATGCAGTTATGATTTGTTAGATCGGTATCGTGGTAGATAGGATGTTGTTATGCTATTATGATCTGTTAGATCGGTATCCTGGTAAATAGGATGTTGTTCTGCTATTATGATATGTTATATTAGTATCCCGGTAGATAGGATGATGCTATGCTTAGTGATATGTATGATATGTGCTTGTCTGTTGATTGTTTATGTGTTATGAGTATGTCGACATATGTGTGTGTGGTTGGGTTGAGGTGGTCCTCCTTTGTGCTGAAGGCCAACAGACCCAGGGCGGCCCGGATAGACTGAAGGCCTTGCGAGGCAGTCCAGTCAGGACGAAGGCCCGGCGAGCGTTCCGGATAGGTTGTAGGCCCTGCAAGGCGGTCTAGACGTCCTGAAGGCTCAGAAGCGGTCCAGATAGGCTGTAGGCCCTGCGAGGCGGTCCAGTCAAGCTGATGGCTCAGTATGCGTGTTGTTTGTTATGATATTATTCTCATTGTATTGCGTTGATATTTTAGGGAACTCACTAAGCTTCGGTCTTACAGTTGTTGATTTTGTTTCAGGTACTTTGGATGATCATTGGGAAGGCGAAGGCTTGATCGTGCACCTCCTCACACTGTATGACTTTGATTTCTGGGATACTCTGATATGAACCTATTTTGAAAAGATTTTGTAATAACTAATAGTTTTTGGATTCTTGAAAAAGTTTTAAATTTTCTTGAATTCTATGGATGTTACACAGAACAAGATCAATATGAAACTCTACCTGACATGATGGTGGTAAACGAGGAAGCTCATCAGGAAAAACATCCTCATAATCCCTAACCACCTCCACATCAAAGAGACTCAAAGTCTTCTTGGAACTCTCCATCTCATGTGCCAAGAAAACCATACAACCCTTTGCAAGGCACTTTTGTGCCTTAATCATAGAAATAATAGGAAGAGACCCTAGCGCCAACGCCCCACGAACATAGATAGGATCCCTTACGAATGCGCTTATTAGCGCATATAATATCAGCTCAATTAGCAGACAACCAATCCATGCCGATGATGACATCAAACGACTTGATCCCGATCGAATCAAGGTCAAGGGAAAAGTGTGTCTGGAAAGAACTATAGAACACCCATCAATCTTCACCCGTACCAGAACATAATATCCTACCGCGATCTCTATGTCTAACACATAACCCGGAGGACTCCGGGGTAACACAAACCGAGCACAAGAAATAGGAGATACAGAAGATTTACTAGCACCAACATAAAATAATACTCTATCAGGTATATCATTCACAGTAAAAGTTCTGAGAATAACCTCATCGTCGCATTTGGCCTCCTTAGCGGTCATCTGAAAGGCTATAGATTGCACTTTTGGTGCATCAGGCTTCTTTCCACTGCCATTAGCATAAACCTTAGGATTCGGACACTGACCACACATATGACCTGTCTACTTGAAATTATAGCAAAGCGGCTCATTCTTGCAGTCTGATTGCTTGTGGCCCAACTTCCCACATCGTCTACAACTCATAGTACTATCACTACATCGTCCCTTGTGTGTAGATTTATACTTTATGCATTAATTCGGCTTATCATTGTTCTTTCCCTGGTGACCAATCTTTTTCTTCCTCGAGGATTCGGACGAACCCTCCCATTTCCTCTTCTCCCCACCCTTGATCACTATGTGCCCCGGTATAGCCAAAACAACCTCGATCCGAAAAGCCTCATCCATGGCAGTCGCCAAAGTACTGCGCTGCCTCACCGTAGCTCGATACTCTATCAGTATCCCCTTAACATAAAGTTCCACCTATTTTGCTTCGGTGGGATAGTAATTTTTCCCAAACTGTAGCTTCTCAGAGAACAATGAATTGTATTTCACAACCGACATAGTTCCTTTTTCCAGTGCAAGGAATTCCCGCTCGACCTTCCTTATCTGTCCCGATGGACAGAAACGGTCCTGAAGCCTATGGTTGAAGGCCTCCCAGGTCATGGCTTGAAGTGTAGCATCAGGAACAACAAAATCTAATGCCTCCCACCACTAAAGAGCATCACCATCCATCTTTAGTGTTGTATAATTGACTTTTTTTTTACTCCATGAAGTCGCCTAAATGGAAAATCTATCTCCTCTTGCATAACTATTGCATGCACAATGATGGGTCATCTCCTCCTCGAAAGACAGGGGGCTTGCGGTCAGTGAATGATCTGAAGGAACTACCCCACCCCTCGTCATGTTCTCTAGTGGGCTCGCTGCTCCGCACCTGGGTAACTGAGCGCCTCTCAACTATCACCTCTCGTGGCTCCTCATTCTCATCCCCTTCGTCCTCCAGGGGTAAGAGACCAGAAGCTCGCATAGTCTACTGCATCCGCTCCATGGTTCAATCGCATCTATGTAACTCAGTATCTTGTGCCTCTAGCTGCCCCCGAAGGTCTGAAATCATAGCAGCACTCGCAGATCTACGCTTGCCACGGGCTGGTTGGGCTAGTGGCTGATGACCAGCAGGTAGGGTCTAAAAAATAAATGGTGGCGTCTCTGGTGTGCGGTTCTCCTACCCCACCAGATCCTCCAACATTGACATTCCCATTGACGTACGACATGTTCCTAAATAACGAAGAATTTTAAGTACACATAACAATTACAGGAAGGTAAAATTCAGAAAGTTACTTATAACTATCCTATAACTCTCAGCACACACCCTCCCCCCTTTAGATCCTAAGCACCTAATTGAGCTAATCTACACTGTGTGTCTGAACACCAGCCTCTGTATTCAGTTCGCTCACAACATAAGTCTTATATCAACTTGTAACACCGTGATTTTTCACCCAATTTTTTATTTTTATTTTTAAAACATTTATTTAACAGAATACTTTAGCGAAAGTCCTATTTCAAATTTTATGAAAACATCACCAATGTTACTTTTATTACCAAAACATCATTCATCACATTAAAGCTCATAAACCAAAACAACCAAGTTTTTAAAACAAGTATTATGAAAAATCAACGAAATGTCCAAATGGTATCATCACTAAAATAATAATAGAAGAAACTACCCTAGATAACCCATCCTCACCAGGTCATTAGACTATGCTACCTATACCAATACAAGGCAAACAACAAGCAGAGAAACAACTGTCAACAAATGCTAAGTGAGCTAATCATAAGTACAGTGTTATGGATTGCACATATCCCAAATGGGTCAAAAAAAAAACATCATATAAACATGCATTCATACACTCACATAACATGGCATCGCAAACATCACATAACTGACACAATTAAGCTCAATTATTATTATTCGTCTTTAGAGCTTGTTCATTTAGTTACACTCATTAATCATCTTTGTAACTAATCTTTATTTCTTCACTCCTCACTATAATATTATAAATTAATATTAATCTTCATGTTCATCAATTACAATTACTTTCCTCTTAATCATCTTTGTAATTGTTGTTGTAATACTTCCTATTTATGGGTCTATATTCTCATCAGTAACCCCAAGGTAAGTATCTCATTCGCTACTAACGTGACCGACACGATCCAATACACTAAATGAGGCACGACTCTCACCGGTAACATTGCCCCCGGTTTGCTGCGTTTGCTACTCGGACGTTGCACATACTAGTACATGCATTGTCGCTAAGGATTAGTACGAGCGATGCGAATTCCATCAAGTTACATGTAACATCCCAAAAATCATGACTAAAATTTTCATTTTAAATATAATACTTATAAAACCATTTTTTCTAAAAACAACCATAGTGTCAATTCATATCAAAACTAGAGTATCAATAGACAAATCATATCATGATAAAACAATGTCAGAGTTCAAATCCCAGAAATCTCATATGCGGAAAATCGTGTGTGTGATGCGCTGCTACCGTGCTGGCTCCTTTCCCTTCGAAGGGGAAGTACCTAAAACCAAAACTGAAAACCGTAAGCACAAAGCTTAGTGAGTTCCCCCATCATACCACATACCATATACACATAATGCCTATCCTTTGGTATCTTTCAACCCATATCTGACTGGCATAACTGAGAGCTGGACTCCCCTTCGGTATCTTTCAACCGGTAACTGCCTAGCATAATTGAGTGTTGTCCTCCCCTTCGGTATCTTTCAACCGGTAACTGGGAACTGGACTCCCCTTCAGTATCTTTCAACCGGTAACCGGGGACTATTTAACCCCTACCACTACCACATAGTAACATAACGTACTAGCACATATAACATAACAGATAGTGGCATACCAGACAATTATCACAAAGACAATAATCTAACTAACAACTCTTACTAGTGGGCCGGCATTGTGGCCTTAGACCTACTTCTACTGGAAGGTAACTCACCTCAATGTCGTGAAGTAGTTGAACTGTCCTCGGCTCCTGGATCAACTCCTCTCAAACTCCTACACATAATTATCTCCTTTAATTACTCTTTCATTCTCATAACCCCTCCAAGGGTCAACTATGGTCAATGGTCAAAGTCAAAGTCAACATCCTGGTTGACTCAACTAGCCGAGTTGGTCCATTAACTCATCGAGTTCCATAATCCATAAAACCCTGAAATCTCGATCCTATTCTTCGAGTCCTTCCGTGAACTCGTCGAGTTCATTCTCAAAACATAGTCGGGACTTTTTACCCACAACTCACCGAGTCCCTCCTTGCACTCGCCGAGTTCCTCAACTTTCATAACCCAAACCATGGCCAACTCGCTGAGTCATCTTCTAGACTCAACGAGTTTGCTCAGTAACAGAAAAGGTTGGGGAACCACGACCCAACTCTTCGAGTCGTATGAACAATTCGTCGAGTCCCCCAAAGTCCAAATCTATCCAGTCGATTTTAATCGGGATTAATGCATCCAAAACGTAGATCTGGCCTCGTAGGGTCGATATAACACGTAAAGTTACAAACTTTACGTTCATGCATGGGTTATCTAGCTCAAAAGGCCTTAAAAAGTAGTCCATATGATGCATGGGACTCCCATGGTCATAAAGTTGGCACCCTTAGGCCATGGAGTCCATCAAAGACTCTGGATCTAAAGTTAATACCCTAAAACATGCTTGCATCCATGAATGGTTCCATATTATGCTCCAAAGGCCCTAAACTACCCCATGAAAAGATCTAGTAAACCAATAAACAAGGTATAGACTTTATACATCAAATGAATTGGAAATGGAGCACAAACTCTGGATCTACTTGTTTCCTCTTGAACTCCCAAGCTTCCTCTTCCTTCTCAAGCTTCAAAATCACCCAGATCACACAACAATGGCTCAAAAACACTCACAATGGGTTAGGGTTTCGTGACTAAGGTCTGGAGATGATGGAGGCTATAGTTGAGGACAAATAAAGTGTTTAAATAGGGTGAAAACCCTAAAAATTAGGGTTTCACTCTGGCAGAGCTACTCGTCGAGTCGAGGCTTCTCGACTCATTGAGTAGACTTCAAGTTCCGCGTCCAAGAAAATATCCAATTCCTACTCGAGGAGTTTGGGGCCTCCAACTCGTCAAGTTCCTTTGCAACTATGAATAGTTCTTATTAAAATACATACCAGGAACCGGGCGTTACATTACACCTCCCAAATCCCATGTGGTGTTTGTGCAGATGTTCCATCAATCGTCAACACCACTCCAGTCCCGGTATACTAACGTGCACCAGGACCATGCCCCGAGTGGTTGCCTAGAAGACCATTCGGTGTCAAAGTTGGCTTAAGATCTTATCCTATAGGTATTTTTCAACCTACAAGGCCATCATATTATTCGGATAGGATACGCACCTAAGTCTAGGTTGCCACCCTTTGCCCCACTAGTGTATTCCCCTTTTAATTAATTAATTATTAATTCATCTTTTAAGGGATTACATATATGACATCCATATGTAATCATGCATATTAATCACCATCTATTTCTAGCATATTACTTCCAAAGTTACTTCTCATGTAAACATGTAAACAAGTAAATACAAGTTAAAACATTTTACAAAACATACAAGTGCACGCATACATCATCATTATGACTCGACAAAATAACTAGCATGCTTTGTCCTAATCATCATAGACAAGTGTTTCCAATAAAACATGGCATGCATCCATCACATATAACCATCACAAATCACTCTTTCTAACATGGCCCTCCACACCACTCACATCAAAAGGATAAGTATTTAGAATTTAAGCATCATAAATTACCATACACATAATGGAACATAGTAAACAAAAACATATCACATACAATAGGGGCTCATGCAACCTAAATAGCCTAGGTTCATTCCAATCCGTCTAAGATATGGAATTCCCTAACAAAATACTTTAAAAATCCACAAGATTAACACATCTTTGCCAAAAACGTGCCTTCTCCACTCTTTAACTCTTGTGGGAATTGAGGTATCAAACCCAACCCTATTGAAACACAAATACATATATTACCAGAAGTTTACATGAGCAAATAATATCATTTTACTCCCCAAACATGCAAATTGGTCATTAGGCCAAATTTTTAGTTTTTAACCTTAAATTCAAGCATGTTCAAGGGCACTTTAGCACCACTTGAACCTTTAAAAATTTCAACTTTATTCCATATTAGGATAGCTCATACTTTTAGCTTTAAAATTACTACCCGCACAGATCCTAACGAGTTTTCTACAATTTTCTATGAATTTTACAAAACTACATATCCGTGCAGCTAATTTCCAACTAGTCAGTGAAAACGACGATTTTCACCTTGGTTAGGGACAATACCAGGTATTGGGAAACATCATGGACAAACTAGACCCAAAATTAAAACTTTGAGAGTTTACAGATCATCAATCCGATTTCTTATGATTTTTCTATATTTTTTTCAAAACATGGACAGATTGGTAATTTTTCAGAATTTCCCAGCATTGCATTTTAAAGGTTAATTGACAACTTAACCCATTAAGCCATAACCAAAATCAACTATAAAGATGGGTATTGATTTCTTAACAGTAGAAACATGTCAATAAATTTAAATAACAATGCCAATCCCGAGACTTGATTCAAAGTACATTGTTTTTATGAGAAAAAACAAAGTTCATTGTTAAAAGAGGAAACACCACTAGCACTTGAGTTTCCCCCGCCATTAAGCCTCATATTAAGACCTTTAGGGACTGTTTTGAAGACCTTTTGGATGGCTCAAAAAATGGTCTTTTTACAGAAAATTATTCCCTTGAATCAATATTACAACAACATGAATTTCTTCAATCAAAACAAAAGATAATGCCTCCAAAACTTGGAGTAATTTGTAACGCCTGTGTTTCTGGGCTCGTCATTAATAATGATGTGATAGTCTAGGTTAACCTTTGTAACCCATTTTGAAATAATAGAAGTGTATTATTTGAGTATTATGTGTTATGTGCTTAATTGTGTGTCTTAAATTAATTAAGAATAAAAATAAGCGTCAAAATGAAATATTAGATAAAGCCAATATCTATGGATAATGTTGTAGTAGTTGGAACAAGGTTTCCGAATATATAAAGAATGCCGAAATCCGAGTTATAACGAAGAAGTTATGACCTGTCGAAGTTTCGCGTCAGAACCGGCACGACACTGAATGACGTAAAATACGAAATTAAGATAGAGCGATATTTAGCCCTAGTAATCTAAACGAAAGTCGTAGGGTTCGTTAAACCGAGAGCGTGCATGAAAAGAATGCCCAAATCTGACTTCGTATGAGGAAGTTATGATTTTCCAAAGTTTCGACTTAGCAGTGTGCAGCCCGAATACTCGATTTGAGATCGAGCGGTTTTTTGGCCGAAACAATCTAAACGAGAATCGAAGATCTCGTCAATAGTAGTCCAACGGTGAAAAGACAGACGAAAACGGACTTCGGATGAAGGAGTTATGAATTTCGAACGGAGTTTTCCTGTCCCGGCCTACTAAAAATAATATATAAGTAATATATTTATAATATATTAAAAATAAATTCAAAATTAGCCAACGGAGTCTAAACGAGAGTTGTAGAGCATAATCTCACTTTCGCGTCGATATAAAGAACGTCGAAAAAGGAGTTCGTATGCGAAAGTTATGAATTTCTGAAGTTCGGGGCGCGAACCCCAAAGCTGTGTCAGAGACCACGACGTGGCAAGAGTGGCCACGACGTGGCAGAGCTTCTGACGCATTCTGGAGCCTGACAGAGCTAGTGTACGATGACGCATGCAATGACGTTTAAACCCACGATGTGGCAAGAAGTGACCACGACGTGGCAAAGGCAAATTTTGCCCTATAAATAGATTTGAAGGGCCAGCCGATTATGGTTGCTCCATATCTTCTCTCTCACTCCCGATACTCTCTCTAAGCCCTATTTTAACCCCCCCGAGGCCCCGGTGTTCATCCCGAGACCCGAAGCAAGTCCCGTAGCCGAAGATCCCGAGAAGAAAAGAGTTTCCGAGCCGAAGCTCTGCCTACGAGAAGCCCGGTGTGTGAAGATCTTCTAGTTTCACCGAAGAAGTACTACTCTTAGAGCTGTAGTGCTGTCCGATCATCTTCTGATCAAGTGAGTGTGTAGTTACTTTCTTCTAACGCATAATTATGAAGTATTTTATACGAAATACGTGTTATGTGTATATTTTGTTGTTATGTGTGTGAATGTATATTCACTTTCTTCTATCTCATAGATATGATTTATTCTCTATGAAATACGTGTTATGTGTGTGTGCCTCATCTGTTGTTTGGAATATGTATTGAATGAAAATGCTATACAAGTTTTAAACTATGTATAAAAATATATATTTTTATCTACTAAATATGTTGGGTCGAACATGGGTAGATAGTTGATGTGTGATAAACAGATGAGAGGCCTCGATGTTGTTGTTGTTGATCTAGTTATTCAGCGGAGTATGGATAACGACCACATACTCTTTCTAGACATTCGTGTGGAACGCTAGCAGGTTCATAACCTGTAGGTGTTGTGAACGATGTGTTCACCGGTGTACTCTATCCCCCTCATGGTTGCCTTAGGACATCTACTGTTGAGGAAACCCCTTTGCAGTAATGTCCGTCCCAATGAAATTCCTAGATTAGGTCCCTTGAGCTAGATGTTGTTTTAGGGACGTAAAGTGAGGATAACGGGAATGGGTAATCGGGTTATTGTTGGATTGTTGGTGATATTAAATATAATTATTTATTGTGGGTTGAAAACCCTATATGCTCACCAGGCTCCCAAGCCTGACCCACTCAGTTTATTTGTATTACAGGTAGTGGCGCGAGGGCATAAGATGGATGAATCATCAAGTTATTTTGTTTATTAGACCAGTTGTTATATGTAACTGTTGTTTGGTCTATCTTTTGTTGTTTATGCTTTTGGTCTGTTTATCGGAACATGACATCCCGAATATTGTTATATAATGAAAACGCATCTCTTGATGAAATGCTTTGATAAACTTTATTTTATCATATTTTGTTTTGGGAACAAATTCCACAACTCTTTTAATCAAAGGATTACTCTGATTTTATTTAAAAGCATAAATTAAACCGATCTTTTCTGGCCGTGATTTTGGGGATGTCGCATAATTCTAGGACAAAAACAATGGAAGTCTTATGGTGTATACAACAACATTTTGATAGCAATTAGCCATTTATAAAACACCCAATAAGATGGAAATTAACCAAAGAAGGATTGCAAGATGAATAAGGTAGATTAATTAACACCAAATAAGATGAAATTGACATCACAACTCACCCAGTTTATAAGCAATCGAGCTATGAACATGAAGAAAAGATGAAGTAGAGAATTTTACCACCAATTTGATGATTTTCGCAGCCCCTCCCCCTCTAGGATCGGAAAGGAAAATCTTATTTCTTCCCCCTCCTTCCTTGGATCGATTCCTTCTTCCTCCTTCCAAGCTGTTTGCATTTTTTTCTTCTCTTGGTCTTGATCGATGACGTATAAGAACACAAAGAATCAGATTTTTTTTCAATCGACACTCACACAAAAGAAGAAGATGTCAACCCATATATTTCACTTTAAGTCCGATCATGGGAACGGACGCAAGTAAGGAAACGAACGCAACCTTCATGAGTCTTAATCATGTCCATTAAAAATCATGGGTTTGTTTTTTAATTAAACCCTTCAAGTATTATAGATAAATCCCAAACACTCTTAACCCTAATGAATTAACATAATAAATTATTTTTAATGACACCTTGACCCCTTAATTCCTATTAAACAATTTTATGACTAGAAATTATCCTAAGTACCCCCCACAAGAAACTTTTAGTCATAAAATAACATATCTTTTATTTACTTTGTTCACTTTATAAATCTCAAATGCCAAAATCACAAACAAAAATGTTAGGACTAAATTATGGTTTATTCTTTGTGAAAAGAAATCTATAAACCAAGGGGGAGATTCTTAGGTCATAAATTGTGGTTTATACTTTGCTTTTCATAAGATATTAGAGTTCTCAGTCTAGGACCGAAAACACCATGTTTTGGTGTTGTTTGGGCCAAAATCACATGTGATTTTGGTTAGGCTTAATATTATTTTGTTTAGGTTTTGGGCTTGGTTTTGTTTATTAGGTCTAGGTATAAATAGCTTTATTTGAGTCTTGTAAAGGGTGTTGGACGTTCTAGGGGCTTCCATATGCAGAGAACACGTTTTGGAGAAAACCAGAGAGAAAACGAATTGTAATCAAGAATCTTATGTACCCGACTATTCAATAATAGTGTGCATTGAAGATTAACATTTTGTGTTCTTATTCTATATTTAATCTTGATTCATTCACTTGATTGGGATTCCGCACCATCAAGTGAATCTGATTGATACATCAAAGCGTTTTTTGGGGACTTACAAGTGGTATCAAAGCTTGGATCGGTATCAATCGGGTCATTGCAAACAATTTTTATTGGAGTTTCTAGATGTTTTTTATTTATATTTTATGAATTTTTGGCCATTGTTCTTTGTGTTTTTCATATTTTTGGAATTTTTATCAAGTTTGGGTTTGAAGATTTGAAAATCCCGTGTTTTTGGCAAGTTTTGGGCATTTTAGGTCAAGATCTAGGCGGCAATCCTCGCATCCGGTCAAACCCTAGGTGGCCAACAGCTTTCTTGTACAACAACATTCTCGCCCAACAGCGTTTTCGGTTGGGGCGAGGGTTCACGGTGCGAAGCGAGGGTTTACTGTCAGAAGCGAGTGTTTGTGGTCCGTTGCTTCGGTTTTCGGTGCGAGATCTCGGCTACACGTTTTCGGTCCTACAATCTTGGCTTCAGATTTTAGCCTTGTTTCTCGGTCCGGATTTTCTCATTTTTGACTTATTTTTGGTCCAAAAACCATATTTTCAATCCAATAACTTCGTTTTCGGTCATAAAGCTTTGTATTTAGTAAAAAACCACGTTTTCGGTCAAATACCCTCGTCTTTAGTCAAATACTCTTGTTATTGGTCATGAAATTTCATTTTCGGTTTAGAAATTTTTGTTTTTGGTCGAGATTATTCTTTTTGGACAAAATTTTGATTTTGACCTTTGACTTTTAGATTTGACTTTCAAGTTTGACTTTTCAAGTTTAACTTTCAAGTTTGACTCTCTAGTTTGACTTTTCAAGTTTGACTTTATAGTTTGACTTTTCAAGTTTGACTTTATAGTTTGACTTTTCAAGTTTGACTTTCGAGGTTTCAAGTCAAAGGACAAATTTTCTTGGTTTCACAATCAGTTCTATTTTTGGTAAAAAAAATTTGTGAATAATGAGTTCATCAATCACAAAAGAGGTCAATGAAACTTCCTGTTCTCAAGCCTGTACTGATATAATTAAATTTCTTCGTGATCAAATTGATATATTACGTAGAGACAATGAGGACCTTAAATATGAAGGCTATACTCTCAGAAAGGCCCAAAAACCCTTAAAACAACAAATAGAGGTCAAAACCAGGCCCAAAAACCCTTAAAACAACAAATAGAGGTCAAAACCAAGGACTTTAGAAAACTTCAAGAAGAATATAACACTAAATGTGAATGCTACGATTATGCTCAAATAAAGATTGCCAGTCTAATTGTTGAACTTGATGCATTAAAAGCTAAATATAAAGATGTTGAATTTAACTTTAAGAAATTTGACGTGCCAAGTGAGGTAGTTGTGTCCATGATAGAAAAACAATGAAAATTTAAAGATAATCAGAATAAGGGTCTAGGGTATCACAATGTTCCACCGCCCTTCAATGACAACTATACCCCGCCCCTTGAAACCAATGAGGTAGAGATACCTACTCAGTATGGCCCGCCCCCTGTACCAGCTTCAGTTAATACTGAACAATCTGGCCCAACTGAGAATATTGAGGT
Source organism: Lactuca virosa (assembly GCF_052849685.1). NCBI lineage: Eukaryota > Viridiplantae > Streptophyta > Magnoliopsida > Asterales > Asteraceae > Lactuca > Lactuca virosa. The sequence continues at coordinate 78,643,434 of NC_136431.1, forward strand.
GAACGATACTGATGCTTCTACTTCATGTGTAGGTAAGCAGTGGAAAATGAGAACAAGGAGAACATAAACAATTCTGATTCTGTTGATTGTCAAACCAATGTCTCCTTGAACTCTGAATCTTATGCTTCTAATCCAGTTACTTCTAATAAACCTGTTGTTGATAAATACATGCCACCAAAACAATCGAAACAGACTGCTTGCTGTAAGTGTGCTTGTGGGAACAATCAGAGACAAGGCATGGGCATGCCACCAGGGGCAGGCAAAAACAATTCTACATGAAGAAACATACATGTTTTCACTATGGAACACCTGGACACATTGCCAGAAATTGTCCAAATCATGAATATGTTCCCTACTATGCACAAGGTTGGAAGAACACGTCAAGAGGGAGATTCTACAAAAGTAACCCTTCGAGATCACATTCTCACAATGGTGACAGGAATACTAGGAAGGGCAAGAATCAAACTCCCAAGGTCAAGAAGGCAATGTCGGATAAGAAGCCAAATTCCAGAGATGGTTCAGTTAAATGAAGATCAGTTAATTCAAAGTCATCTCGGCGTTCGGTTTCAAGTTCCAAAGCAAGTGATAAGGCATCCATCCAATCAAACAAGAAATGGGTTAAACCCGACTACAGATGGGTACCAAAGGTTCACACTCCCAAATCATCTAATGATTCTAACATTTCTTCATCTTCTGTGTGTGATATACAGGATATGTCATGGGAGAGAGTACCTTGTGTAGATGATAAAGGTCAACCCGGCTTCAAAATGGACTGGGTTCCAAAGAACAACTAATCCCGCATTCTATGTTGGAGCAGCTATGGAGGAATATCATTAGACTTCGGTTTGTTGATAGTGGTTGTTCCAGGCACATGATAGGAGACATCTCTCAACTACATTACATTCAGAACTTTAATTGAGAGCATGTATCCTTTGTGGGAAAGGAAGAAAAGAAGAGGATCACAAATGGGGTTTGTACTCAACGATGTGAAGAGTTTTTGGATCTGTTTCGAGATTGAAATATGTGTGATGTTCTCAGATCATCTGGATGCAACTTCCATTGGTGAATTACGGTTTGAGTTTTCTTCCCGATAGTCTTGAGTTTCTCTTAAAATGATTTGTTTTTACAACAATTTTTATATTTACGCATTTATTTTATTTCATTCCCATGCCCAAATTAAGGGGGAGAAATCAAATTTTTAAAAAAAAATTATAAAAATCAAAAATACACAAATATGTTTTCTTTCGTAAGTATTTTTGGGAAGTGATATGAAGTTTAGTGCTAAAGGGCAATATGAGAGGCGTGTAATGCACCGAAGCTGAGTTGTTTAGACTCTGTGTTCAATGTGCTAGTAGGCACGAAGGATTCAAAAGGACTAGACATAGCTGAAAATGAAAGGACTTGACAATGTTAACTCATCTGGACTTAGAAAGTTACATTTGGACTGACCATACGATGCTTGGATAGATTGAGCAGTGAGATAAACAAAGAAGCCTATGAGATACATTAAAGTTACTTATCATCTAGAACTTTAGCTCAACATTTATTCGGCGTACGGACTTATGTCCTTAATTCTGGTGTTGATAGGGTGACTGGGGGGTTCTGATAAAGTATGTCGGTGTGAAATTGTTTTTCTTTCTTATCCTCTCTGTCAGTCATATGTTGCCCCCTTTGAGTGATCGGAAGATCCGAACTGGGACGCAACATATGCACTCTATTTCTATATATCTCTATCTATGCTTCTCTCTATCTATCTATGTCAGACATATGTTGTCCCCTTTGCGTGATCGGAAGATCCGACCTGGAACACATCATATGCATCTTTCTATCACTCTATCTCCCTATCTACGTTAGTCATATGTTGTTCCCTCTGCGTGATTGGAAGACATCCGACCTGGGATACAACATATGCATCTCTATATCTATCCTTTCTCAAATAATTGAGCACTCACCTAAAGTAAAGAGCTCTTTGGAATTCCTTGATTGCTAGGGTATGTCGTGAAATGGGGAACACGTTCTAGTGAGCTTAAAATTGGATTAACTAAAGGTTGAGTGTAGATCTCGCTGTTGAATTTAAGTGGACAACAATATCATTGGTCGTCATCAGCAAAATGATCTATTTAGGAGTATCGGTGCAATGTCTTGTCATTTACAATCTGTCCAACTTGTCAATATCTTTTGTGTTTAAGTGGACCTCAATATTGGTGATTGACCAGAGCTAAACATGCAGGTGTGTGCTGATAAACGATATTGAATTGCTTGACAACTTTGATCCTAAAAGTTTCTGTTTTGTACATTTTGTATCTTATTTTTGTTTTTGTTAAATTTGTTCATATTTTTCCTCTATGCACAAATATAGCGGGAGAATTAAAAAAATCATAAAATCATAAAATTTAAAAATCCAAAAATATGTTTTTTCTGTTTTTATTTCTTTTTCAGAAAAATCAAAAATCCAAAAATAGTTTATTTTTACTTTTGAGTTATTTTTAATTTTATTTTTATTTCTTAGTTATTTCTATTGTGTGCTTAATTTATTTTTACTTTTCTTTTTTATCTCGAAGTTTCGTTTGTCTTAAAAAGCGAGTTCAAAAATCAGAGAAGACTCAAGCTGACTGTGTCGGAAATTCAAAAAGAAGAAGAGACTCAAGGAGACTGTATTGGAATTTTCTGAGCAAGGAGAAGAAACTTGGAAAGGAGTTGATGGTTATTACACTTCACTCTACTTTCACAAGGAATTGAAGGCATGAAACTGTATAGATAGTCAGTTAGGCAGTATCTTTTCAAGAACTGACGTATAGGAGAAATTGAAGGCATGCAAATGTACAAAATGTCAGTTAGGCAGTATCTTTCAAAGAACTGTCATATTTAAGGAATTAAAAGTCTGAAACTATATAGATGTCATGGCACCAGGCTGATGCACCTCGCAAGGCACGATTATCGTTGAACGTCTCGCCAAGGGCCAAGTTAACTTGTTTAACTTGAAAAACTGTATTGAGATCTTTGATCTGGGATATACAGGGGCTGACATCAAAATAGCCATGAGTAGTTCTCCGATACTCAACAAATCGCAGTGCGTTCCTCCGTGTTCACACAGATACTGCGAGTAGTCTCCTTCTGAGCCAAGGCTGGGTCCTTGAACAACTGTGGTGATAAGGGTTTTTGTGACTCTGTGATCCCCAGGGACTTTTTAGTCATTTGTTACTTTTCAAGGCGCAACAGTGATCATTGAAGAATTCTCATTCGAAGGAACAAGAAATGAAGATTATTTTTCAACACACAATCTTTCAACCCCAGAAGCAAGGTGAAGCTGTATTTGAAGTTATGTGATAGATTGCATTGAAGCCTCCTCAATCAATTTGTTGCTATCTATGAACTTGCTGAAGTGAACTAGAAGAATTGGTCTCTCTGTTATTTTCTCTGAAGTTTCTCAAAGCTGCAAATGTTGATTTTCAAGAACCTTTACAAGAAGCCCTACACCCAATGTGCATCCAAGGTTAAATCTTTGAAGGAAGTCCAACTACTCGAGATGAAGTCATTCATGCAGAAATTCATATGTTCATCTTGAAGTTGTGAAGAAGTCGAAGATTAGAGCTGAAAGCCAAAGATCAAGGAAGACTGAAAAGAAAGAAAGATATAAACCAAGGGGGAGATTGTTAGGACTAAATTATGGTTTATTCTTTGTGAAAAGAAAGCTATAAACCAAGGGGGAGATTGTTAGGTCATAAATTGTGGTTTATAATTTGCTTTTCATAAGATATTAGAGTTCTCGGTCTAGGACTGAAAACACCATGTTTTGGTGTTTTTTGGGCCAAAATCACATGTGATTTTAGTTAGGCTTAATATTGTTTTGTTTGGGTTTTGGGCTTGGGCTTGGTTATTAGGTCTAGGTATAAATAGCTTTATTTGAGTCTTGTAAAGGGTGTTGGACGTTCTAGGGGTTGTCGTATGCAGAGAACACGTTTTGGAGAAAACCAAAGAGAAAATGAATTGTAATCAAGAATCTTATGTACCCGACTATTCAATAATAGTGTGCATTGAAGATTAACATTTTGTGTTCTTATTCTATATTTCATCTTGATTCATTCACTTGATTGGGATTCCACACCATCAAGTGAATCCGATTGATACATCAAAGCGTTCTTTGGGGACTTACAAAAAATTAATACTCAAGTAACGGGAAATAACCATGTTGTCGAATGTAAACTTTTGGGCCGTTACATCCCGACTCCCCGAAATGCACTAACATCCAACCATGCCAATAAGACTAACGATCTGAGATCTAAGATTCTCAAGAAAATGACAACCGGGTCTCACCCACATGAGTCATACAACCAATGGTTCACGATATATCATGACACCCTCTAACCGCTAGAACTATAAGCTCACGATACTACGCCAATTTTTCCGTCATTCCATCACTGTCATGAAAACTCACGACCAGTACCACATGGGATTAAAAGGTATTCAACCATCAACCCACCGACTTGCAGTATCCCAATCAATATCCCTTTCGACACAACACGAGCCATACCTTCTATAACATAGATCTTTTCACAGCACATGCTGCTTACCAATGCAAAATCATACGAAATCATGGTTGCACAAAACCAACAATTAAGATAGGTGGTTGTACTCTTGCTACAATTTAAAGGCTACTAACAAAGTAAGAACCGTACCAATAAATTCGGACCAAGTGTTCTCATGTTATCATTATCCATCGACATATACCTCCGTCATGAACATAAGTGATGAACTACAACAATATACACCCTCAAGGGAACCCACAACTAACCCTAGATCTAATGCATTCCTTCTTCCTTACAACCTTACCCATAGGGTGTGGTACCGGTAGATCTAACCAAAATGACGAACGTCAACCACTAACAGAAACCTCCTCATGAATGGCCGAAACAAAGATCCCAAACCATGAATGAAACTAAACAGCTCCTACCAATAAGCAACTCAGCTCGATAAAACTTCTAAAATTATTCAGTAATGTTGTCAAAACCTTGGTCAGGTTAATCCAGATACCAACCCTACTGATGCGACATGTCAAAATCAGATTATGCATAGATCCAAAGCCACACCTGAAAACTAAACAACGCCGCCCCAACATCCGAACTTCCAATAACCAAGGACTTCTGCCAAACTCAAGCCTGCTATGAATAGTAATTCCACAACCAACAGTTGAGGGTACCCATATCCAGAAACCAAAATGTACAATGTATAGATTTTAACGATATGTTGACGCATCCATTAAACTTCAACTGGTAAAGCTTGAAACTTTCACAGAACCTCAGCTATTGATGCTGAATGAAATGTCCAACAATCGAGAATGCATTCATATCTAATCCAATGACCCAATACACTACTAAACCAAAACCCATATGGAACTAAACATACCAAACTCTGAAGCTGATTTATCGATCAATAACTGACTGGCCTACACTATAGATAACAATCTATACAACGAGCTGGAAAATCCCTCAACAGCCGGTACTCAACCTGAGCGACCCAAACGCCTCTTGACCTACTCATTGGCATCCCGAGAGGAACCACTGGCTACAATGAGCTCCTTGACCAACATCTTCCTATCATGAAGAAAACTCATGCATTCCTGAGCACAAACATCCGATGGCAACTTGCTCTGCACCCCCGACTTAACCAAATTTGGAACCAAAGTTTGGCATATCCGAACCGCAGGTTCCTATGACCCATTCTTCTAAAACTATAAACTCGAACAGATGGATGATCCTCCAAACAGAATACTTACTTCTCCCCCACTTAGGGTTCGAACTACCACCAACTGACATTGCAATCAGACCAAAACTCAAATCGGCACAACCAGATACATAGCATTCCTAACACTTGGAATGTGTAACACAATGTAAGATGATCTTCCAGATAAAGACCAAGAAAACTCAAAGAGATTCTGAATCTCAGATAGAGACCTCAGAAACTTCCAATCATAACTGTCTCTGACATCAAGAATCATACGCAGATGTACAAGCAATAATTCTGACAGTCCATTCATAACACCAACTTCCTGTCTAAAAGAATCAAATGGACGACTACACCCCTCGCCTGCAATCCCCAACCATCAATTCATCGCGAGAATCATTTATACATACAAGAGGCATCATTCTCATAGTAAGGATACATTAAAGATAACAAAGTTGTAGTTCCCGGTCTACTTCCCCTGATCACCTGGAACAATCAATTAGCACCTGACCTGACTACATTCAAAGAAAGTAGACCCTTGATCTCGTCTCAAGGCAACCATACCACAAGAATCCTCTTGTGTATTCTCACACTGCCATATTTTCCGCCCAAAACCACAACCATCTAGCCCCTGATGGGTCTACATCTTAACTCTGCAGATCTCATGGATGCTTTCTCTTTCCTCTGAACACGGAAAACTAGAAGAACATAACCCCCGATATATATAGTGGCATCCCAATCCATCTACCAATCACTCAGTCTCTGGCTGCAATCCTCGAGCCGATTACCATAATTGCTTCCTTCTTGAGTTCCGTGAATCAACTGGCACTACCTCGAGCAAGGCCCTAGAGACCTCAAATCAACTAATTCACCTAGGTACATACCATTCAAATGCAAACTGACATAGGCACTAAGGCCCAAACAATCACCAAACCCATCCTCAGCAAGAACAACCATAACTGATAAACTGAAAAAGACTGAAACACATTGCAATGAATCATGGTGCCAAACCATATAATCTACCCTCTATCAGCTCCTTAGAATCCCGAAAGTTTTCCTCGATTTGAGTACGGATCATGTTCTTTTAGTAGTACGGGCCCAATACTATCTTCCACACCTATCCGTACATCCCTCAAGAATCGTTGCGGCTCCTCTATGTAACTCGTGTCCACAAACGTCCGATCCAATCACATACAACCACTCTCAAACAGATATACACCACTAGAAAGCGCACCAATTCCTCTAAGGCACTTCCTAGGCTCTCCTTGGATTTCCACGTCACCCTACCATCAGATTCTGAAGAACCCCTACTCATATCAGCTAACTACTTCATGAATATAATTACATGCAACAACACTTAAATAATCTTTCGATTAAAAGAACCAACCAAACAATGGTTATACTAAGACGAGGGCTATGCAATAGAGCCATATCAATCATTCTAGAATTATGTAACCCTTGCAACATGTAACTTAACATATTCATTTAATAGTTAGCCCACATCAACATAGGTCCCATAAAGTACAAAGCAAGTAGCATTCAGGTAGTAACATTCTATAGGCCACTAAACATAAAAGGGCATCCTCCAACTAACTTGCTTCTGCGATGCTAGGAACTTCTACCAACATTGCTAATATTCCTAGATTCTCCTTCTAGAATCTCTCTTTCAAAAATGCTCACACAAGCACATTCTAACATTCTTCATAGGCTTTCCTAGGGTTCCCTTCACACCACACTCCACCATCAGTTGTAGATGAGACTCCCTCTAATACATTCTAACTACTTCACGGATACAATTACATGCCATAGGCACTAGAAAATTCTTCGACTGCAAGGTCTCACATTACAGCGGTTGGACCTTCTAATCCCCACAACATGTAACCTAACATATTCACTTAGAAGTTAACTGATATTATTAGAGGTCTCTAAAATCACAAAGCAAGCATCATTCAACCATTGAGTAATCTAAACCTGTGCCTCACTTAATCAGGCCATTCTATCCAACAATCTGAAATCCATACTAGCATGTAAACGCATCAATCCTAGCATTCTATCATGTAAGTCCTGAGTAGATCCTTAGCCTTAATCCAGCATGAAATTCTTACATACTCATACCAAAACCATAAGCATATCACATGTATCGGTATTTTTGAAAAGAAATAGTTGAGCTCAGCTGGTTGCACGCATCACACCCATTTTCTTAGAAATCCTTTTTAGAAAATCAATTTTTAAAAGATTTTTAGAAATTCCCAGTTTGAGTTCAAACACATCCGAGAGTGTGCCCGAATCCCTCAAACCAAGGCTCTAATACCAACTTGTAACATCCCAAAAATACCTACTAAAATTTTGTGTTTAAATAACTCAAACCATTCATTCATTATCCTAAAAGACGATTAGAGTAAAAGTATTCTCAAAACATCAGAGTAAGACCATAAATAATAATTGCGTAATAAAATCTTTAGGGGATGCAGTGAGATCAATCCGACTCTTCCTTTTGAAGCCAGATGTACCTGAAACCATAAACATGAAATCATAAGCACAAATCTTAGTGAATCCCCCAAAGTACCACATACTAAACACACATAATAGCTCAAAACAAAATTGGGTCTATTTTACCCCCTTTGGTATCTTTCAACCGGTACTGGGTCTATTTCACCCCCTTCGATATCTTTCAACTGGTATTGGGTCTATTTCACCCCCTTCAGTATCTTTCAACCAGTACTAGGTCTATTTCACCCACTTCGATGTCTTTCAACCGGTACTGCGTCTATTTCATCCCCTTCAGTATCTTTCAACCGGTACTGGGTCTATTTCACCCATCACAGCTGAGCATACAGTCATATCAGCAAGAGTCACAAAGACAACAAGCACATACATGCATATCAATAAGTGTCACAAAGACAACTATCATCCTACAAATATAATCCAGTGGGCCGACATTGGTGCATTCGACCCATGAGTACAGTGAAGAGACTCACTTCTCATACGATAATCAACTTTTGTTGCACTCACTGCCAACAATACAAGTGGTAATCCACACCTAGATAGTTATACAAGGTAAACCCTTAGTCTACCTTCTAAAGCTAAGGGTTGGCCAAAAGTCAACTCAAGTTAAAGTCAAAGTCAAACTCACTTGACCTCCACGTCGTGGCCAACCTTGGTTGCGCCGTGGCCCACGGGTCTAAACTCGATCTAGCCCCGAGTCAAAGAAGTCAATAAGATATTAGCAAATCCTCCATGTCGTGGCCTTCCTTGGCCACGCCGTGGGAATAAGATTACAAAACAGTCGACTGGTCCCTACTCGCCACGTCGTGGCGGCCTAGTGTCATGTTATGGGGAACAGTCTGATTATCTTAATCGAGTTAAGCTACTTCTAACTCAAAACCAAAGGCTCAAAAACCCATATCTAACCCTTCTCAACGCCTTAATGGATAAAGTTTCGAACTTTATCCGTTAAGACACTTTAATAAGACAACATCTTTAATCAAAGGTCTAATAAAGGCAAAATCATGACATGGGCTTAACCATTAAGAACTTTTACTCAAATTCTTTAGTCCAACCAACTCCAGAGGAGTTTCTAATACCATATCTAACATAAATTTAGGTGCTTTATAGACATGCATGTCCATTGCATGTCTAGATTCCATTTTAGGTCAAAATGAGCAAAAAGGTGACCAAAACTCATGAAAGTCTATGAATCCCAACCAAAGTCTAGATCTACAAGATATATTGTTTATGGGACTAAGGAGAGTCATAAAGTTGCACCATTTATCACATATATCCAACCAAACCTCACTTATCGACAAAAATAAGCTAATAAAGCTAGATCTACCACCAAAGAATCATCAAGATGGAAACTTTAGGACTTACAAATGGTCCAGAGAGTGATTCGAAGGATGGGGAGGAGTTGTTGCTTGATCTTTGGGCTAGCCCTTTCTTATTCTTCCTTCAAAATGTAACCAAACACCACAAAAAGCTCAATAGCACACAAGGGATGCAAGGGTTAGGGTCTCTGGTCTTGAGAGAGTGATGGAGGCTAAAAGATCATGAAACCCTAGCCATAATGTCCTTTATATAGGGCCCAAAGCCCAGAGATTCAGGTTTCTCCAAAACCGTCTGCCACATCGTGGCACCTATTGTCACGTAGTGGCGGGTCATTTAAATCCGCAGTCAAAAAAAATGTCACGTCGTGGTGAAGCCCCACCATGTCGTGGCCGCCCAAGAATAAGATTCTGAAAATTAAATGAATAGATGCATACCTAAAACGGGTTTTCCATCCGTATGGAATGTCGTGATCTCTTTAGTGGTTCGCTTCTTAATTGATGTCTCGAATTTCTTAATAATCTCGGATGTGTCGCTTCTATGCTTCAAGAGAAAAGACCACATATATCTAGAAAAATCATCAATAAGTACTAAAATATAAACGTTCCCCGCTTGATTTGGGGGATCAACCAGTTCACAAATATATACATGTACCATCTCGAGGATATTTGTAGCTCTATACTTAGCTTTCTTTGGAAACGATTACTTCATTTGCTTTCCAACCATGCAAGATTCACATATTTGGTCTTGATGTTGGGTTGTCGGTACCCCTTTGGCTTGCTTGTGCATCAAGTTTATCGCGCCAAAATTGATGTGGCCAAGTCGTGCGTGCCATACCAAAGCGTCTTCATTGAATTTGGCTTAAGAAATGTGGTTTACCAACTTTTAACTTTATTTTGTAAATTCGATTTGCACTTCTCGGGACTTTCATAAGCAATCTTCCGTCTCCATCTCACATGTTTAAGAAATCACATCTCATCCAAATATCACAACCAAATATTGTAGATTTCCCGAGGCTAATTACATTGCTATGAAGTGATGGGATATATTAAATATCCTTCATTAGTTTTGCTCACCGCTTTTTCCTTGAACAAAATTGACCCTTTTCCTTTAATGCTGACACATGACCCATCTCCAAATGTCACCCTACCCGTTATGTTCTTATTTTATTTAGAAAAATGTGAGTAGTTGCTGGTCATGTGGTTGCGCGCACAATTGTCCAAGTACCAAGTTCCGTCTTAATCGACATTTGCTTCAACTTTTGGAGAGCTATATTTGTCTTTGTTCAAGAACACCGTTTCTTGAACTATATTCATCATAAAGAACGTCCCTTCTTCAAGATTCATATCTCCTTCATGTGTCTCATTAAGGTTTTCCTCATGATTTTTGGTTTGATTTGGGCATCTAGAAGCGAAGTGTCTATATTTTTCACACCGGTAACATTGGATGTTTGAGAAATCTCTTTCCTCACATTGTTTTCCCTTTTTCTTTTGATCTTCATGATTTTTAGAGGATTCTGAGTGACCATAAGCTTGCATGTTACCTCGACCACGTCCACCACCACGTCCTCTACGTCGATAATTTGAACCACGACCTGTCCCACTTGATGATTCATTATTTCTATTTGAAGATCATGCTTTAAAATAAAGTAATTTGTTTTGAGTCTTGGTTACTTTGTCTTCACCTTTAATCTTATCTTCATAGGTTTTTAGGCGACCAACTACGTCTTCGAAACATATTTTTTTGAGGTCCAAAACTTCTTTAAGGGCTACAACTATGTGGACAAATTGCCTAGGGAGGCTTGTAAGAAACTTATTCACAAGCTTCTGTTCAGTCATGACCACTCCTAGTGAAGCAGTTTCGAAGAAATTCCGAATAATTTTGCTACAAAGTCGTCTATGGTGCTTGTGTCACTTATCTTCATATTTTCAAAGTTTGTGATTAGGTTTGGATTCTCGCTTCCTTTACTAGATCGGCTCCAAGGTTGCGAGTTTTGATCGCATCCCACATCACCTTCATTGTTCTTAGATTTCTAATTTGAAGTATCAAGTCTTCCGGTATTGACTGGAACAATAGTCCTTTAACGATAATATTCTTCTTGGAGTTGTCTGAGCTCGGATCAAATACATCCCAAACCCTATGGATTCCAAGCAATACCTCCATTCGCATCCTCCAAATTGTGTAAGTTTTAGACTTAAGGGTTAAACACTGAAAAGTTAGTGAATTCGATTCCTTCACCGGTGGATGTGATGATTATCCTCCTGTCATGACAGATTGATTTCTGATCCTTCCTTAGCTACTGTCGATTGATCCAAATCCTTGATCCAGTTAAAAGATTTCTTTTGTTAAAAATTGATACAGTCAGATGAAACGCACCGCACGAAAACTGGAAAGGAAAACTAACGGTTCACTGATTTGGATTGGACTCACTGAAATTTGCTTCACTAATATATGTTATGAATTAGAAATCTATTTGAGGGCTCCTTCTATCAGAATCTATCGTCAATTTTTTACATAAGTTTTTCACTTGTTGTCGCGATTTCGCTTGCTGCACAGGGTCTCCACACAAGATTTCTAAGCAGGTTTTCTGCTCGAGTTCTCCACACGAGATCTCTTTCTGTCACAGGTACACCACAACAGAAACACATAAATCTTATTGCAAGAACACGATTTTGTTTGATCTAATACCAATTAAAGTGAAAAACAAGAAACGAATCAAGGTATACTACATAAACTCGCAAGCCTTTTATTGAAGTAAAAACTAACTCAAAGAACTCTAATGTATGAACGTTTATAGATCCCTACATATCATATATATACTAACCTAAACCCATTAGTATATGACTAGGAAACTAACTTGTAAACATCTAAACTTTCCTTGTTTACTTTACTTATTGCTCAAGGAAATTACAAAGACTTTGACACCACTCAAAAATAACAAAAATCAGAACCGGATCCATGCTTGTAAGCCATAATCGGTTCTCAGATAATTCCCAACATTCCTCTCCCATCTCCTATTTTATCTCTTCCTCTCTTTCTTCATCGTCCACCACCACCACCATTATCAACCATGAGGTTTTAGTGCTTACCCACCATAAGTTCTTTCAATGTAAAACCCTACCAAAATCACAAAGCAAAAACCACCATAAGTTTTGAAAAATTTAAATCACAAAGAAAAAACCGCCATCGATTAAGCAAAAACCTTCCCTGATCAATCACACTCCACATACAATAACAAATAAAATACCTAGATGGTTTTGGTGAAATCAAATTTTGGATAATTTTATCCATTTAGATGAGCAAAGATGAATTTTCGGAGCATTTTCTCTCATCTTATTGAGCTAATAGGTTGATGTTGAGCTTTTGTTGGAAATTAATATCCGTTTAATTATGATAACTAGCATCTAGTTTCTCAATTTTCAAAAGTCTAAATCTGATTCTTGAACTCGGAATCAATTGTTGATGGAATAAACATTAAAGTAGTTTACATTAGCAGGAAAAATGGAGAGTAGAACCTGCAACCTAAAACACATAGACAAAGATGGAAGGATTGTGAATTTGTATTCCAAAAGTAGTTTATTTGAAGGATGGAGGTCAACAAAAAAATAGATAAGGGTAGTGGTAGTTCTTCATTGCCTTCGCGGAGGTTGTCGTAGTTGAAATAGGGGGCATTATCGAAGGAATTAGACTATGAAGAGGGCGGTGGAGGGATCAAAGGAAGGGGAGTGGAGGGTGGTGGAAGAAGGTTGCTATTTTGTGTCGTCCGTTTGTGAAAGGAGAGTGAAAGAGGGTGTCGATGTTGTTGAGTTTATCGTGAGTCCCGTTTTTTATTCCTTTAAATAATTAAATTAAATAAGTAATAATAAAATAATCAGAAAAGCCTATTTCAGTTTCTTTTATGTTTCTTAGGAACCAACAATACAAAGAAATAAAACCACATAAATCATCCTCATTAAGAAAATTAATTAAGGACGATACATGCAAATTAGAAAAAACATAAGGACCATTTATGTAAATTCTTTCTATGTACTAAAACAATCTCTCTCTCACACTCTCTCTCTCTCTCTCTCTCTCTCTATATATATATATATATATATATATATATATATATATATATATATATATATATGAGAGAGAGAGATTGAAGTTAAATGAAATGTAAGGCTGGAGGGAGTGGTGCCATCGAAACCGCACTCCCTTCACCGTCACATATGCGCCACGTCACTTTTTACCACACAAGTGTGGTTTCATGCCACACCAAAGGAGTGAGATTATGGTAAAGAGAGAGAAAAGAAAAAAAAAAATAAAAGAAGGTGATTGGCTGAAAGAGGAGAGAGAGAGAACAAATAAAAGAGGAGAGAGAGAGTGTGATAGTGCAGCAAAAATCTACCGCACTGCGGCCTAAACCGCACCAAACCGTAGTCAGGGGGCGGTGTTCCCCTGGCTATGCGGCAAAAAGTGCGGTAAAGAACCGTACCACTCCCCACAGCCTAAGTGATCAAATTACTATGGGCTGTTGTACTTGGTTTCTGAAGACCAGAACAAGAAATTGGCTTCTAGTTCGAACATAATCAATAATTTGCTAGAGATATCAGTTGGTCCCATAAAGAACGGTACATCAACTATTTCAGAAATTAAAATGTCTTTTAGAGTACTTTGTACTAGTGTAGTAAATAAGCGGCCTTTGGCCCAATTCTACTAGTTCTGTCTATTCAACTCAAGTACGACGATAATGGGTGAAAGAGGCATTTAGCCCAAGCCCCGATGACATAAAAAATAGACAAAATTTCACAATGATTCTTATGGATTTAAAATAATTTCTGAAATGGTTCTTGTGATTTTAATTTTTTGCATCCACGGTACATTTTGACAAAAAATGTCATGTCAATCGTCCTTATTTATAACGTCGTTCGAGAGAGTTGTTAAGTCCTCAGACATAATGACCATTTACAAAATTTTGAAAAGTTTCATAAATTTTATATTGTGTATTATATATCAATTAAAAAGGGTAAAAACTAAAACATAAAAATAATATAAATAAACTAATAAAACTTATCAAATTTTATTAATATAAAAATATATTTTATTTAATATATAAATGATTTTTGTTATCTAAATTTATCTATAAAATATTTAAACTATATAGTTAATTTTTTTTTATCTAAAAATATTTGCAGTATATATATCGTTTCGTCTATTTTTAATTTTTTCCTGATATAATTTAAGAGATTAATCTTTATTTTCTTATATAAATATATTTGTTTTTCTAAAAATATGATATGTTATTATAAAAAATATGTTATAATAAAAATAATAGCATCTTGTTGTTTTAAAAGTTAAAGATAAATGTATGTTCCACTTTGATTATATAATATAAATGCATTGTTGTCTTCAATTAAAAATAAAATGCAAACAAATCAATGAGTTATATTTATTTTAATAATACTAACTGAAATAGACCAAAATAAAATTCAATTTAATCGGTTTGGTTAAAAGATAAATCTGAATAACATACAATAATTTTTTTTTATTAATTTGATTAAAAAGTATAGATCTAATTTAATAAAATTATTTACTTTTATTAAATTTTGAATGGGTAAATAACACAAAAGATACTCAGTTTACACCAAAATTCTAATTTAACACTGTGTTTTTTTTTTGTCTCAAATTTGACACTGTGTTTTCCAATTTATTACAATTCTGACCGGTTAAGCAGGTTACATGCTGACGTGACATGATGACGTGTCAGTTGTGATGACGTGGCATGCTGACATTTTTTTTTTTATTTTGACACCAAGTTTAATTTTTTTTTCTTTCAATTTTGACACTATGTTTTTTTGTTCCAAATCGAACATCATTTATCAAATTTTGTTCAATTTTGACCATTTTCTATTTGAAACCGTATAAATATATTTTTTTTTATTACATTTTAAACCGTATAACTATATTTTTTTTTCGTTTAAAAACCACATTTTTATTTAAATACAATGTGTTTTTTTTTGTTTTTTTTTTACTTTCAAAGCATAATGTATAAATATGCATTAGTTATATCATCAGAATCAAACTAACCATAAGCTTCTAATAAGATGTAAAAATTTCACGGGTTGCAAACTTGACATCCGGGTTTTGATCGACTACACGCCTCCAACCCTCCAAACTCATTTTAAAGTTGTGTATTTAATATAAAATACGGTTTTTATATAACTAATACATATTTATATATAAAATTATGATTTGAATGTAAAAAAATACCTTATATTTATACAAAACTATGGTTTTTAATTAAAAAAAACGTATTTATACGGTTTAAATGTATTAAAAAAATATTTATATGCTTTCAAATAGAAAATTGTGAACATTGAACAAAATTGGAAAAAATTATGTTCGATTTGGAACAAAAAAACATAATGTCAAAATTGAAAGAAAAAATTAAACTTAGTGTCAAAATCGAAAAAAGTGAAAACTTAGTGTTTTTTGTGGAAAAAAAATTCAAATTTTACACGTCTACATATCATGTTAGCATGTCACGTCATCAAAACTGACACGTCATCATGCCACGCCAGCATGTAACCTGGTTAACCAGTCAAGTGGTCAGAATTGTAACAAATTGGGAAACACAGTATCAAATTTGAGACAAAAAAAACACAATGTCAAATTTGAATTTTGATTTAGGTAATAATAAAATAATTAAATGCTTATAATCTTTTAGCTTTTTTATCAACTACCACATGCTAAATTAATCAACCACGCAGAATATGATATTAATTTCATTTAATTTATTTTCTTTAAATGTACTTATATTGTTAAACCGAAACGGAAACATGATTTATCTTTAACTCAAAATCACATATTTTTATATTTATAAAAAAAAATAGCAACATATGATTACTTTTGTAATAACATACTTTTTTAAATAATGTATCCTATTTTTTATAAAAATAAATATATTTATATAAAAAAATAAAGATAAATCTCTCAGATTATATCAGGTAAAAATTAAAAGTAGATAAAATGATGTTCTTCTACTTCAAATATTTTCAGATAATAAAATAAAAAACGAAATATTTACCTATGTATTATAGTTTAAATTTTTTAGATGGAGTTTAGATAACAAAATTACTTTATATATTAAATAAAACTAGTATTTTGCCACCATGAGTTGTGGCGGCGCCGATACATTTTGTAAATGAATTTTAACGATCGTATTTATAAAAGTTAAGTATCATTATGTAACATCCCAATTTTCAAGAACAAAAATTTTATTTTTAATTAAGTAACTTATAAAATCATTTATAGAAAAACAACATCATCATCATTTCAATTCGTCAAACCATATTCACATGTCTCAAAAACCATAACAGAAAGTAGTAATAATGTCAGAGTACAAATCCCATGGATCCCAAAATGCGGAAATCATGTGTGTGCGATGCGCTGCTACCGTGTCGACTCCTTACCCTTCGACGAAGAGGTACCTGAAGCCAAAACTGAAAACCGTAAGCACAAATCTTAGTGAGTTCCCCCATCATACCACATACCATATAATGTATGTCCCTCGGTATCTTTCAACCCGTATCTGTCTGGCATAACTGGGAGCTGGACTCCCCTTCGGTATCTTTCAACCGGTAACGGGGAACTAACCTCCCCTTCGGTATCTTTCAACCGGTAACCGGGAGCTAACCTCCCCTTCGGTATCTTTCAACCGGTAACCGGGAGTTAACCTCCCCTTCGGTATCTTTCAACAGTAACTGGGGACTATTTCACCCCTACCACTACCACATAACAACATATCATAAACATACCGCTAGACATGCATGGGTTCTGACGACCCCTTCGGTATCTTTCAACCGGTAACCGGGACTAATCCCCACTACTACCACTATCACATATATCACAACATGCTAATCGCATAAAACATATCAGGTAGTAGCAAACCTAGATAATTATCACAAAGACAATCATCTATCAACCAACTCCTACTAGTGGGCCGCAATTGTGGCCGTAGACCCACTTCTACTGGAAGGTAACTCACCTCAATGTCGTGAAGTGCCTGAACTGTCCTCGCTGTCGGGATCAAGTCCTCTCAATCCCTACATGTAACAACCTTCCTTAATTTACCATTACATACCCTTAACTCTTACAAGGGTTACTCAAGTCCAAGTCAAAGTCAAGGTCAAGACCTTGGTCAAAGTCAAATTTGGTCAAAGTCAACATCTAGTTAGCTAGACTCGCCGAGTTGGTCCACCAACTCGTTGAGTCCCCACGTCCACAAAATGCTACAACCCTATCCCTACTCGTCGAGTCTAGCAAGAGCTCAACGAGTTCTCCTTCAATAAAACATCGGGACCTTCTTGAACTGACTCGCCGAGTTCATCTTCATCCGTAAGAACGTGTTTAGTCTTTGACTCGCCGAGTTCTCCTTGAACTCGTCGACTCCGTCTTCATGTGGTTGGGACATTGCCTTCAACTCGCCGAGTTCCTCCTTGAACTCGTTGAGTCCTTCGATCCTCAAGTCCATAACGAACCCCAACAGGCTGAATTTTCCTTCAACCCAACCAAAGACCATCTCCAGAAGGCGTTTGGGGGAAACTGCGACCCGACTCGCCGAGTCTCTTTTTGTCCAAAACTATACAGTTGATTTTAGTCGGACTTAATGCATCCAAACCATAGTTCTGACCTCCTAGGGTCTATATTATATATAAAGTTCCAATCTTGACATCCATGCATGAGGTATTTGGCCCAAATGGCTCTAGAATGAAGTCCACAAGATGCATGGGGGTGCTTATGGCAATAAAGTTGGCACCTTTATGCCATAAGAACCCCCAATGGTTCCAAATATGAAGCTATACCCTCAATGAACCACAAAATTCCGAGTATGGCACCTCTAAGGTTTAGAAAAGGTAGAAATGAACCCTAACTAGATATCTAAGAGATAGATTGTCAAGGTTTCAGCTTTATACCTTAAGTGAGCTGGAAATGGGGCACAACCTCTGGATCTACTAGCTTCCACTCGAACTTCCAAGCTCCTTCTTCCTTCTCAAGCTTCACAATCACCACAAGCACACAAAAATGGCTCAAGAACACTCAAACAAGGTTACAGTTTTTTATTTAGGGTTTCTCTGAGTTGGGAGGGACGATAGAGGTTGGGTTGAGACAAGATAAGTTGTTTAAATAGGGTGCAAACCCTAAATATTAGGCTTTTGTCCAGACAGCCCTACTCGTCGAGTGGTCTCTCGACTCGTCGAGTAGGTCACTTATCCTCCCGATCAAAAGTAGAGTCTACTTGACGAGTTGGGCCTCCAACTCACCGACTCCCAGTGCAAAACATGAAATTACTTGAATTTAAATACGTACCATGAATCGGGCATTACAAATCTCTCCCGCTTATTCTAGACTTCGTCCTCGAAGTCTGCTACTGCATCTGGAAAAAGCTTGGGGTAGTGCTCCCGCATCTCGTCCTCCGGCTCCCAAGTCCATTCCGAGCCCTTGCAGTGCTGCCATTGCACCTTCACCAACGCCACCCTCTTGTTCCTCAGATCCTTTGACTTCCTGTCGAGGATAGCTACTAGTCGCTCAATGTAGTTCAGGCTGTCATCCACCTGAATATCCTCCAAAGGTACCACTGCAGAGTCGTCTACCAGACACTTCCGCAGCTGGGAGACGTGAAAGGTACTATGAATCTGGCTAAGTTCGGCTGGCAGATCTAGCCTATACGCCACCTTCCCCACCCGGGCTGCAACTCTAAAAGGGCCAATGTACCTGGGGCCCAACTTGTCCCGCTTCTTGAACCGGATGACACCTTTCCAAGGTGACACCTTCAGGAGGACCATATCCCCGACCTGGAATTCCAGGTCCGAACAACGCTTGTCGGCATAACTTTTATGCCGACTTTGAGCAGTCCGAAGCCTGCTCTTGACCTGCTGGATCCTCTCCGTAGTCTTGAGTACCACTTCGGTACTCCCCATGACTCTCTGACCAACCTCACCCCAACAAATTGGGGTCCTGCACTTCCTCCCGTATAACATCTCTAAGGGAGGACGATCGATACTCGCGTCGTAGCTGTTGTTGTAAGAGAACTCAGCTAATGGAAGATAGGTATCCCAGCTACCACCGAAGTCTAAAACGCATACCCGCAGCATATCCTCCAAAGTCTGGATGGTCCACTCGCTCTGACCATCCGTCTGCGGGTGAAAAGCGGTGCTAAATTGCAGACGAGTACCCAACTCGTCGTGGAATTTCTTCCAGAATCTAGAAGTGAACCGCACATCTCTGTCAGAAATCACAGAGACTGGCACTCCATGTCGAGCTACAACCTCTCGGATGTAGATATCGGCCAGCTTCTCGGCCGAGATGCTCTCCTGGATCGGTATGAAATATGCACTCTTGGTCAACCGATCCACGATGACCCAAATTGAATCTACTCCCTGTACAGTCCTGCGAAGCTTGGTGATAAAATCCATGGTAATATCTTCCCATTTCCACATGGGGATGTCCAATGGCTGCGTCTTGTCGTGAGGCCTCTGGTGCTCGGCGTTGACCTTCTTGCAGGTCAGGCACCTCTCGACATACCAAGCTATATCCCCTTTCATGCAGGGCCACCAGTAATCATGACAAAGATCTCTATACATCTTCGTCGCCTCGGGATGAATCGAGAATCAAGATTTGTGCGCCTCCTCAATCAAAACCTGGCATACCCCTCCATGATATGGAACCCACACCCTACGGTGTAGTGTCAACAACCCACGACCATCATAGTCGAAGGAGGAAACCTGCCCTACAATACGCTCGCTCTTCCGATGTTCCTTCTTCATAGCCTCCTGGTGGGCCTCTCGGATCTGCTCCAGAAGCGGAGTCACCACTTTCATCCACAAGAAAACGTCTCTGATCGGGGTAGCCTTGCGGCTAAGAGCATCGGCCACCACATTGGCTTTCCCCGGGTGGTAGAGGATCTCACAATCGTAATCCTTCACCCCATCCAGCCACCGACGCTGCCTCATGTTCAGATTCGGCTGATCCATGAGGTACCTCAGACTCTTGTGATCCGTGTAAATGGTACAACGGACCCCATAGAGGTAATGTCTCCATATCTTGAGGGTGAAGACAACCACCCCCACCTCCAAATCGTGCGTCGGGTAGTTCGCCTCGTGAGGCTTCAGCTGCCTCGAAGCGTAAGCGATAACATGCCCTTTCTGCATCAATATTGCGGCCAAACCTGAAATGGACGCATCACAATATACTAGAAAATCCTCCACGCCCTCTGGCAGGGCGAGAATCGGCGCCTCGCATAATCTCTGTCTCAAGGTCTCAAATGTTGCCAGTTGCTCAGGCCCCCAGCGAAAAACAACGGCTTTCTTCGTCAGCCGGGTCAGGGTACGACTATCTTGGAGAAGTCCTGAATGAATCTACGGTAATAGCTTGCCAATCCCAGGAAACTCCGAATCTCATATGGAGACTTCGGAACCTCCCATCTCATCACGACCTCCACTTTGGTCGGGTCAACCAAAATACCGTTCTAGTTGACAAGGTGCCCAAGGAACTACACCTCGCGCAACAAGAACTCACACTTGGAGAACTTGGCGTACAAGCTCTCCCTCCGCAAGGTATCCAGCACCTCCCACAAGTGCTCCTCGTGCTGCTCATGCATCTTGGAATAAACCAAGATGTCATCGATGAAAACTATCACAGACCGATCCAATATTGGTCTGCATACGCGGTTCATGAGGTCCATGAACACGGCAGGAGCATTGGTGAGCCCGAAGGGCATCACCACGAACTCATAGTGTCCATAGCGAGTCCGGAACGCAGTCTTCTGTACATCCTCGTCTCTAAACCTCATATGATGGTAGCTTGAACGTAAATCAAACTTGGAAAACCAAGATGCCCCCTGTAGTTGGTCAAAGAGATCATCAATCCTTGGGAGTGGGTAACGGTTCTTCACCGTTACCTTGTTCAGCTCCCGGTAATCTATACACATCCGATGTGACCCGTCCTTCTTCTTCACTAACAGAATC
Source organism: Lactuca virosa (assembly GCF_052849685.1). Classification (NCBI taxonomy): domain Eukaryota; kingdom Viridiplantae; phylum Streptophyta; class Magnoliopsida; order Asterales; family Asteraceae; genus Lactuca; species Lactuca virosa. Next base: position 78,664,985 of record NC_136431.1, read on the forward strand.
GGGGCACCCCAGGGTGAACTGCTCGGTCTGATGAATCCCTTGTCTAACAGTTCTTGCAGTTGTGTAGACAACTCTTGCATCTCGGGAGGAGCCAAACGATACAGTGCCTTGGCTATCGGGGCCACACCAGGAACCAGGTCGATCCTAAACTCCACCTGTCTCTCCGGAGGTATCCCAGGAAACTCCTCTGGAAACACATCCGGATACTCTCGCACCACCGGCACATCACTCATAGTCGCCTTACCCTCCTCCCGGGTATCCATGACGTAGGCGACATATCTGACGCAACCCTGCTGAAGGTAGCGCCTAGCCCTCGCTGCTGAGCATAAAGCTGGTCTACGTTGTGGCCTCTCGCCCTGAATCACCAGCTCTCTCCGGCTTGGGGTCCTGACACGTACCAACTGCTGTGCACAGTCAATCATAGCCCCATTAGGGCTCAACCAGTACATACCGACGATGACCTTGTTCCCACGCAAAGGTATGGGAACCAAGTCTACCAAGTAGCGCTCCTCGAACAACCTCAAAACACAAACTCTGAAAACCTCTAATGCTCGAACTGATCGGTCGTCAGCAATCTCGACCTCTAGAGGGCAATCCAACATGCCCGAAGACTCAGGGAACCTCTTGCTAAGTGCAAGAGAGACAAACGATCGGGTAGCACCCGAGTCGAACAACACCTGAACTGGAATACCGTTCACATGGAACGATCCTAAACAAAACACATAACATGGCACATGAATATCATAAACAACATATAATGAAAGCTAGGGAGAATAAATCATACCCGTCACCACATCGGGTGCGGCGTGTGCCTCCTCGGTAGTTAACTGGAAGGCTCGACTCCTCACCATTGGAGCCTCTGACTTGCCCTGCCGGCCATCCGTGAGCCGCAGGGTCGCTGGAGATGGCGCCGTCACTGGCATTGCTGCTGTCAATCTCGGGCAGTTGGCCTTTTTATGTCCCTTCTGATTGCAATGAAAGAAAATCAGGTCTGATGTCTGAAAGGTGGGAGCAGGGGCAGTACAATCCCTACCAAAATGCCCAGTCTTGCCGCACTTATAGCAGCCTGATCTCGACCCAGTACGGCAAACCCCCTCATGTGACCTGCCGCATTTTCCACAGCGGCCCCGGCCCTGCTGGCCCTTTGACCTAGAGTCGAATCCCTTGGGCTTCTTCCCCGAAGCCCCAGTAACATGTCCCTCCTCCGCCTTCCTCTTCCTGATGTGCTCAAAATCAATCTCCCTCTCCCTCACCCTGGCAATCATAGAATCCAGGGTCGGGCATGCTGAGTAGCTGACGTGTTCTCGAATGTCCGCTCTCAACATGTCATGATAGCGGGTCTTCTACATCTCCTCATCCCCCGCATACTGAGGTACCAACAAGGCCCTCTCCCAGAACTTGGCGGTAATCTCCGCCACTATCTTTGTAGTATGTCTCATATCTAGAAACTCCCTGGCCAGGTGCTGAAGCTCCACAGCCGACGCAAACTCAGCCCTAAACTTGGTCACAAAGTCCGACCAGGTCATAGCCTCAACAACTGAGGCTCCCAATGAATCACCAACTGACTCCCACCAATCCCTAGCCCTGTCCCTCAAACAACCTGCAACATATCGAACCTTCGACCCCTCAGGGAAGAAGCCCGTCAACTGTCCAGACTCGATGTCTGCAATCCATCTCATGGATGCGATGGGGTCGTTCTCCCCATGGAAATCCGGTGCACCACTCCCCATGAAGTCCTTAAAGGACAGTGTGCGCGACCCTGACTGGCTAGCCGCCCAGTCACTCCTGAACGCCCTAAGGCGATCCTCCATTAGCTCAATGATCCCCTCCTTGATCGACCCGAAAATCATCGGGGTCGACTCAAGAATGCCTCTAGTGATCTCAGAAGCAATGAACTCACGTAGTCCCTCATCAATTGGCTCGGCATCTGATCCCGAACCTGATCCTGAACCGGATCTTGACCCTGAACCTCCTCCTCCTCCTTGTCGCGTAATCATCACCATTCTGAAACAAAACACATAATCATTAGGGTCGTACATAACCTCGAGAGGTCTCACATACTACAAGTTTTCTGGTTCTATCTCGGCCCTCCTTGACTCGAGTACGGATCCTCTGCTTTCAGTAATACGGGCTCATACTACCTTCCACATCTATCCGTACTTTCCTCAAGGATTTCCTTGACTTCACCAAGTCTCTTCCACTACTACTGCTCGCTGCACTTGTAACATCCCAAAATTTCGAGACTAAAATTTCATTTTTAATTTACGAGAAACATTTAATAACTTTGTTCCAGACATTGAAAACATCCCATTTAAACAAATATCAGAGTTCAAATCCCAAAGATCATAAAATGCGGAAATCATAGTGTGATGCGCTGCGATCGTCCCGGGCTCCTTCCTTGGAAAACATGAGTACCTGAAACAAAAGCTGAAAGCCGTAAGCATGAAGCTTAGTGAGTTCCCCAAATACCACATACCATACATATCAACTGATCCATACATGCCATACATAACCATGAGCCATACATACAAACATATCCATAATCAAGTAAGGTGCTATGTGCCAAACATAGTCTTGTTGTTATGCCACGAGCCGCACGTGGTCTTTCTTGTCAAGCCTGGGCCACTCCCTGGGTCTTACAGACAAGTTCCAAGGGCCACCCCTGGTCTTCCATGCAAGCATGAAAAAGACAACTATACATACTACTCTACTAGGCTACTCAGCATACAGTGTGCCAGGAGCCACCTCCTGGTCTTTCATAGTACATAGTGTGCCAGGAGCCACCTCCTGGTCTTTTATACATGTTGCCTAGGGCTAACCCCCGGGTCTGCCTACCATACATAATAACATACTGTGTGCCAGGAGCCTCCTCCTGGTCTTTCATGCAAAATGCCTAGGGCTAACCCCCGGGTCTTCCTACCATACATAAACTAAATGGGCCGACATTGTGGCCGTAGACCCATACAAACAGTGAGGAGACTCACCTTGCAGTGCTGAACCTTGCCGATACTCCTCTGGCTGCTGACTGGCAATTCCCGAACTGCTGACCCTTCGGCTTCCAGACTACCAATACCAAACATCACTTATTCTAATACAATAATCCTTCCGGGGGTAAAATGACTGTTCTACCCCTATACCAACTTGGTCCATATTTAAGGCCCAAAACTAAGGCCCAACTATTTCCTTGGCCTATATTATCTGACTCATGATGGCCCATTAAGGCCCAAAAACCCAAAGTCCAAAGCACAGCCCACACCGAGGCCCAATTACTCAAAACCCAAACTGGCAGAGTATGCGGGGCGTACTCCTAGGTACGCTAAGTGTACTGGCTGATGGCTTGTACGTCGTGCATACCTCCTTGTACGCCCAACATACAACCCTGTTAAGCCACTTTTTGATTAAGTGCTTAATACTCCGATCCAAAGGCTACAAACTCAGATCCAAGTCGTCTTCCATGTCTTAATTCAAAAAGTCACTAACTTGGTGACTTGCAATCCACCAAATAAGCCCAAACTCAAAAGGGGACAACATACTTTCATTCCAAGGGTTAGATCTCATGCATGAACACAAATAAGTCCTAAAGGGTGAAACTTTACTGCTTATGGGACTCATATGACTCTAAGAGAGGCGACCATGGACTTAGAAACGTGCTTGAGTCTCAAAGATCGATTCTTGGGACCAAAAGAGTCCATAAACTTGTACTAAGAGAGATCTAAGAGATTAATCATCAAGCTCAAAAATTTATACCTTGAAAAGGTCCGAAATGAAGCAAATATCCCATATCTATATCTTCTCCTTTGGTCCACCACTCTCCTTGCTCTTCACTTGTTTGAGAAAATGGCTTTACAACACTAGAATCCTTCTTCCAAGGCCTCCAAGCTCCAAAAACACACAAGGGAGGTTTAGGGTTTCGTGAAAACTGTCTAGGGGTGATAAGGAGGCTAGCCTTGAGGGTATAATGTTCTTTATATAGTGGCACACCCTAAATTTAGGGCTTTCTGGACTCTAGGCGTACCTCCAGTACGCTGGGCGTAACCCAGCTTACTCTGGGTGTACCCATCCAAACACATGCATGCCTCCTTTGCATTCATGGGTCCTCCTTGCCAAACATTTCCTTTAGGGACCATTATTGTCAATATCTTTAATGTGTCATAACTCCTTCATTCTAGATCCGTTTCCGATGAACTTTATATCCACGGAAAGGTGGCGAGAAGCCCTACGCTTCTAGAAACACACCCCGACCCGAAACCTTCTCGAATAAAAATCAAAGCCTATAAATGACCAAAACGCCCCTAGCCTTGGCTTCTGAAATCCATAAATGAATATTTTAGAACAGGGCGTTACAACTCTCCCCCATTTAAAGTAGACTTCGTCCTCGAAGTCCGCTACGGCCAACTATGCTGCAATCTGCTCATAACCTTCCTGCCTGATGCACACTTCACCTGCTTGGTCCAATCCTCGGAGGACCACCTCCAATGGCCTACTGTCCGGTCATCCTGGCTAAAACTAGTCCTTGCAGATAATAACCTCGAGTGCACTCTAATCCTCGTCAATCTTGAGAACACAAATCACTCAACCGGCAATCCTTCTGGTACTCCCCGAGTACTTAGGCTGGACATCCTAGGGGTTCACCCCTTTTCCTTGCGCATTTACTGGCCTTCCCAAGGCAACGTTCCATAACTAACCACCTCCTCTATCACTACGAAGGACATACCCTTCACGGTATCCATTACTCCAGCCACTCCTAGTGCTGGTCACTACTGCCGATACACACTGAATGCTTCTTACTACTATAACTTAGTGCTGAGAACCCAACCTAGCGAATGGATCAGATAATCCTTCGAGTAAAAGATTCATCCCTGCAACGGTTAGACTTATATGAGAGCTATGTAACAGGGTCAAACCCTTCCCTCTGAGATTATTTAACCTTGCTGTGAGAGGCGTACCACTCCCCGGTCAACTAGCTGCCCCATACCATACTTCTCTTATCACCACTGTCCTTATCTTAAGATTCTGCTGTCCCTTATCCGCCTTCTGGATGAACCGAGACCACCCTGGTCCCAACTAATCTGCCGATAACTGGGATACCGGACTCCCACCGGTTACTGAACCCAAGCTCAATCGCTCAGTCGCTCTCAGCGACTCCCGAAGAAAACTTCGACTATCTAAATCTGCTCTTTCCACCAAGCCACTCATGGCTCCATTATTTTGGCCGATCCTCCCGATCGCACTTTCTGACCATTCCTTGCCAGCATGATCTACTACAGGGGTGAATACTACCCGAACTGCTGTAGCCTTACATCACTCCTGGTCTCCAACGACTTGCCGCATCCTGAATCCAATCATACTGTGCGAACTGTCCTATCCTGGTCTATACTACTTGAAGAAACCCACAAGCGAGTCACATAGCTGATACCTTCTCACTGCTAACTAAAAACCGGCGAATGCTACGGGCGACCCCGCAGTCTGATATTCCCATACCATCTGACCACTATTGCATGCTACGGGCCACCCCATAGTCTTACTATGACAATATACTAATGACTAACTCACGAGTGCTACGGGCCAGCCCGTAGTCTTACTATTTCAATATATGAATGCTACGGGCCACCCCACAGTCTTACAACTTTCCTACTCTATTTGTCAACTAGTGAATGCTACGGGCGACCCCATAGTCTTACAACACCTCTACACTATCTGCTAACTAATGCTACGGGCCACCCCATAGTCTTTGCCACACTTCTCATGCTATCTGGCCACTGGTGAATGCTACGGCTAACCCGCAGTCTTACAACACTTCCCACACTAACTGGCTACTAGTGAATGCTACGGCTAACCCGCAGTCTTGCAACACTTTCCCACACTGACTGCTACTAGTGAATGATACAGCTAACCCGCAGTCTTACAACACTTTCTTACTACTCAACCGCTGACCATGTCGCTGTCTACTAATCCGAACTCACTCCAAGGTTGAGCATACATGCACGATCTAATATCCCAAGCTAAACTCATGTTTTGACTGAGACCCCCGTCCTGATTTCTTAAGACATGCTATCAACCATCACGAGAACGAGACCTCAATGTTGGCAAGTTTTCCGAACTTCCAGCTCATACTACCCTCACTTCCTACAGCTGCTCGGGGCTGCCTTGCTTCCTGGCATGAACGCGAAACTTATCCCAGTTTCAAAACCGCTTCTGCTTCTGAATCCCTGGGCGATTCTCCCCCACTTAGATTCGACTAAATCCTTAAAATATGCGCGACTTGCAGGACCCTCATTCCTTTCTTCCTTACACGATAGGCACCTTGACTACCAACGTCTAACCTTGCTAGTGATCCATTACTAGCCTACTCCGAATATCGCACGATTACTGAAGACCAAATGAACGTTTTTATGAATTCCTAATACTGATGATCCCCAGTGCTCGATCTGACGTCCTTAAGGTCCAAATAACCAATGCTCAGAGCAACCTCTTCAGTGATAGACCACTTCCCTTGATGCTTCCAAAAGCCATCCCAAACATTAAGACTAAAACCACCGAATCCTGACAATGGCGGATAACTACCTTGCTGAAGTCTGACCTCGGACCGCCACGTAATGCCCCTGAACCGATCTCGACCATACCCAAAATAACACTGATTGCTTTCAAACCAGAAAGGGAATTTGACCCCACACTAGCTGCTAACAATTCCCGGTATGCAATTGGCATATGACATTTTCCACAATATAATCCGAATACAAGCAGGGAGATAACTCATACATACTCTTACCCGGACTGAGGCAAGAACAACCATAATATAGATAGAATCAAAAAGAAGGAATTGATACATATCTGAAACATTCCATGCTGTAATCCGGATCTCCCTCGTCTGTCACTGCAAGGCCCTACCCTCTCGCTCATCCGTAATCCTCAAAGTAGTCGGGGCAGACGCACTCCCTGCTCCTATCCTCAGCGTCGGGCAGTCGGCCTTCTTGTGGCCCACCTGATTGTAGTGAAAACATAATGGGCTTGCCCCCTGTGGGCAGTCCCTGCTGACGTGACCATCACTGCCACACTTGTAGCAGCCTGAACCCCTAGAACGGAAAACTCCCTCGTGCAATTTCTCGCACGTGTTGCATTGACTTCGGCCCTGCCGACCTACCAATTGTTGATCTAAAGTCTTGGGTCTCTTCCCGAGACCCTCCAAAGTATACATCTGATCTGACCTCCTCTTCGCAATGTCCTCCAAATCAATCTCCCTTTCCCGCGCCCTGGCAATCATAGAGTCCAGGGTCGGGCATGTTGAGAAGCTGACATGCTCCCGAATATCAGCTCTCAACATGTCATGATAGCGGGTCCTCCACATCTCCCCATCCCCTGCATACTGAGGCACCAATAAGGCCCTCTCCCGAAACTTGGCGGTAATCTCTGCCACCGATTATGTCGTCTGTCTCATGTCTAGGAACTCCCTGGCCAGCTGCTGAAGCTCCACAGCCGGCACAAACTCCACCCTAAACCTGGTCACAAAGTCAGACTAGGTCATAGCCTCAATAGCTGAGGCTCCCAAGGAATCACCAACTGACTCCCACCAGTCTCTAGCTCTGTCCCTCAAACATCCCGCAGCAAATCGAACCTTCGACCCCTCAAGACAGAAGCTCGTCAACTGTGCAGACTCAATGTCTGCAATCCATCTCCTAGCGGCAATGGGGTCCTTCATCCCGTGGAAATCTGGAGCACCACTCCCTCTGAAGTCCTTGAAGGACAGTGTACGCGATCCTGATTGGTTGGATGCCATGTCACTCCGGAATGCTCTGAGGCGATCCCCCATCAGCTCAATAATCCCTTCCTTGATCGAACCGAAAATCACCGGGTCGACTCAAGGATACCTCTCGTGATCTCAGACACGATGAACTCGCGTAGTCCCTCATCCACTGGCTCAGAACCTGCACCCAAACCTGATCCTGAACCGGATCCTGATCCTCCTACTCCGTGTCGCGTAATCATCACCATTCTGAAACGAAACACAAAATTTCCAGGGTCATACGTAACCTCGGAAGGTCTCACATACTACAAGTTTCCTGGTTCTATCTCGGCCCTCCTTGACTCGAGTACGGATCCTCTGCTTTCAGTAGTACGGGCCCATACTACCTTCCACATCTATCCGTACTTTCCTCAAGGATTGCTTCGACTTTACCAAGTCCCTTCTACTTCTGTTGCACTCTGCCGCTCTCCTCCTAGGCTTTCCTAGGTTCCCGAACCCACCTAGTCCTCATCTGCTGAGATACTCTTCATGATGCCAATTTACCACTACATGAATACCATCACATGTGGCGAGGCTCGGATAATCCTTCGAGTAAAAGACTCATCCCTACAATGGTTAGACTCAAACGAGAGCTGCGCAGTAGGGTCAAATCCAACACTCTGAGATTATTCAACCCTGGTCACATGTGACTTAGCGTATTCATCTAGTAGTTAACTCTCATCACTCAAAATGCCAAAAAGCACAAAGCAAGCAGTATTCAGACAATGGAAAATCTAACCAACATATTCCAATCAAGCTATCCTCTACTCAAGAGTCTGTACTAGCATGTAATTCAAAGGCCCATACAATCATGCATAACCTAAACATGCCATCCTACTACTGGCTAACCAGTTCTAGCATGCAATTCTACAAGTTCACATAAGCATACAAAGGCATATCTCTTAGATCCTTAGACATAATCTAGCATGTGATTCATATAATCATATCATATCACATAATAAATATGTATTGGTATTTTGGGAACCACTTACTTGAGCTCGGTTGATTGCACGCATCACACATCTTGTTCTTTTCAAAGTTCTTTCCTTTTTTAACTATTTTCTCTTTTCAAAGTTCCTTTTTATAAAAATGATTTTCTTTGAAAATTTTCATACCAAGTCCTTAGTTTGAGTTCAGACATACCTGAAAGTGTATCTGAATCCCTCAAACCAAGGCTCTGATACCAACTTGTAACATCCCAAAATTTCGAGACTAAAATTTCATTTTTAATTTACAAGAAACATTTAATAACTTTGTTCCAGACATTGAAAACATCCCATTTAAACAAATATCAGAGTTCAAATCCCAAAGATCATAAAATGTGGAAATCATAGTGTGATGCGCTGCGATCGTACCGAGCTCCTTCCTTTGAAAACATGAGTACCTGAAACAAAAGCTGAAAGCCGTAAGCACGAAGCTTAGTGAGTTCCCCAAATACCACATACTATACATATCAACTGATCCATACATGCCATACGTAACCATGAGCCGTACATACAAACATATCCATAATCAAGTAAGGTGCTATGTGCCAAACATAGTCTTGCTGTTATGCCACGAGCCACACGTGGTCTTTCTTGTCAAGCCTGGGGCCACTCCCTGGGTCTTACAGACAAGTGCCAAGGGCTACCCCCTGGTCTTCCATGCAAGCATGACAAAGACAACCATACATACTACTCTATTAGGCTACTCAACATACAGTGTGCCAGGAGCCACCTGTTGGTCTTTCATAGCATACAGTGTGCCAGGAGCCACCTCCTGGTCTTTCATACATGTTGCATAGGGCTAACCCCCGGGTCTTCCTACCATACATAATAACATACTGTGTTCCAGGAGCCTCCTCCTGGTCTTTCATGCATAATGCCTAGGGCTAACCCCCGGGTCTTCCTACCATACATAAACTAAATGGGTCAGCATTGTGGCCGTAGACCCATACAAACAGTGAGGAGACTCACCTTGCACTGCTGAACCTTGCCGATACTCCTCTGGCTGCTGACTGGCAATTCCCGAACTGCTGACCCTTCGGCTTCCCGACTACCAATACCAAACATCACTTAGTCCAATACAATAATCCTTCCGGGGGTAAAATGACCATTCTACCCCTAGACCAACTTGGTCCATATTTAAGGCCCAAAACTAAAGCCCAACACTATGTAAGCTTTCCAAGCCCACTAGTGGCCCACCCAATCCCTCTATTGGGCCGTACTCTAAGCCCAACTATTTCCTTGGCCTATATTATCTGACTCATGATGGCCCATTAAGGCCCAAAGACCCAAAGTCCAAAGCACATCCCACACTAAGGCCCAATAACTCAAAACCTAAACTGGCAGAGTACGCGGGGCGTACTCCTAGGTACGCTAAGCATACTGGCTGATGGCTTGTACGCCGTGCGTACCTCCTTGTACGCCCAACGTATAGCCCTGTTAAGCCACTTTTCCATTAAGTGCTTAATACTCCGATCCAAAGGCTACAAACTCAGATCCAAATCCTCTTCCATGTCTTAATTCATAAAGTCACTAACTTGGTGACTTGCAATCCACCAAATAAGCCCAAACTCAAAAGGGGATAACATACTTTCTTTCCAAGGGCTAGATCTCATGCATGAACACAAATAAGTCCTAAAGGTTGGTACTTTACTGCTTATGGGACTCATATGACTCTAAGGGAGGCAACCCTGGACTTAGAAACGTGCTTGAGTCTCAAAGATCCATTCTTGGGACCAAAAGAGTCCATAAACTTGTACTAAGAGAGATCTAAGAGATTAATCATCAAGCTCAAAACTTTATACCTTGAAAAGGTCCGAAATGAAGCAAATATCCCAGATCTATATCTTCTCCTTTGGTCCACCACTCTCCTTGCTCTTCACTTGTTTGAGAAAATGGCTTTACAACACTAGAATCCTTCTTCCAAGGCCTCCAAGCTCCAAAAACACACAAGGGAGGTTTAGGGTTTCGTGAAAACTGTCTAGGGGTGATAAGGAGGCTGGCCTTGAGGGTATAATGTTCCTTATATAGTGGCACACCCTAAATTTAGGGCTTTCTGGACTCTAGGCGTATCTCCAGTACGTTGGGCGTATGCTAAACACACCCGCGATCCTTTCCCTTTATACGCTGGGCGTAACCCAGCTTATGCTGGGCGTAACCCGGCTTACGCTGGGCATACCCAGCCAAATACGTGCATGCCTCCTTTGCATGCATGGGTCCTCCTTGCCAAACATTTCCTTTAGGGACCATTATTGTCAATATCTTCAAAGTGTCATAACTCCTTCATTCTAGATCCGTTTCCGATGAACTTTATATCCACGGAAAGGTGGCGAGAAGCCCTACGCTTCTAGCAACACACCCCGGCCCGAAACCTTCTCGAATAAAACTCAAAGCCCATAAATGACCAAAATGCCCCTAGCCTTGGCTTCTGAAATCCATAAATAAATATTTTAGAACATGGCGTTACATCACTGATCTCATCCTAGGCTTACCCTAGGGTAACTCTCCGACCTACTCTCCGCCATCAGCTGCATAAGGAATCCCTACTATCTTTACCTAACTAGCTTGCGAATACCATTACATATCACTAAGACCAGGCAAATCTTCGAATGAGAGGTCCTACCCTATAACGGTTGGACTCAAACAAGAGCTACGAAATAGGGCTAGACCTAACCTTCTAAAATTATTTAGTCCTTGAAATATTTAACTTAACATATTCGTTTACTAGTTAGTTAAAGATAACTAGAACTCCTAAAAGCACAAAGCAAGCAGCATTCGAGCATTGAGTAACCATACCAAGCATGTTCTATTCAGACCATCATATTACTAACTAATCAGTTCTAGCATATCACTCAATAGGCACATAAGGCATCTTCCTAGATCATTAGCCCTAATCTAGCATGCAGTTCTTATACACATATAACATGCATACAAGGATTCCTTCCTAGATCCTTAGCCCTAATCTAGCACGCAATTCTCATAATCATATCACATCATAACATAACATGTATGGGTATCTTGGGGAAAAGTTACTTGAGCTCGGCCGGTCGCACGCATCACACACCTTGTTTTTTCTCAAAACCTTTTTATTTTAAATTTGAGAAAACGATTTTCTTGTAAAAATCTTTCAAACCCTCGATTTGAGTCCAGACACCCCCGGAGGTGTGTCTGAATCCCTCGAACCAAGGCTCTGATACAAACTTGTAACATCCCAATTTTCAAGACCAAAAATTTTGTTTTTAATTAAGTAACTTATAAAACCATTTACTGAAAAACAACATCATCATCATTTCAATTCGTAAAACCATATTCACATGTCTCAAAAACCATAACAGAAAGTTGTAATAATGTCAGAGTACAAATCCCATGGATCCCAGATGCGCTGCTACCGTGCCGACTCCTTCCCCTTCGACGAAGAGGTACCTGAAACCAAAACTGAAAACCGTAAGCACAAAGCTTAGTGAGTTCCCCCATCAAACCACATACCACATAATGTCTGTCCCTCGGTATCTTTCAACCCGTATCTGTCTGGCATAACTGGGAGCTGGACTCCCCTTCAGTATCTTTCAACCGGTAACCGGGAACTAACCTCCCCTTCAGTATCTTTCAACTGGTAACCGGGAACTAACCTCCCCTTCGGTATCTTTCAACTGGTAACCGGGAGCTAACCTCCCCTTCGGTATCTTTCAACCGGTAACCAGGAGTTAACCTCCCCTTCGGTATCTTTCAACCGGTAACCGGGAGTTAACCTCCCGTTCGGTATCTTTCAACCGGTAACTGGGGACTATTTCACCCCTACCACTACCACATAACAACATATCATAAACATACCGCTAGACATGCATGGGTTCTGACGACCCCTTCGGTATCTTTTAACCGGTAACCAGGACTAATCCCCCTACTACCACTATCACATATATCACAACATGCTAATCGCATAAAAATATCAGGTAGTAGAAAACCTAGATAATTATCACAAAGACAATCATCTATCAACCAACTCCTACTAGTGGACCGGCATTATGGTCGTAGACCCACTTCTACTGGAAGGTAACTCACCTCAATGTTATGAAGTGTCTGAACTGTCCTCGCTGCCGGGATCAACTCCTCTCAATCCCTACATGTAACAACCTTCCTTAATTTACCATTACATACCCTTAACCCTTAAAAGGGTTACTCAAGTCCAAGTCAAAGTCAAGGTCAAGACCTTGGTCAAAGTCAACATCTGGTTGGCTAGACTCGCCGAGTTGGTCCACCAAATCGTCGAGTCCCCACGTCCACAAAATGCTACAACCACATCCCTACTCGTCGAGTGTAGCAAGAGCTCAGCGAGTTATCCTTCAATAAAACATCGGGACCTTCTTCAACTGACTCGCCGAGTTCATCTTCATTCGTAAGAAGGTGTTTAGTCTATGACTCGCCGAGTTCTCCTTGAACTCGTCGAGTCCGTCTTCATGTGGTTGGGACATTGCCTTGAACTCGCCAAGTCCTTCGATCTTCAAGTCCATAACAAACCCCAACAGGCTGAGTTTTCCTTCAACCCAACCAAAGACCATCTCCAGAAGGAGTTTGGGGGAAACTGCAACCCGACTCGCCGAGTCCCTTTTTGTCCAAAACTATACAGTCGATTTTAATCGGTCTTAATGCATCCAAACCATAGTTCTGGCCTCCTAGGGTCCATATTATACGTAAAGTTCCAATCTTGACGTCCATGCGTGAGGTATTTGGCCCAAATGGATCTAGAATGAAGTCCACAAGAAGCATGGGGTGCTTATGGCAATAAAGTTGGCACGTTTATACCATAAGAACCCCCAATGGTTCCAGATCTGAATCTATACCCTCAATGAACCACAAAATTCCGAGTATGGCACATCTAAGGCTTAGAAAAGGTAGAAATGAACCCTAACTAGATATCTAAGAGATAGATTGTCAAGGTTTCAGCTTTATACCTCAAGTGAGTTGGAAATGGGGCACAACCTCTGGATCTACTAGCTTTCACTCGAACTTCCAAGCTCCTTCTTCCTTCTCAAGCTTCACAATCACCACAAGCACACAAAAAGGGCTCAATAACACTCAAACAAGGTTATGGTTTTAATTTAGGGTTTCTCTGAGTTGGGAGGGACGATGGAGGCTGGGTTGAGACAAGATAAGTTGTTTAAATAGGGTGCAAACCCTAAATATTGGGGTTTTGTCCAGACAGCCCTACTCGTCGAGTCGGTCTCCCGACTCGTCGAGTAGGTCACTTATCCTCCCGATCAAAAGTCGAGTCTACTAGACGAGTTGGGCCTCCAACTCGCCGAGTCGCAGTGCAAAATATGAAATTACTTGATTTTAAATACGTACCAGGAACCGGGCGTTACACATTGCATTTGTTGGTAGATAAATATACAAGATCGGTATCATTAACAAAATTGTCGATGGATGAGGTAAACATGAAACGTAAAGAAACTCGAATTTATACTCACACGTATATACAAATAAGGAAGTAAGATTAATTTTCTAAGTTAACCAATGAAGTTCAAATAATCAAAAAAACATATTATAGGTGACCCAAATCATACGTAGGAAGCGACGAAACATACATAAGAAGAAGCACGAAAACATAAAAATCAATTACGTCGAAACGTAGACAAACTCAAATATCTACCGATACATACATAAAAAAGCAAGTAAGATTTAAAAAAAATATTAACAAATAAAAGTTCTAAATTTACGTCGAAATGTGATCACCTTCAATTTATAACGACACATACATAAAAATAAATATGTAAATAATAGTTTTTTTAAGTTAACGAACGAAAGTTATTAAGGAAAAAAGCAGATTATATATATTATGAGGGATAAACATAAAAGTTTAGAAAATAAAGAGATGAAAATGACATTTTAAAAAGTAGATATCTGAAAAATATAATTTTACAAAGTATTTTAAAAATGAAAAGAATGAAAAATATCATTTCTAAAAGTTAAGGGTGCCAACCGTCGGTGAAATTATCCACCGACGTTGGTTTTTAATATTTGGTTAATGTATTTGCATGTTGACTAAAATTAGTAAGGTTTTTTTTATTTAAGTATTATATTTTCTATGTTTTAGTTTTTTTTGGCTTCTTTATTTGATTGATGATAATTAATACAAAAATTAAGAGACTTTTATAAAGTTTCTCAAATGGTCCACAAAGCTTCACAAACTCTCAAAAATGATCATCATACAAAATTTGACAAATTGTTCTTCCGGAGAACTTAGGGTTTATTTATTATTATTATTTTTTTATTTTGCGTGTAGATCTGCGTATCCATTTCTATCTATGTCGCGCAGACATATCACTTTGCAAAGTGTTTGTTTCTTTTTGAAGTGCACAGATCTAAAAACGTCGGCGCGATGTCTTCTTGACCCAATTATGGGTCAATGTCTTCAAAGGTCTTCACAACTCATTTTAACCTAAACCAAAGAAAAATACGGATACATCTTTTTTTCTTTTCTCCGACGCCTCCAATATCATTTGATCATATTGCTCCCTCCATTGCTTTTTGGAAGTGTGTAGATCTAAAAACTTATATGCGATGTATTCTTGGCCAATCATGGGTCAATGTCTTCAAAGGTCTTCACAAATCATTTTAACCTAACAAAAAAATAGACACATCTTTTTTTCGTTTCTCCAGCACCTCCAATACCATTTGATCATATTGCTCCCTCCATCGCTGGTCTTTTTCAGCCTCATCACCTCCTTTCGTCACTGCCGTCCAAACCAGGCGCACCATCGGCTGGAAGACGACCTTCGACTCGTTGGATTTTCACTTGAAAACGCAAACATGTTTGCACCTCTCATGTTCCAGATTTTTTTGCTGAAAATGTATCCTCACAAATGACTGCTCCCTCCATCGCCGGTCTTCAACCTCATCTCTTCCTCTCGTTGCCGGCATCCAGACCTGGCGCACCACCAGCTTCGACAAACGACCTCCTACTCACCGGATTTTCATTTGAAAACGCAAACAAGGTTTGTGCCTCTCCTATTTCGGATTTTTATTGCTGAAATTGAAGGTTATTTTTGCTGAAAAACACTCCATTTTACTGAAATTAGTTGTTTAATCTTGCTGAAAACCTTCCTGAAATTAGCTTTTCTTGCTTAATTTCTTGTTAAATGTTGCTGAAATATAATATTTCTTGATGTATCTTGCTGAAATTTGAAATATTGATATTTATGTGTGTTATTTTTTTTGTTGAAATAATGATGTTTATGTGTTGTTTTGTGCTAAAAATGTCAAATAATGATGTTTATATGTTGTTGTTTTTTTTGTTTTTTTACTGAAATTGTGAAATAATGGTGTTTATATGCAGTTTTTTTGCTGAAAATGTGAAATTGTTATTGTAAAACTTAATTTTTTTATTGTAAGACTTATTTGGTTGCATTAATTTTATTTCAATGTTGCACGACTAGAATTACTAGAATTTTGGTGTTGAAAAACCATTTTAAGTTTGTAAAATGACTTTATTTAAAATTCAGTTTATTTTAGCAGCTTGCAGACATTAAAAAACAAATAGACTTCTTATTGTATAATGTAGATGTTTGTTCCACCTCTTCTATCGCAAAGGCTTACAGATATGGTCCGCAGACTGCAAATATTTTGTTTTCAGAAAAACAAACACCTTAATGTCTCTTTCAAACGAACATTATACACAAGGACCATCGGCGTAACAATTTTTGTCGAAAGAGACCTTTGATACAAAAAAAAGTTTCATAAGGACCATTTGAGGAAACTTTTTAAAAGTATAGTGACCATTCGAGAAATTTGTCCAAAATATATCAATTGAACTATCACTAAAAGACATGCCAACTATAGAAATGACCAATGTCGTGCTATATTTCAAATTTCAACATTATATCTCAATTGTGATGACAATTTTAACAATAGATCTGATGTTTGCTAATGTAGTTGACTACCTGGTATCAGAAGAGCAAACGACCTTCATCGAAGGGAGACAAATCGTAGATGGGCCCCGGATTTTATCAGAGATCATTTCATGGTCAAAGAAGATGAAGAAATAGTTGATGATATTTAAAGTCGATTTCGCTAAGTTGGGACTATTTAGATTGTGTCTTGAAGAAATTTGGCTTTGGTGAGGTGTGGAGGGGATTGATAAGAAGGTGTCTTTTGTCTTCTAGAGCTTCGATGTTAGTTAATGGGAGCCCAACCGGTGAATTTTCTTTGGCTAGAGGCTTGCGACAAGGAGACCCACTTTCTCCTTTTCTTTTTATACTTGCCATGGAAGGGTTACATAAGATGGTGCAGGACGCGGTAGATAAGGGTTTAATTCATGGAATTAATGTTGGTCGGGAGCCTGTCCCTATTTCACGTATGTTGTATGTCGACGATGTAGTTTTTGTTACATAATGGTCTACTTCAGAGTTTGGAAACATATCTAAAGTTCTGGATGTCTTCTATCAGATGATCGGGCTTAAGCTTAATATGTAGAAATCAACATTGTATGTTATTGGAGTTGGAAATGAAGATGTGAAAAAGATAGCATAACATGCATGGTGTAATTTTGGTAAACTTCCTCTTACATACTTGGGGTTGCCTATTGCTGCTAATATGAGCATGATATCTTGCTGGGATATGGTGGTGGATAAATTTAAAAATAGAATGTCCAAGTGGAAAGCAAATTATTAATTATTAATTCTATTGACGAAGGTGAGTCTAACTGCTCTCCTCCAAATCTCAGCCGTCTAAACTCCACATTCTTTCAATCTGAGCCGCATAAACTCGATTTTGGCGGTTTTTTTGCAATTCATCGCCTCCTGATTCTTCTCCCCACGATTCTGTACGATTGCGTCTCCCAGGTTCTACACAATTTCCTGTTGTCTCCTGAAGAAGCCATTCAATTGGAAACTACATTAAACTGCAACTTTCAATCATCACCGTAAAAACTCTCTATTAACGGTTAATCACATTAGGTCGTCCCCAGATTCCTCCTTCTTCTCCCCCACGTACACGACGGTTGTCTTCCAAGAGTTTTATGACAGTTCCTCCTTCACACGTCCATGACTCCACTCTCTGCAAAACTGCGAATCAGTTTTATTGAAGAACTGCAAATCAGTTTTCTACCCACCATACGATTCCATGATTCCTAAACTCTTTGCTCCTTCGACTCCTCTCAGAACTCCTTGCCTATAAATAGAGGTTACGCTATTTTCGGAGAAAACCGTTTCTTTACAACTCTTTCTTCATCTTCTTATCTCCCCTGTTTATCGTTTTTTCTTTCGATGTACTGAAAATATCCATTAATGGCTTCTGATTGTTCTTGGTGTTTGTTGCAGGTTATTGGAAAATCTTTTTCTGCTTTGGGGCTTCTGATTGATTGGTTTCGTCCATAAATGGCTGCTGATTGTTTTCAAGTAAGTTTAATTTTATTTTCTCATCTAAATTCATGTTATTTATCTTATTTCCTTTCTGTCACAAATCTCCTTCAATCAGTGGTCGATCGAGAATGTGCAAGGTTAGGTTTTCTTTTGGTATTCAATTTATTCATGTATTTTTTGTTGGTGTCGATTCATGTATCTCTTTTTGGTTCGTGATTTTCTGTGTGTTTTTGTTCCTGTATCGCTAATTGATGCTCAATTTTTTGTTTACTAATCACTCTACTGATAAACCAATCTCAAGATTTGATCATGTATTTTTATACTTTCAATCTGAAGGACCTCCATCACATTTGATGTCAAACTCCCACCTTCGAGCGTTGAATCCATGTTGATAATGGGATGGATCAACTTTTAAAGTCAAGTAAAAGTTCAGAGCATATTATTTTGCTGCTACGATCTCTATCCTCATCTTCATCAAGGGTCAAAGAGAACTTTTATTCAATCAGATCGACAAAACTATTATACCACCATGGTGATGAGAAAAATGTCCAAGGTTAGATGTATAGACAAATCTCCATCTCAATTTGTTGATTTCCTCAAAAATTTTGTATGATTCGGTCAGTTTTTTAAATTCCTCATCTCGTCTTTGTTGATTTATTGATTTTAAAGTGAGGAATTATATTTGTTGTTGTTTATAAGGTTCTACTTCCCGCATCATTATGCTATGGTTACATTCTCTTATTCAGTTTCTCATCATTTTTAGGACTACATTTCTAGCATCTTCAAGGAGCATTTGATGTATTTTACAGAAATAATGGTAATTCGACTTTCCAAATATTAGAATTGTACATATAATTTTTTTTATACCATTCAATTTTACTTGATTTCAATTCCTTTACCTTATACATATAGTTACCAATATTATCAATGTAATCACCAAACTACCCCTCGGCTTCATCATTGGAATTTGTTGCGCACTGATATTCATTCTCTTTAATTTGTGCCAAATCAAATACTTTCCAACCATGTCATATTAACTTTCTAACTTATGTGTATATGTGTGCGTTTTAGGGGTAATTCAGTCTAATGTTGAACATGTAGTAATTCATCTTAATTTGTTTGTGTTTTACTATTATGTCATTGTTCTTTTCAGATACACTAACTTTATTTAATGTAAATCATACATGGATGGAAACTCATAAACTTAATGGCTTAAATTTGTAATTAGTATCAATGAAAATAATCGAACTGTAGCAAAAAAAGGTAATTTATTTTGATAGATGATAAAATTTTTGTGTTATTACTCTGTAATGAAATATTGTTGATCCTATCCAACATGTAGGGAGATCAAAAGTTGTAAATTAGACTGATAAACATCTTCATTTTGTAAATAATCTTCTATATTTATGTCCACTGGGTTATTCAACTTACTTTCATTATCAACTTCTTGCATATCAGTTATGAAAAACTCAATATCTGCTACATCTCTTTCACTATGCGTAAGTCTTGCTGGAGGAATTGCATCTGACAAATCTAAACTTAACAACAAATCAAATGATGGCATTGAATCTGTGAATTTGAGTTTCTTTTTTGATTGCTTTATATGATCTCATCTACTTCTTTTAAAACGCCTAGGCTAAAGAAATTATCTAACAGAGAAAAGTCAGTTTCAGAAAATGTTTGGGTTTTGACAACAGGTTTAGGTGTAATGAAGTTGAATATGTCTTTATATCTTGAAAATCTTTCATATATGTACCACCATTTAAAAAATTTGCAATCTTTTTCTTCCAAATTTTAAATCTTCATTGTCTGGAAAAATGCTAATGCCTTTATTAATCTCAAGCTCCATTTGATTCTTATCACATAATATAACACGATTGTTTCTTTTCAGATTCAAACCTAGAACCTAAACATAGTTGTAGATGATCTGTATGTGATTGCTTTGTAGTGGGGTAACCAGTCTTAAAGATGATATGTTGAGATGATATTGGAGATGTACAATTATTTTATATATCTATTATTCTATATTTCATCATGACTCGATTTTTAATAAAATTTATAAAATTTCAGGTGAAAACAGTGAGAATCAGTAAAAGCAAAATACATGTATTATTTTGTACAATTATAACATATTCCTAATTCGTTTTAATGATTTAGGACCATTTTACCCCTCCTGCATCATCTATGATTTTGGACCATTTTACCCCTTGTCCCCCCATTTGTATTGAAATGCTTATCTGTTGCCAAAGAAAATATGAATAAGAAAAAAAACATAATTGTTTTGAAAATATGATGGTATATTCGAAAGTACAATGCTTAAATAGTTAATTGTTTTACCTTTATTTAAAATACAGATGTACTACATTGGTTTATAAAAGTACTTATATAATCGATTCATTCTTACCCTTCTCATCCAAACGCAATAAGAAAATAAAAACAGAGGATTTATACCCCCTGCCAAATTAATCAGACAAACAAAAAAAGTACATTTTATTTTATTAGTTCTTGATTTATCTTTAATAACCCATCCTTTTATTACCATAATCAACAATGTTCTTTAAAAAGCAAAATATATGCATTACTTTTTTACAATTATAATAAATTCCTAATTGATTTTAATGATTTTGGACCATTTTACCCCTCCTTCATCATTTTTTATTTTGGACCATTTTACCCCTCCCCCCATTTGTATTGAAATGTTTTCGTGTTGTTGTATCTTGTCTGATCCACACTTTCAATAATATTTTGAACCCATTAAAATGCTTAATAGATTAAGCACTTAGTCATGAAAGTTGTCTGATCCACACTTTCAATCATATTTTGTCAACCTGTCCACCGGACGGGTATGACACTAGTTCTCTTTCTACTGGGGGTCGTTTAACTCACATGAAGTCTTTCTTGGGTACCATTTCTATTTATCATATGTCTATTTTTAAAGTTCCAGTTGGAGTGATTACACAGTTAGAATCGTTGAGAAGTAGTTTCTTTTGCGGGAGTGATGGTGTTGATCGCAAAATCCCTTGGATCAAGTGGGATAAGTTGCTTGCTACCTTTGACAAAGGAGGTCTTAATGTTGCTAGTCTTAAAGCTTTCAATAATGCTTTGCTTCAAAAATGAAGATGGCATTTTGTGGCTGGTGGAAATGGTGGATGGAGGCGTCTCATAAAATCCATTCATGGAGTTAAGGGAGGGTTCGATACAGGTGGTACTAGACATAGTTTTTTGGGAACTTGGTCCAAAATTATTGAATCCATTTATAATTTGCATGATATTGAGGTTATACCGCTTGGTACTTTGGAAAAGCATTTAGGGAGACGAAGACTCTATACGGTTCTGTGAAGATACTTGGTTAGGTGGTCGACCTCTTAAAACTAGTTTTAACAGGTTATTCAGACTTAAGTGTAATCAAGACTAGTGGGTTAAAGATAGATGGGTAAATGGGGGAATGATCTTGGAACTGGAGGCGTCATGTGTGTGGAGGACGGGAAGAAGATTAATTGGTGGCGATGACAGGGTGCTTGCAAGATGCCATGGTCACAGTGTAATGACCCAAATATTCAAAAGAAAATTTTCATTTTTAATTAATCAAACCATATTCATAAACCATGAAATCGCAAAACAATTGTTTTCAAATCCACATTCATTACAACTTTATTTAAAAACATCAGAGTGTCCCATAAAATGTCGGTGAGAGAGTGCACGCCACGCCATCAAGCATTTCCCTTGCCCTTGGGCTCAGAGGTACCTGAAACAAATCCACAAACTGTAAGTTAATGCTTAGTGAGTCCCCCAGTGTGACATCCCCTAATTTTTGGGCCAGAAAAGACCGATTTAATTTATGCTTTTTAAAATAAAATCAGAGAATCTTTTTAAAAGATGTTGCGGAATTTGTTCCCAAAACAAAATACAATAAAAGTTTGTCAAAACCTTTCTTTAAGAAATATATAATTTCCTTTTTATATTAAAACCTCGGGATGTCATGTTCCGATACAGATCAAAAGCATAACCAAGACATTATAAACCTTACAACAGTTATTTATAACTACTGGCCTATAATCCATAAATCACTCATCATCATCATCCGACTAGGCTCGGGGTCCACTACCAGTAATCATAAAAAGCTGAGTGGGTCAGGCTTGGAAGCCTGGTGAACATATATGGTTTTCAACCCACAATACATAAATTTATTATGCTTAAACATCAATCAATCAACCAAATTACCCTAACCCCATTATCTTATTAATTTCTTAAGGGTTTAACCTAAGAATCAACTATCACTCCTTCCTAAGGATTCATCCTAAGGAATAGGCACGA
Organism: Lactuca virosa; assembly: GCF_052849685.1. Lineage (NCBI taxonomy): Eukaryota > Viridiplantae > Streptophyta > Magnoliopsida > Asterales > Asteraceae > Lactuca > Lactuca virosa. The sequence goes on from NC_136431.1 coordinate 78,687,418, forward strand.
AGTCACATCGTCACCAGGGTTTATACAACAGGCACTAAGTCCAAAGTTGCCAAGGTTTATTCAACATATGCTAAGTTCATAACTCTCATTTATCGACAGTATTATTTACAGGTATTCCCCCATGCAATACATGTCAATGGGTTTTTAGAGTACATCAAATGAACATATAGTTCATTACACCTACAGGTTGCGGGCCTGCTAGTGTTCCACAGACTGTCTAGAATAGTCCTTGGTTGTCATCCATACTCTGCTGAATGACGGGGGTCAACATTTTGGGTAAGTGATTCTCTCAAATTTCACCACTCACCCTCAACTAATGATCAATATTACTGATCATCTCCTTTATCCAACTCACCTTTCATCACACCCACTATTTCATCTACCCATGTTTTACCCAACATTTTTTTCATAGATAAAAATACATATACAGTTTAAATTATTTAAAAACCTGTATAAATCATTCCTTCAACACCCATCTCAAATAAACAAACAATATATATTCACATAACACGTATTTTATGTAAAATACTTCATATCTATGTGTAAGGTGAAAATAACTACACACTCACATGATTTGATGATAATCGGGCAGCAATTCGTTTCCTAAAACGTTCGTTTCTAATAAAACCGGGAGTTTTATTGAGAAACCGGGCTCTACAAAAGTCGGGCTTCGAAACCGAAAAGATAAATTTTCCGGGCTTCACGGCCACTTCATGGCGTATTCCGGGGCTTATAATTGATACCGGGGCTTCGGGGGATGATAATATGAAAGAAATATGGAGAAAGGGGCTAAAAATGACAAGTTTTCAAAATACCCCCGGGAGGTCTCGCACCCCCTATTTATAGGGGCCGAAGCTCCTGATCCAACCGCTGAGAAGAGGCCACGCGTCGCTGATCCGGAGCTCGCAGGGGATGGCTCGCACGAGGCTCGCACCTGCGAGGGCTTGCTGGCTTCTTGTGATTGGTCCGAAGCTTAGGTCTGAAGTCGGTTCCGGTGGTGGGGTCCGCAGGCGAGGGTGTGCAGGTGGCAGCACGTGCGAGGGCCTCGGTGGCGGTTGCTGATTGGACCGCGGACTCGCAGTCCATGTGCGAGGCTCGGAGTCGTGGCGTGCGAGGTTCGGATTGGGCCTCCCTTCGGTCAAATCAGAATCTGACACGTCGCTTCGCATGACTCACCATTTCGGACACGTGGCACATGCGAGGCGAGGGTGACGTGGCAACTCGTGACTATGCGAATTTTCTCGGTTTTTGTGCAAAAACTTCTAAAATCCAAAACTTTCGCATACGAGCTCCGTTTTTGACGTTCTTTATATGCACGCGTAGGTAAAATTACGCTCTACAACTTCCGTTTAGACTTTGTCGGCTAATGTTGACCTTAATTTTTATATTATTATTTTTAACAGACCGGGACAGGAAATCCGTTAAAAATTCATAACTTCTTCATCCGACGTCTGTTTTCATCAGACTTTTTACCGTTGTGCATCGTTTAGGTCGTGTCGGCTAAAAATCACTCGATCTAAAATTCGAGTTTTTAGCTATCTAGTGCTAAGCTGAAACTTCGAAAAATCATAACTTCCTCATACGAAGTCAGATTTGGGCGTTCTTTTTATCGAACTTCTCGGTTTAACGAACACTACGAGTTTCGTTTAGATCACAAAGGCTAAAAAGTAGTTTATCGAAAACTCACTTTTTACGACATTCAGCACCGAGCCGGTTTTGTCGTGAAACTTCGACAGGTCAGAACTTCTTCGTTTTAACTCGGATTTCAGCATTCTTTATATATCCGTAATCCTTGTCACGACCACTACAACTCTCTTAATAGATCTCGGCTTTATCTAAAATTTAATTTTTGACGCTCATTTCTTATTTAATTAACTTCTAGTAATTAAGCATAAAACACATAAAACACATAGAATTCACATAATTCCTTTTTCATTTCTTCAAAATGAGTTACAAAGGTTAACCTAGACTATCACCTTAATATTAATGCCTAGGCTAGAAACACGAGTGTTACAATTCTCTCCCCCTTAGGATGATTCCGTCCCCGGAATCACACATCACCAAACAACTGCGGGTAGCGACTCATCATGTCACTCTCCGTTTCCCAGGTGAGATTTGGTCTATTCGTATGTTTCCAGCGCACAAGCACTAAATCAACCATCTTGCGTCGCAACTTCATAGTTTTACGGTCAACTATTGCCTTAGGTTCTTCAATCAACCTTTTGTTTTCATCCACCTTTAACTCAGAAATCGGAATTATGTCGGGCACATCTCCCGTGAACTTCCTCAAATAACACACATGAAATGTGTTATGAATACCCTCCAGTTCTTCCGGTAATTCTAGCTTGTAAGCTTGATTCCCGATCCTCTGAAGAACTTTAAATGGTCCAATAAACCTTGGACTCAACTTTCCCCTTTTACCAAATCTTATAAGTCCCTTCCACGGCGAGACTTTAAGTAAAACCGAATCTCCAACTTTGAAGGATATCGGTTGTCTTTTCTTGTCAGCATAGCTCTTTTGTCGATCTTGAGCAGCTAACATCCTCTCCCTTATCACTTTCAACTTTTCAGCAGTTTGATGGACTATTTCAGGTCCCATAAACTTCTTTTCCCCAGCTTCCAGCCAATATGATGGCGTTCGACACTTTTCCCCATACAAAGCGTGATAAGGTGCCACCTTAATGCTTGAGTGGAAACTATTATTATAGGAAAATTCTACTAGAGGTAAGTGTTCATCCCAGCTACCTTGGAATTCTAGGGTACATGCTCTCAGCATATCCTCCAATGTTTGAATCGTTCGTTCGCTCTGACCATCGGTTTGTGGATGGTAAGCTGTACTCAAACACAACTTGGTACCCAATTCCTCTTGTAGACTCCTACAAAACCTTGAGGTAAAACGGCTGTCACGATCAGATACAATCGTTAACGGATCACCGTGTAGCCTCACAATTTCCTTCACATAAGAATTCGCAAGTTTATCCATAGACCATTTCTCGTTAGCGGCTATGAAATGCGCACTCTTAGTGAAGCGATCAACGACCACCCAAATCATGTCGTGACCGTTCCTTGTTCTGGGCAGTTTAGTCACAAAATCCATGGTAATGTCCTCCCATTTACCCATGGGTACTGTTAAAGGTTCTAAACTCCCATACGGTTTCTGATGTTGTGCCTTAACCCTAGCACAAGTTACACACTCAGCCACATACTTAGCAACATCGAGCTTCATCGTCGGCCACCAGTAATAGGGTTTTAGGTCCCTATACATTTTCGTACTGTCGGGATGAATCGAGTGCATGGTTTTGTGAGCTTCTTCCATCAGAAGACCTCTTACTCCTCCCGTCTTAGGTACCCAAATCCTATCTTTGAATACCTTCAATCCTTGACCGTTTGTATCAAACACCAACGTTTTACCCAAACGTTCCTCCTTTCGGTCATTTCTTTCTAAAGCTTCCTCTTGAGCTTTCACAATTGTCAAGACAACTTCAATTCTCAACGCTCTTGGCCTTTTCTTTTCAAGATTTACCTTCCGACTGAGAGCATTAACAACAACATTTGCTTTACCAGGGTGGTAAAGTATCTCACAGTCGTAGTCCTTGAGTAACTCTAGCCAGCGCCGTTGCCTCATGTTCAATTCCTTCTCCATACCTTTAAGGCGAATACTACCGCTGCCAACTCCAGACAATGAGTGGGGTAGTTCCTTTCATGCTCCTTCAATTGCCTCGATGCATTCACTATCACTTTATCCCTTTGGGTCAGAACACATCCTAACCCAACTCCAGAGGCATTACTATAAAATGTAAAGTCATCAACTCCTTCAGGTAACGAAAGAATCGGTGCTTCACACAACTTCTTCTTTGACTTCTCAAAGCTTCCTATGCTTCTTATTCCAAGTATAGATAGCTCCTTTGTGGGTCAAAGTTGTCAATGGAGTCGCGATCGAAGAAAAGCCTTGGATAAATCAACGATAATATCCAACTAATCCTAAAAAGCTTCCGATGTCCATAGGACTTTCAATCGTAACCTTCGAGTTACAAAATAAATCCTTATTGAGGACTCCTTCTTCTTCTTAGAATAAGTATTTTCCTTCGTTTATTGTAAAAGACTGATGGGTCATGTTATAATGATCTCTCATTGTATACTGCACTACTTTGACTCAGATCTCCTAGGGACAATTTCGGAACAAACTATACCTTCCTTCATGTTCTAATGTGATACAATCACAGTTCAACATGCACCATTTCTAACTACCAACTTCTTTAACAATGAGTGCGATACTTCTATTGATCGCTTTGATCATCTTTCACTTCAATCTTCTGGCTTAAGTCAACTACTACATCGAACTTGGTTCTCTGAATCACATAATAAACTCATCTTAGTCGGACTCGATTCGATATGACCTCTAAGGTCGGAATAACAATCATCTTCTTAGTCATTACCGAAACGATGGTAACGACAAACTAGAACAAGACGGAATCAAATAATAGCTCCTCGGTAACCTTGTGACTTTTCCTGATCCAAGTGTGAGTCCTGTGCTTCCAGTAGTATAGATCTCTACTACTATTCACACCTACTCATACTCGTCCCAAGTACGGTCTCGCAGTCTCCAAGTCCTAAAATCACAAAACAATTTAACACATACGAATGTGTCCAATTAATCATAAAATTTTCCTAGACTCCACTAGGACTTCTTCCATGCGTATCTTCAATCATCAATTCTGCTTCAACTTGGTTGGTGATGGAAATTGCAGACGATTGGGACAACTTCAAAAATTACACCAACCATTCCATTCATCAGATGACAAAACCAGGGTTTATATTATTTCCTTGAAACGATTACACAAAGGTTCAAGTTTACCCTATACTATGCCTCTAATAGGCTAAACCACTTGTTACTATTCACATTACTACTTCGTAACTTGATCTTCGGGCATCAAGTCTTTACTTCTACTTCCTAGCATTATTAATTGCTTCGTCAAGGATATTCTGAAATTCCCTTGGCGTTGGCGGTGCACTTGGCCTTGTTACTTCATTGTTCCTCGGACAGTTCTTAGAAATATGGCCTTCTTCTTTACATATATAACACATCCCATTGAGAATCGTACACTGATTGGCGTAATGCCCTATTTCTCCACACCTAAAGCACTGCACCTTCCCGTCACAATTCCCAGAGTGTTTATTTTTGCACTTCCCGAACCATTTTCCTTTATCTCTTCTTTTGCCAGACTTTGGGGATTTGTTGCTCTTGTTGGGCCTTGAAGACCCCTCAAATTTCCTCTTCTTGCCAACTTCAATCTTGTTGGCGGTCCTGTCATTGATCATTTCTTCAATAGATTTAGCAACCCTAATAGTTGCCTCAAGAACAGATGCCTGACGTACTGGCATAGTAAGTTCATCCTTACTTTGTTGAAGTAAACGTTTTGTTTCTTCCATCTGTTCATCCAACATCGTACACACCATTGCCTGTACCCCAGCCATCGTGATTGGCTCAGGCTGTGGATTATCGCTTCCGAACCCACTTTGAGTACTCTTCATTTCGATCTATACACCAATCGTAGGTGAATATAGATCTTCATTTTCGTTAGACGTTAAGTCTTCGTTATTACTCCGAAACATTTATATGTTAGTTCTAATATCGTAGTCATACGTTTAGAATCCTACACACATAAGGTTTCCAGATCCGGTCGGCAACAGACCATAGATCCGAACAAATAATAGCATAATTATAGCTATAACACAAAACATTTAGCACATAAAAGCATTTTAGGCATCCTTCCTAAAATAAACTAGTGCTCGTGTCAATTTAGGTGTACTACCTAAAATATAATAGACACACTCAACTCACAATCATCACTTAGCATTCTAAGTTTAAGTCTAGAAATCCTAGAAATTTCCTAGTTCGCTTAAACTAATGCTCTGATACCAACTATGACATCCCCTATTTTTTCGGTCAGAAAAGACCGATTTAATTTATGCTTTTTAAAATAAAATCAGAGAATCTTTTTAAAAGATGTTGCGGAATTTGTTCCCAAAACAAAATACGATAAAAGTTTGTCAAAACCTTTCTTTAAGAAATATATAATTTCCTTTTTATATTAAAACCTCGGGATGTCATGTTCCGATACAGATCAAAAGCATAAACAAGACATTATAAGCCTTACAACAATTATTTATAACTACTGACCTATAATCCATAAATCACTCATCATCATCATCCGACTATGCTCGGGGTCCACTACCTGTAATTATAAAAAGCTGAGTGGGTCAGGCTTGGAAGCCTGGTGAGCATATAGGGTTTTCAACCCACAATACATAAATTTATTATGCTTAAACATCAATCAATCAACCAAATTACCCCAACCCCATTATCTTATTAATTTCTTAAGGGTTTAACCTAAGAATCAACTATCACTCCTTCCTAAGGATTCATCCTAAGGAATAGGCACGAAGTCACATCGTCACCAGGGTTTATACAACATGCACTAAGTCCATAGCTGCCAAGGTTTATTCAACATATGCTAAGTTCATAACTCTCATTTATCGACAGTATTATTTATAGGTATTCCCCCCCATGCAATACATGTCAATGGGTTGTTAGAGTACATCAAATGAACATATAGTTCATTACACCTACAGGTTGCGGGCCTGCTAGTGTTCCACAGACTGTCTAGAATAGTCCATGGTTGTCATCCATACTCTGCTGAATGAAGGGGGTCAACATTTTGGGTAAGTGATTCTCTCAAATTTCACCACTCACCCTCAACTAATGATAAATATTACTGATCATCTCCTTTATCCAACTCACCTTTCATCACACCCACTATTTCATCTACCCATGTTTTACCCAACATTTTTTTCATAGATAAAAATACGTATACATTTAAATTATTTAAAAACCTGTATAAATCATTCCTTCAACACCCATCTCAAATAAACAAACAATATATATTCACATAACACGTATTTTATGTAAAATACTTCATATCTATGTGTAAGGTGAAAATAACTACACACTCACATGATTTGATGATAATCGGGCAGCAATTCGTTTCCTAAAACGTTCGTTTCTAATAAAACCACGAGTTTTATTGAGAAACCGGGCTCTACAAAAGTCGGGCTTCGAAACCGAAAAGATAAATTTTCCGGGCTTCACGGCCACTTCGTGGCGTATTCCGGGGCTTATAATTGATACCGGGGCTTCGGGGGATGATAATATGAAAGAAATATGGAGAAAGGGGCTAAAAATGACAAGTTTTCAAAATACCCCCGGGAGGTCTCGCACCCCCCTATTTATAGGGGCCGAAGCTCCTGATCCAACCGCTGAGAAGAGGCCACGCGTCGCTGATCCGGAGCTCGCAGGGGATGGCTCGCACGAGGCTCACACCTGCGAGGGCTTGCTGGCTTCTTGTGATTGGTCTGAAGCTTAGGTCCGAAGTCGGTTCTGGTGGTGGGGTCCGCAGGCGAGGATGTGCAGGTGGCAGCACGTGCGAGGGCCTCGGTGGCGGTTGCTGATTGGACCGCGGACTCGCAGTCCATGTGCGAGGCTCGGAGTCGTGGCGTGCGAGGTTCGGATTGGGCCTCCCTTCGGTCAAATCAGAATCTGACACGTCGCTTCGCATGACTCACCATTTTGGACACGTGGCACATGCGAGGCGAGGGTGACGTGGCAACTCGTGACTATGCGAATTTTCTCGGTTTTTGTGCAAAAACTTCTAAAATCCATAACTTTCGCATACGAGCTCCGTTTTTGACGTTCTTTATATGCACGCGTAGGTAAAATTACGCTCTACAACTTCCGTTTAAACTTTGTCGGCTAATGTTGACTTTAATTTTTATATTATTATTTTTAACAGACCGGGACAGGAAATCCGTTAAAAATTCATAACTTCTTCATCCGATGTCCGTTTTCGTCAGACTTTTTACCGTTGTGCTACTATTTACGAGACCTTCGATTCTCGTTTAGGTCGTGTCGGCTAAAAATCACTCGATCTAAAATTCGAGTTTTTAGCTATCTACTGCTAAGCTGAAACTTTGAAAAATCATAACTTCCTCATACGAAGTCAGATTTGGGCGTTCTTTTGATCGAACTTCTCGGTTTAACGAACACTACGAGTTTCGTTTAGATCACAAAGGCTAAAAAGTAGTTTATCGAAAACTCACTTTTTACGACATTCAGCACCGAGCCGGTTTTGTCGTGAAACTTCGACAGGTCATAACTTCTTCGTTATAACTCGGATTTCGACATTCTTTATATATCCGTAATCCTTGTCACGACCACTACAACTCTCTTAATAGATCTCGGCTTTATCTAAAATTTAATTTTTGACGCTCATTTCTTATTTAATTAACTCCTAGTAATTAAGCATAAAACACATAAAACACATAGAATTCACATAATTCCTTTTTCATTTCTTCAAAATGAGTTATAAAGGTTAACGTAGACTATCACCTTAATATTAATGCCTAGGCTAGAAACACGAGTGTTACACCCAGAGCATACCCCACACACAATCCACATAACACATACCATCTTAGCTATCAAGCTACACATATCACATAAGCCATGCATACTAATATATAAGGATGCCGTGGGCTCCCCCCAGGGTCTTATACCTTCATGCCATGGGCTCCCCCATGGTATTTACCTAGGAATGCCATGGGCTCCCTCACATGGTCTGACATCCAACTGCCACGGGCTCCCCCGGGGTCTTCCATGCAATAACATACATAATCATTTATCATATCATATATTACAGAAGTATCTATCATACTACATAACACATACATAAACATATAAGGATGTCGTGGGCTCCCCCAAAGTCTTATACCATCATGCCATAGGCTCCCCAACATGGTCGTTACCTAGGAATGCCATGAGCTCCCCCACATGGTCTTATATCCAACTGCCATGGGCTCCCCCCGGGGTCTTCCATGCAAATATCACATAACCACTAGCATACCACTTAGCATAAAGCTAAATATCATACCATATATCTCTACTACAACTAGTGTACTACATATCATAAAATGGGCCGGCCTTGGTGCCTTAGACCTATTGGTATGGTGAGAAGACTCACCTCTGTCTGAAGAATCCGGAAGCTGCTCTCCTAACAGTCTGTAACCACCCGTGCTGAATAATAATAACATTACTCAAGGTTAGGACTGAACACAATCCAATTAAAGGGTCCAAGCTCCAAATCCTCTCTCAATAGACCAAAAGTCTTTCTTTTCTATTGGGCCCAAAGTCCATGTCTAATTATCATTAATGGGCCTCTTGGCCCAATAAGGCCCAAAGTCCATATCTAATTATCATTAATGGGCCTCTTGGCCCAATAAGGCCCTTCCATAACATCAATGACCCAAAACAGATAAAATAGCCCAATATTCCCAAAATGCAACAAAGTCCAATAACCAAATGAGGCCCAACAGCTCAAGGCCCAAAACAAATCCAAGCCCATCTGTGGTGCCCATATCTAATTATCATTACGTGAAATGTACGCTAGGTTACGCCCAACGTACTAACAGATTAAGCACTTTCTCCATTAAGTGCTTAATACTCGGTTCCCTTACGTCCAAAAGTCAGATCTAAGATTATTAAGATGACCTAGGGCATAAAGTTGGCAACTTTATGCCTTTGCATGTCTCATATGTTCCCAACACCGCCATTAATACCTTTTTAAGGTTCTTAACCCATGCATGAGGTCAAAACACCCACCAAGACTCCATTTTTATGTTGCAAACGGACCAAAGAACCTCAGATCTGTCATTTTCATCCTCTGGAGTTGCCCAACTCAGAAGAGGAGATCCAAAATCAACAAAGGGGACAAAACTAGAAAACCCTAGCTAGATCTAGAGATTAAGATGGAAAAGTCCAAGCTTTACACCTCCAGAAGCTCCTCAAGGTCGACTATATGTAGATTCTTGAAGCCAAATGACACTCCAAGCTTCCTTGACAACTTCTCCTTCTTGAATGAACACTATAAGGACCACAAATGCACTCTTAAGGCTCAAAATGCACTCACAAATGGTATTAGGGTTTTCAGAGACGTTTGAAGGTGAAGGAGGCTGTTTAGGGTGAGGCTCAAATGAGTTAAGGGTGTTTATATAGGTCTCAAGTCCGGAACTTAGGGTTTAGACATCCGGCACGTACGCCCATCGTACTCCTGGTACGCCCAGCGTACGTGCTGCCCCTCCGCGATTCTCCTTGCCAAGTACGCTAAGCGTACTCATAAGTACTCCCAGCATACTTAAGGGCTTCTTATGTTATATTTGAAATACTTCAAGGGCTACAAGGTCATACCTGATTTGGACTGTTACAACTCTCCCCCACTTGAACTAGACTTCGTCCTCGAAGTCCATAGCTGTGAATAGATCGGGATAATGCTCCCGCATCTCCTCCTCCGGCTCCCAAGTCCATTCGGAGCCCCTTCGGTGCTGCCATTGAACCTTCACCAGCTTCACCTCCTTGTTCCGAAGATCCTTCGTCTTCCTATCTAAGATGGCAACCGGCCTCTCGATGTAGTTCAGGCTCCTATCTACCTGAATATCGTCCAACGAAACGACTACGTACTCGTTAGTGACACACTTCCGAAGCCGTGCTAAAATGTACCTGAGTGCCCAGTTCCTCGTGGAACTTCTTCCAGAACCTGGATGTAAACCGAACATCCCTGGCAGAGACTACCGACACTGGCACCCCGTGTCTAGCCACCACCTCTCGTACATAAATATCCGCCAACTTCTCTGCTGATATACTCTCAGAAATTGGAATGAAGTGGGTACTCTTCGTCTGTCTGTCCACGATTACCCATATGGCATCCACACCCCGCGCCGTCTTCGGTAACTTCGTGATGAAGTCTATAGTGATATCTTCCTATTTCCACATGGAAATAGGTAGCGGTTGAACCTTGCCATGAGGCCGCTGATGCTCGGCCTTGACCTTCCTGCACGTCAAGCACCGCTCCACAAACCAGGCGATCTCCCGCTTCATCCAGGGCCACCAATAAATCAGTCTCAAGTCTCTATACATTTTTGTAGCCCCTGGGTGAATAGAGTGTTGGATATAGTGTCTAAGTCCATAACTTTATTTGGTATGTACTTGACCTGACCCGGCATGGTCCATTTGGGTTGCATGGCATTGCAATACTTGGATAGACTAAATGAAAGAAAGGACACTTGCGATTATTAATATATTATAAGTTCTAATATATTAATAATAGTATTATTTAATTAGTATTGATCAAGTATTAATTTAGAATTAATTTGGTGATCAAAATGAGACTAATTAAATACATAGGGTTGATTATGACAATCATCTAATCTTTTATGGTGGATTCATGATCCATGGTTTATGGTGTTGGGTTATAACCATTTGGAGCTCCATGGATATGGGAGTTACAAACCCATGGATCATTAGAAATGAAGAGTCATGACAATTAAGGGCATTCATGTGTAAACCCTAATTCTGACAACACTATAAAAGGAACCCTATAGCTAGCAAAATCGGCCACTAGTTGAGTTCTAAGAGGGCATAACCGATTTTGAGTGTTAGTGACATTCTCTCAAGTTATTCCAAGTCTTGTGGTGTTGTGTGAAGCATTTGAGGCACAACATTTGGGGTGCTAGGCTCACAAAGTCTTCAAGGAATCCAAGCAACAAGAAAGGTATGTACTTCTACTAGTTTTTATATTACATATTCCCCATGCCATGCTAGTTAGGAAGTAAACCTTGAAAAATCAAATTTGCATGTATATTAGAGAAAACATAGATTCAAGGTTTATAGGGTTGCATGTACACCATAGGAGTGTTAGAATGCTCAAAACCCATCATAGAGAACTTGGAATTGTGTGCTCCTCTAATATCTTATGTCTCACTCCTCCAGTTACCGGTACCCACACTCGGCCACACTGTGTCAATAGGCCGCAGCTATCCTTGACAAACAAAGGATACTGTCCCTGAATCCGCTCTATCTTACAGTTCTCCTTCTTCACCCCCTCGACCTGAGCCTCCTTGATCATATCCAACAATGGATAGATCACGGTCATCCTCAAACAAACATTCCAAATCGGGGAACCTGCCGCCTTGCGGCTCAAAGCATCGGCTACCATGTTGGCCTTCCCGGGATGGTATAAAATCTCACAATCATAGTCCTTCAGTACATCCAACCACCTCATCTGTATCATGTTGAGGTTCTGCTGATCCATCAAATACTTCAAACTCTTGTGATCAGTATAGATGGTGCACCTCACTCCATACAAGTAATGCCTCCAAATCTTGAGGGCGAACACCACTGCCCCCAATTTCAGGTCGTGAGTGGGGTAATTCGCCTCATGAGGATTTAACTGCCTCAAGGCGTAAGCTATCACATGCCCCATCTACATCAGTATTTCACCTAACCCTGAAATCGATGTGTCACAGTATACCACCAAAAATCATCTAACCCCTCGGGTAGTACTAGAATCGGAGCCTCGAATAACCTCCGTCTCATGGTCTCAAAAGCCAACTGCTGATCCGTACCCCATCGAAACGTCACATTCTTCTTGGTCAAGCGGGTCAAAGGCACAACAATCTTGGAGAAATCCTGGATGAATCTCTGATAATAGCCCGCTAGACCCAAGAAGCTGCAGATCTCGGAAGCATTCCTCGGTACTTCCCATTGCATCACTGCCTCAACCTTGGCTGGATCAACCGAAATTCCCTCCTGGTTGATGATGTGCCCCAAAAACTGTACCTCCCGCAGCCAAAAATCACACTTGGAGACCTTGGCATACAGCCTCTCCGCCCTCATCTCCAATACCTCCCTCAGATGCTGCTCGTGCTGCTCCTTGGTCTTAGAGTAGACTAGGATATCATCAATAAAAACGATCACCGACCGATCCAGCATCAGTCTACACACCCTGTTCATGAGGTCCATGAACGTTGTTGGGTCATTGGTGAGCCCAAACGGCATCACCACAAAATCGTAATGCCCATACCGAGTCCTGAAAGATGTCTTCGGTATGTCCTCATCCCGAATCCTCATCTGATGGTATCCCGACCGAAGATCAATCTTGGAAAACCAAGACGCACCCTATAGCTGATCGAACAAATCATCGATCCTCGGTAGCGGATAACGGTTTTTCACCGTTAGTTTGTTCAGCTCTCGATAATCAATTCACATCCTGTGTGATCCATCCTTCTTTTTCACGAACAGGATCGAAGCTCCCCATGGGGAACTGCTCGGACGGATAAATCCCCGGTCTACCAGCTCCTGAAGTTGCGTAGATAGCTCCTACATCTCGAACGGTGCTAGTCGGTATGGTGCCTTTGCTATCGGAGCGGCACCCGACACCAACTCAATACGAAACTCCACCTGGCTCTCTAGAGGCACTCCTGGTAATTCCTCGAGAAAAACATCCCGAAATTCCTGTACAACCGGCACACTGCCCACATCTGTCATGGTCTCAACCCTCGTATCTGAGATATAAGCCAAAAATCTCGTACATCCCCGCTGCAGAAATCTCCTCGCCCTCGCAGCCAAACAGAGGTTCGGCCCCTGCGAGGCCCTCACACCATGTATAACTAGTTCTCCCCCATTTGGGGTTCGAACCCTCACTAAATGGCGCTCGCAATTGATCATGGCCCCATTAGCCCCCAACCAATCCATCCTAACAATCATTTTCAGCCCTCGCAACGATATCAGAACCAAGTCAACGCAGAACCTCTCTCCAAGCACATTTAGGACACAGTCCTGATACACCCTCGCAGCACTCACAGTGCGGTCGTCGGCAATCTCAACCTCAAGAAGGGAATCCAGAGTTCCCGACACATCCCGAAACTTCTTGCTAAGCGCAAGAGACACGAACGATTGGGTAGCACCCGAATTAAACAAAACATGAGCCGACATACCATTGACCAAAAAGGTCCCTATACATAAACATAATGCACATATAAGCAATACAAATAAATAGAGAGTAGAGAAGAATAAACACATACCAGCCACAACATCTGGCGCTTCTCGAGCCTCCTCGGTAGTCAGCTGAAATGCATGGCTCTTCACCGCTGGAGCATCCGCCTTATCAGGGCGGCCATCCATAATCCTCATCGTGGCGGGCGCAGGTGCCGCTACTGCTCCTCCCCCTCCCTGCAACCTCGTAAAATCGGCCTTTTAGTGGCCAGTCTGGTTGCAGTGGAAACATATCAAGCCCTTCTTGGGGCAATCCCTGCTCAAGTGGCCCTGTTGGCCACATGCGTAACACCCTGAGCTTGATGTACGACAAGCCCCACCATGCGATTTACCGCAATTGGCACACCATCCTTGGCCCTGCTGGCCCCCGCTGGAAGTGTCTGAGGTCTTAGGCTTTTTAGCCTGAGCCACCGCTGACTGTGCCTTCTCCGACTTCCGCTTGGTGCGGAAGTCCAACTCCATCTCCCGCTCACGGGCCTTCTCCACCATCTCATTCAGGGTTTTGCACCCTGTAAAGCTCACAAACTCCTAAATATCATCCCTTAGCATGGAATGATACCTCGTCCTCTGCATTCCTCATCAGTATCATACTGTGGGATCAACAACGCTCGCTCCCGAAACTTGGCGGTGATCTCCACCACAGTCTCGATAGTCCGCTGGAGCTCCTGGAACTCCCTCACCATCCGCTGCACGTCTATAGCCGGTGCAAACTCCAAGTCAAATTGTCGAACAAACTCGGCCCATGTCATCTCATCCACACTGGCTGCTCCCACCTGGCTGGTCACCTCTCCCCACCAATCCCGGACTCTGTCCCTTAGCATACATGAAGCAAAACCCACCTTTGCCGCATCAGGGCAAGAAATCGTACGATGGGCATTCTCAATGTCCACGACCCATCGTCGACTAACAATGAGGTCCCTGACCCTGAAAAATTTCGGCGCTCCACACACCTTGAACTCACGAAACGAGGGAGTTCGGGCCCCGATCTGGCCCGCAACAATCTCGGCTCTGAATGACCTGAGCCTCTCCTCCATAATCTCTATAATACCCTCCTTCACCATCCCAAATATCACTGGGGTAGCGTCAAGGATGCCCTTCATAACCTCTGTTGCAATGATCTCGTGCAACCTCTCATCAATGGGCTCTGCACCGCCGCCCGATCCGGATCCAGATCCTGATCCCGATCCTAATCCCCCTGTCCCAAATCGTGTCACCACCATGCTGAACTGAAATGTCATAAACCATAATAATCAGGACATATGTATAAGGGATCTTCCCACACCGGTCCTCCTTAGAGCTGTCAGATCTAACATTGGTTCGGGTACAGGTCCTGTGCTTTCAGTAGTACGGGCCCAATACTACCTTCCACACCTACCTGTACCTTTTCCCAAGGCTCTACCTGATAACTCCAATTCGTCCCAAAATAAATCATATACCACAAACCACCGCATAACCCAAATCCCAGGCTCTCCTAAGATTTACTCTACCCACATCAAACAAACCAATCATAACAGGTTGCCTTTATGCATACAAATTATACATAGAAAAGGGTCAAATAGACTTTCGAATAAAAGATTCTACCCTAAGACCACAACCAGACAAGGAACAGGAAATAAGGCCAAATCAATCATTCTAAGGCTATAAGCTCCTAAACGTATACAATTTTAGAAGCATACACATAGCAAGTTTCATACGATTATCAAGCTCAAATATCAGTATAACATGGCTTAGACATTGGGGAACTACTTACTTGGCTCGACCGATCACGCACGTTGCACTCTCCTCTTTTCATTCCTTAAAAGTTTTTAACTTTTATTTTTGAAAACAATTTTACCATTTCCTTAGTTTGAGTCCTGACACACCCGAGAGTGTGCCCGAATCCCTCATACCAAGGCTCTGATACCAACTTGTAACGACCCAAATTTTTCAAAAGAAATTTTTCATTTTTAATTAATCAAACCATATCCATAACTATGAAATCCCAAAACAATTGTTTTCAAATCCACATTCATTACAACTTTATTTAAAAACATCAGAGTGTCCCATAAAATGTCGGTGAGAGAGTGCACGTCGTGCCGTAAAGCCTTGCCCTTGCCCTTGGGCTCAGATGTACCTGGAACAAATCCACAAACTGTAAGCTAATGCTTAGTGAGTCCCCCAGAGCATACCCCACACACAATCCACATAACACATACCATCTTAGCTATCAAGCTACACATATCACATAAGCCATGCATACTAATATATAAGGATGTCGTGGGCTCCCCCCAGGGTCTTATACCTTCATGCCATGGGCTCCCCCATGGTCTTTACCTAGGAATGCCATGGGCTCTCCCACATGGTCTAACATCCAACTGCCCGGGCTCCCCCCGGGGTCTTCCATGCAATAACATACATAATCAATTATCATATCATATATCAGAGAAGTATCTATCATACTACATAACACATACATAAACATA
Organism: Lactuca virosa; assembly: GCF_052849685.1. Taxonomy (NCBI): domain Eukaryota; kingdom Viridiplantae; phylum Streptophyta; class Magnoliopsida; order Asterales; family Asteraceae; genus Lactuca; species Lactuca virosa. Next base: position 78,703,819 of record NC_136431.1, read on the forward strand.
TAAGGATGCCGTCGGCTCCCCCCAAGGTCTTATACCATCATGTCATGGGCTCCCCCATATGGTCTTATATCCAACTGACACGGGCTCCCCCCGGGGTCTTCAATGCAAATATCACATAATCACTAGCATGCCACTTAGCATAAAACTAACTATCATACCACATATCTCTACTACAGCTAGTGTACCACATATCATAAAATGGGCCAGCCTTGGTGCGTTAGACCCATTGGTATGGTGAGAAGACTCACCTCTGTCCAAAGAATCCGGAAGCTGCTCTCCTAACAGTCCGTAACCACCCTTGCTGAATAATAATAACATTACTCAAGGTTAGGACTGAACACAATCCAATTGAAGGGTCCAAGCTCCAAATCCTCTCTCAAATGCCAAAAAGTATTTATTTTCTATTGGGCCCAAAGTCCATGTCTAATTATCATTAATAGGCCTTTTGGCCCAATAAGGCCCAAAGTCCATGTCTAATTATCATTAATGGGCCTCTTGGCCCAATAAGGCCCTTCCATAACATAAATGGCCTAAAATAGATAAAACGGCCCACTATTCCTAAAATGCAACAAAGTCCAATAACCAAATGGGGCCCAACAGCACAAGGCCCAAAACAGATCCAAGCCCATCTGTGGTGCGTACGCTTAGCGTACCACCCTGGTACGCACAGCGTACTGGGTCTATGGGACTTACGCCCAGCGTATGCTAGGTTACGCCCAACGTACTAACAGATTAAGCAATTTCTCCATTAAGTGCTTAATACTCGGTTCCCTTACGTCCAAAAGTCATATCTAAGCTTATTAAGACGACCTAGGGCATAAAGTTGGCAACTTTATGCCTTTGCATGTCTCATATGTTCCCAACACCCCCATTAAGACCTTTTTAAGGTTCTTAACCCATGTATGAGGTCAAAACATCCACCAAGACTCCATTTTTATGTTGCAAACGGGCAAAAGAACCTTAGATCTGTCATTTCCATCCTCTGGGGTTGCCCAACTCACAAGAGGAGATCCAAAATCAACAAAGGGGACAAAACTAGAAAATCCTAGCTAGATCTAGAGATTAAGATGGAAAGGTCCAAGCTTTATACCTCCATAAGCTCCTCAAGGTCAACAATATGCAGATTCTTGAAGCCAAATGACACTCCAAGCTTCCTTGACAACTTCTCCTTCTTGAATGAACAGTGTAAGGACCACAAATGCACTCTTAAAGATCAAAATGCACTCACAAATGGTATTAGGGTTTTCAGAGACGTTTGAAGGTGAAGGAGGCTGTTTAGGGTGAGGCTCGAATGAGTTAAGGGTGTTTATATAGGTCTCAAGTCCGAAATTTAGGGTTTAGACATCCGGCACGTACGCCCAACGTACTCCTGGTACGCCCAGTGTACGTGCTGCCCCTCCGCGATTCTCCTTGCCAAGTACGCTAAGCGTACTAATAAGTATGCCCAACGTACTTAAGGGCTTCTTATGTTATATTTGAAATACTTCAAGGGCTACAAGGTCATACCTGATTTGGAGTGTTACACACAGATTCTACAGATTATTTCTGGTGGAATTTAGATTCGCAAGGAGATTCCTCTGTAAGGTGTATGAGGAAGCATATTGATCGGAGTGTTGGTTCTATATGCTTAAGAATGATCATAAAATGACATTGGTAATAACATATGATCCTATAGGGTCACACAAATAACAAGTTGACATTTGAATTAATATTTTTGTATATAATTTTGATTCATATTAAAATATTAGAACTCTTGAACTTGTTATTAAAATGTAACAATAATAATAAGTAAACGTGATTCATAAGTGTATGAATTATTTTAAGTTTGGTACTTATATTGTTTAATTATTAAATGATTTAGTTTTTGTGGGATTTATTTATTTAATTTAAAAAGTTAGATTAAATAAGTAAAACTAACAAATTATACATATATATTGGAAAGTCTTTATAAAATATAAAAGCTAGTTCTTTGAAATAGAAGACTTGGGGTATTAAAGAAGAGATAGAATGAGTGTTTCGCAAACTTTCCCTCCTCTCTCTCATGATTTCTTTTATAAGCATTGACACCCACCTTTATGGGTGGTCCAATGCATGTAAAAGCTTTTATGTTATTCATGATTGATTATTTAATGTGTGGGATGGTTATAAGAGTGAAGGCTTTCATTTTTTCTAATGCTTAAGCATATGAGCGAAATTTTACTCTCACAAACTCTCTTATTCTCTCTCTAAGTTGTTAGTTGTTAAAAGAAGAGAATGCAAACTCTCTTAAACACCAATAATTCGTTTTTGGGTGTTCAAGCTCAAGAGGTTGTATTATCAAGAGTTGAAATATCATTCATCTAGTGTTGGAGCTTGTTGGTGGTCTTTCTCTAGATGGATTCTACTTTGAGTTCTTGTCGTCATCATCATCGTTCAACCTCCTGTGGGGACCAAAGGACAACAAAGTTTGTTAATACTATCCTTCTATGGTTATTGATTTAAGTCTTGCATGTTCATGTAATGTGATCCTTTGTCGGATTTTATGATGTTCAAGTTTTATATTAAAAGTCTTTCGTTGCAAACTCAAAGTTTTATGTTTTTAAACTTAATCTTAAACATGTTTCCATCAATTGGTATCAGAGCCTTTTTTACATACATGCATAGATTTTATGATAATATGAAAATATTTGGTTTTTGGAAGCCATGGATGATTTTCATGTTTGTATGAAAAGTTCATGCAATGGCTTCTTTGGCAACATGCAATGCTAGTTTTAAGAGAGAAAATGTGATCAAGTTTTTTTTATAATCTACATGCATTTGATCACATTGATGTTAACTTAGAAAAACAAAATATTATTTTATTATTTTTGTATGATTATATGTGCAAAACAAGCCATGGACCATGTGTTGTGTGTTGTTGGACCTTTCGATATGGTTGTAATAATATTTATTAATAAAATGGTTTGTAATAGTAAATATGAATTTCTTCATTTTTGTTGTAAGTATTAGATTAGTTTGTAATCTAGTATAATTACTTTAAAATGTAACAATAAATGAAGATGAAGCTATTTCGAAGATTCAAAAGAATTCAACATCTTGGATGCATTGGATGTTTACGCAAGTGAGAGCTTCAACAATAACATCTCTTGAAGATTTTGGTCCCTATTGTCCCTTGGGAAAAGGACTTGATATTTCATGTATGGCTCATATGAAATATAACATAGTTATGACTTGGTTTATGCACTCATGTTTATGTGTGATGATTGTATTTTGTTATTTTGTTTGTATGGATGAAAATAGGATCTTGCATGCTAGACAACCAAACAACTAAATACATATAATCATGGAGTTTGTTAATTTCAAAAACAATAATTTTAAACATAAGATGCTAAAAACGGATTTTCAAATAAAAGGATTTTTATTCTAAAAGTTTTCAAGTTTTTGAAATTGGTAAAATGGGAAAAAATAGTGATTTTAAAACTCATTACAAACTACAAGTCTAAAATAATAAAAGGTTATTAAAAGACTAAAATTGGTTCTAAACACAAAAACTCAAAAGTTAATACAATATATTAAAAGTAGAAGTAAAATGAACCAATAAAAGAAAATATGATTTTTCTAAAAATGTACCATGTATTATTGAATGCATGCAATATACATGATACAATATTTTTTTTTCTAAAACTAGAATTATAAAACATATAAATCCCTTTAAAATGCAAGTCTATGCTGTCCTCTTAAAAGACACTCGCTCGTCACTTGCATGGTCCTTGTGGGATAAAGGTCACATAACCACTTAGATTTATCTTTTGATGTGCAAGGTAGTTTTGCAATTTCTAGTGGGATAAAGGTCGCCTAACTACTAGTTATGTGCCGATTCTACATTCCCTTTTAAGATGAATGACTTGATCAAGAATCTTTTGTGATAATGGTCACCTAACCATTAGAGACACGATGCATAGATGGGATCAAACATGCCAATTAACAAAAGGTTGTTAAGGATCCCATGCATCTAGGAACTTCATTTAGATGTAATTGGTAATCTCTACCTACCTTGTTGAAATAAATAATGGGATAAAGGTCACCTAACCGATTATTTGATTTGCAACGTTGGATCCTAGACTTTAATTAATTAATGTTATGGAACCAAAAGGGTATTAAGTATTGAAGATTTAAAACATCAAAAATATTAAATGGACTTTGTTAAATTTTGTAGATGGCCCAAAATTCAAACCACCACAACAATTACCTTCGATCACTCCTTGAGAAGGAGAAACTCAACCATACGAATTTTATCGACTAGCACCACAATTTAAGAACTGTCCTCATGTGTGATTGATGCTCCTATCCCCGATGAGCTTGCTCCTACTCTTAGGGATCCTTACAACTCTTGATTAAAACATGTTGATAATTCATTCGAGATTATGAGCCTTATGCTAGTCACGATGATACTAGACCTCCAGAAGGATCTGGAACATTTCTCTACATATGACATCATCACCCAGTTGAAGGACATGTTCCAACAACAAGAGAGGACGAAACGCTTTGAGACAGTCGGAGCATTACATGGGTATAAGATGGGAGAAGGACAAAATGTAAGCTCGCATGTACTCAAGATGAAGATTCATATTGATCATCTCGAAAGACTTGGTTCTCCCATTTCCAATGAGTTGGCTATGGACTTGAACCTCAACTCATTGCCGAAATCATATGATACCTTCATCATGAACTACAACATGAATGGATAGGAAAAACCCATCTCAGAGTTACATGCGATGTTGAAAACTGATGAGAAGAACATTTCCAACAAAGCCACTCATGTTCTCTCAATAAGGGAAGGAGGAACCAAGAAACCCAAAGCCAAGAACTCTAAGGCTAAGTTTGTCAATGGTAAAGGCAAAAAGGTTGCCCAAACCCCACAGCCTAAGAAGAAGAAGGAGAAGATGGCCAAAGAATACACATGCTTTAAATGTGGTGTCATTGGCCATTGGAAAAGGAATTGTCCTACCTACCTTGTGGAGTTGAAGAAGAAGAAGACCGAGGCTGGCACTTAAGTTATCTACGTGATATACTTAGACCTATATACTTTTTCATCTAACACATTGGTATTTGATACTGGATGTGGAACTCATATTTGTACTTCGTAATAGGGGTTCAGAAGGAGTAGACAACTGAATACAGAAGAAATCATACTCCACGTGGGAAATGGAGAAAAAGTTCAAGCTCAAGCTTTAGGAGATTATGATTTAATTTTACCTAATAGCCTGTATTTGACATTGAATAATGTTGTTTATGTACCTAGCTTGAATAGGAATATAATTTTAGTTGCACGTTTGAAACAATCTAGTTTTACTTCTCGTTTTAATAACAATGTTGTTTCTGCTTATAATGATATATTTTATTTTGAGGCTAGACCTCTTAATGGGGTATATGAAGTAAACCTAGATAGTTCACTAAACAATAGTTATGTATACCATACTAACACCAAGAAACTCAAACATGATTTGGGTGACTCTTATCTATGGCATTTTCGTCTTGGACAAATAAACAAGAAACGCATATCCCAACTTCAAAAGAGTGGTATTTTGAAGGCAATTGTGTTTGATTCAATTGATATATGTGAATCTTGTTTATGTGGAAAGATGACTAAGGCTCCTTTCAACGGTTCAAGTGAAAGATTTAAGGATTTGTTAGGAATCACACATACTGATGTACACGGTCCTTTCAAAACCATGTCTAGAAACAGTGAAAGATACTTCATCACCTTCACTGACCACTTGAGTCATTATGGTTATGTTTATTTGATGAAACATAAACATGAAGCATTTGAAATGTTCAAACTGTTTCAAAGTGAAGTTGAAAATCAACTCAATAAAACCATTAAAGTCCTTTGTTCTGATAGAGGAGGAGAGTATCTAAGTGATGAATCCGTAACTCATCTAGAGAGTCGTTGGATTATCTCACAATTCACTTCACCAAGAACAACACAACATAATGGTGTGTCTGAGAGGTGGAATCGAACTCTACTTGATATGGTTAGATCTTTGATGAGTAGAAGCACTCTTCATTTAACCTTTTGCAGTTATACCTTGCTAATAGCAACCCGTATCTTGAATATCGCTCCAACCAAGAAAGTAGATGAAACAACTTATGAGATCATGGGAAGTTTCCATCATTATCTTAATTAAGGGTGTTGGGATGTGAAGCTTATGTAAGATAACAAGCTTCTAACAAATTAGATCCCAGATCTACTAAGCGCATTTTGGTGGGATATCCTAAATATTGTATAGGATATTACTTCTACAATCCTAGCGAAAATAAATTCTTTATTGCTAGGAAAGCTGAATTCTTAGAAAACAAGCTTCTAATAGATGAAGCCAGTAGGAGGCATCTGGAACTAGAGGAAGAACCACACCTAATGCACAGGAGTTTGCCACTAGTACCCAAAAAGAAGTTGTTGAACCTAAACAATTCATTGATCGGGAACTTAACGAAACACAAGGTGTTCACAGATCTGGTGGAGTTCATTTAGAAACAGAGAGATATGGATTTCTCATTAATGAGATTTTTCTTATGGATTCCGATGATCCCATCAACTACCGAAATGCTATGTTAGATTCTGAATTAGACAAGTGGCTAGAAGCCATGAACACTGAGATGCAATCCATGCATTAAAATCAAGTATGGGACTTGGTTGATCTTCATGCAAATAGTAAGACAATAGGGAGTAAGTTGGTTTTCAAGAAGAATCCCGACATGGATGGAAATCTACAAACTTACAAAGCCAGCCTTGTGGTGAAAGGTTATACACAAACTCAAGGTATTGACTATGAGGAAACCTTTTCTCCAGTGGCTATGATCAATTCTATAAGGATACTATTTGCCATAGCAGCATATTATGACTATGAGATATGGTAAATGGATGTCAAAACAGCTTTTCTATATGGACACTTGTTAGAAGATGTCTATATAGCTCAGATTGAGGGTTTTGTTGACCCAAAGTATCCTAACAGAGTGTGTAAGCTTAAAAGGTCCATTTATGGATTGAAGCAATCATCTCGAAGCTGGAACATTACTTTCAATGAGAAAATCAAAGAGTATGGTTTTATACAAAATGATGATGAACTACGTGTTTATAAGAAAACTAGTAGGAGCAATGTCACATTCCTAGTTCTATATGTAGATGACATATTGCTTATTGGAAATGACATTACTTCTTTGAAAGGAGTTAAAGCATGGCTTGAGCAATGTTTCTTAATGAAAGATTTGGGTGAAGCAGCTTATATTCTTGGCATAAAGATCTATAGAGATAGATCAAAGAGACTTATAGGTTTAAATCAAAGTGCATACATTGATAAAATCTTGTAAAGGTTCAAGATGGAAAATTCTAAGAGGGGATTTTTTCCAATACCACATGGAACTATATTGAGCTGGTCTCAATTCCCTAGCACAAAAGTTGAGCAAGAAAGAATGAATGGCATCCCATATGCTTCTGCATATGAATCCATCATGTATGTCATGTTTTGCACGAGACCGGATATATCGTATGCTTTGAGCATGAAGAATAGATACCAAAACAAATCTAGAAGAAGGTCATTATATTGCTTTTAAGAACATTCTGAAGTAAGTACGAAGAGCTAAATAAAATTTCCTCATCTATGGAGGTGTGGAAGAAGATCTTAATGTAAAGTGTTACACTGATGCTAGTTTCCAAACATGTGTAGATGATTCTAAATCGCAATAAGGGTTTGTATTCATTATGAATGGAGGTGCAATTTCTTGGAAGAGCACAAGCAAAGCGTAGTCGCACATCTACTATAGAATTAGAATACATTGCCTCTTCCGAAGAGGCACAAGAGGAAGCTTGGATGAAGAAATTCATTGAAGATCTTGGGGTTGTCCCTTCCATTCAGGATCCCCTAGAGATATTTTATGATAATGATGGTATCATCACTTTAGCTAAGGAACCCATATCACATAACAAAACCAGACACATCTAATGGAGATTTAACTACATTCGAAATATAGTTGAAGAGGGTGATGTTTGTATTCACAAAGTTCATACAGATCAAAACGTGGCAGACCCATTTACGAAGCCACTACCGCCAGCCAAGCATGAGCATCACGCTAGAGTTTTGGGATTCGTTATTCTAGTGAATAGATTTCATTTGGATTTAGTGTTTGTATGATTGGAACATTGTAAGCAACAATTATGTAATGAATTTAATATATGGATATATGATACTTTCATTTATATTTGTTCTGTTCTATATTAGCATGTATAATCCTTGAATAATATCAATTATTCTAAAAGGTCCATATTCAATCATATTTGTGGGAAAAAATATGAATAAAGACTGATATGAATTGGATTGGTTGAATTTTACAAGATCAAATTTTCAAAAGGATTACATCCAAGTTCATAGATACTCGTTGGGTAGAAGTATTGGACATGACCCTCTTCAAGAGCACTTCATGGATCGTCGTCATAAGTGATTCTTGAACAAGGTATTATCTTTGTATCCTTAGACCTGAGATATATATTAGGGACTTAAGTGTGAGGAGTATTGTGATTTAATATGGTTCTTCCCTGCTCTTTAACCATGCAGTCATAAGGCGATCATTAGGTATAATATGATATGCATAAGAGGTGTATGTAGTTAAAATGGGATTTGTTCCTCTTATGTGTTGAGAGTGAGTCATCTAAGTGTTGGATTAGGTGTCTAAGCCCATAACTATAATTGGTATGTACTTGACCCGAGAGTAGCATGGTCCATTTCGGGTTGTGCCTTCACCAGAACAATTTGATAGGATGTATATTTGAGAAAGAGTTTATTTGTGATTTATTAATATATTATAAGTATAATATATTAAATTGAGAAATCATATTATTTAATTAGTATTGATCAAAAATTAATTTGGAATTAATTTAGTGATCACAAGAGACTAATTAAATTAACTGGGACTGATTAAGTAAATCAATGATACTTATAGTTTGGGCTAATGATCCATGTTGATTATGTGGACTAACTCTTTGTGGAGTCCATGAAGATTTAGTCCGAAGGTCTTATCATATGGATTATTGGATTAAAGGCCCAAGGGAGTGGATTAGGGTTTACAAGTTGAAACTCTAAGAATTCCACACTATAAATGTAACTCCTAATGCACCTAAAATTGGTCTAATGATTCCTAGTTGAACCCTAGCCGATTTTAGTGCTTCATGACCTCTCTCTCATTATCCTCCACTTGTTCATGGTGTTTGTGACTTGTTTGAGGCATCACACTTGAGGTCCTAAGCTCTTGAAAGGGAAATTCTACATGCTACAACTAAGAGGTATTCTTCTAACTAGTGTTTTATGTTTCAGTTACCAAACTTGTATGCTAGTTATAGGTTTCATGCTTTGGATAATTTTTATTGCATGTATAATTAGATAAAACTTAGATCCAAAGCATTAGGGTTGTATGTGCACCATAGGAGTGTTATAGTACATAAAACCCAACAGTGGTATCAGAGCCATGAGTTGTTTTCTGTTATTTGATGCAATTGTTGTTTGTTCAAAGCTGAAAAAAATCATTTTTTTGGACTCTGCCTGATCACCACGAGGTGGTGACGGGTCTGGCAGATTTTTCGGATTTCTTGGCTTAATTTGGATTTGGATAATTACTATAAGTTGTTTTGTTGATCATAATTCAATTTTTATGTTATGAAAACAATTATCATCATCTAAATTATAAGATAAATTGTCAAATTATAAAATAATTACTAGATTATATGATAAACTAATTGTTTGTGTAATTTGATTTGAATTGCCTTGCTATATGAGTTAGATTAGATCAACTTGATAAATAACAAATTATATGACAATTTAATTAGTTGTATTTGATCTAAATGGTTCTTGAAGAGGGTTTCATAACTTGTCCTCAAGTTATGAAATATGAAAAGTCTCATTCATGAACATTAAACTCATAAGTTATGGAAACCAAAAGTTTTCAAGCTTTACAAAACTTTCCCTCAAGTTTTGGAACTTAAAAAGTCTCTTTTATGAAACATTAACTCTAGTAATTGAAAGGTTTCAAAAGGTGCAACTCTTGGGTTCATAACTTAAAAAAGTTAATTAAATAGTTTTTAATTTTTAATTTTTATATTTAGAACCTTGATGTTTCCTTTAAATAGTTCAATTACACTCTTATGGATTTTATTAAGTTAATTAAATGTTTAATTAAGAGAGTATTATTAAATCCATAATCATATGGTTTAAGATTAATTAAATTAAAAGTATAATTTATTAATAGATTAAACCACCTAGTATATTAAAAGTTTAAAATACACCATTATACTATATAAAATTAAAAGTTTAATATATTATATATGTATAAGTAAAAGGTCAGTCTTACCGTTAGTAGGCCTCATTCACGAAGCTAGTCTATAAAGGGTGTTTAAGGAAATTGCCTATAAAATGGCGATTGAATGGGTATCCACTCTTACTCACCACACTCTTGACTAGTAGATGGTCGTTAGCCGAACGGGTAGGATAGGACACAAACTTCCATTAAAAGTATAATGAAAATACAAAGTAACTAAACACTTTTATTAATTCCCAAATCTTAGTTACTTTAGGAAAAATGTGAATTTGGTGCTAATCCATGAAATTGCACTTTGCACCTTGCCAAGTTGTTAGTGGAGCGTGTGTGGCTAACCGGCACACTAACTTGGACTAGTAAGGGTGGAAAATGGTAGCTCTATGTTTGTCATAGATCAATGGAGCGTGTGTGGTTAACCAGCACATTGATTAGGTGATAAATGACTTCGAGAGTACCAAGCTAATTTGCATGGTTATTCACACCTTGTTTGTGATCCTCGGTATCCCAGTCACAAACTTGAAGGCCATAATCGAGATTAAACATGCCATTGAAAAGTTCAATGAATCTCAAAAGATCTAGGAGTTTCATTTAAAACTTAATTCGTTTAAATTTTTTGTTTTCGTGGTGGAATTGGTAAATCGTCATTTACCTACCAACAAAAAGTTTACAATTGGATTACGACATCCCTCTTCCGAATTGTGAATTATTGTGTTGGGTCCTAGCCTTAATATTTCATTTGGGTGTTATATTAAGGACTTAAATCAACTAAACTTGAATTTCTCCCTTGTAGATGTCTAGTTCTGACAACTATGGTCTTCCCGAATCTTTTGGAAAAAGCTTTCCTCATGAAGGTGATGTTCCTAGAAATGATTCTTCATTTCCTCCACCTCCTCCAATAATTCTCCTTGACCCACATGTTCGTCGACTTGAAAAGTTCAAGATCACTCAAACCCTGTTGGCAAGAAAACACCAAGATGGAAGGTCTGTAAGTGTACATGTCATGGAGATGAAGTCACACATTGACAAGCTGGGAATGTTAGGTGTCGTTGTCTCGAGGAAGTTGGTTGTTGACTTGGTTCTTCAATCACTTCCTAAGTCATATAGTGAGTTCATTAGAGATTACTATATGACAGACCGCGACGTGACCCTTATCGATCTTACCTATTTGCTAATTGCTGCTGAATCGGTAATGATTTGGCGCACTGGTAATGCAAATTTGATTGGAAGATCTACTTCCCAAACTTCCATGGACATTGACAATGGAAACATTGGAAGTCCAGAAAAAGTCTTCTCTTCCCAATGGAAAGGGGTCTGCCATGGTCAAACCGTTTGACCAATTGGTAGAGAGAAAGGCTAAGTCTAAGATTGTCCTGTGTGCCATTCTGAAAGAGTCCGTTTGTTTCTACTGCCAAGAGAAGGGACATTGGATGCGAAGCTACCGTATCTACCTGAAGGATCACAAGGATGGTAAAGTCAAAGTGTTTGACTCTGCTTCAGGTAAGTCCACTATCTAACTCTATTAAGTTCCTATTTGTAGATTCTTAATACATGATGTGATAAGATTACATTTTGATGTTTTGAAGGATCGAAGAAGAGAAAGAAAGCTTAAAGAAAGAGCAAGCTGCGTTTGATCGCGAAGAGATGGATTTCGATCGCATGATTTGACGATCAGAATTATGATCTGCTACTTAAGAGTTATCATAGATTGCTTAGAAATATGTAGCAACATAGTTTTCATATGTATTTGCATTGTAAGGACAAGTTTTCCGCGTTTTATAAATAAAGAAAAATTTTGATTTTATCTTATTTTATATTTACTTACAATGGCATTTGTGAAAATTGATGTTTGTATGTTTCCATTTTTAGCAATATGGATTTGATTCTTTCGTTTGTGGTGGTGTCTAAATTTACCAAATAAGGAAATATTCTCATCACCAAAGTTTCAGTTGGACAGAAACTTGGAATCATGCAACTTGTATTGTATGATGAATGAGAACCTTCATATTTGGGAAATTAAGAATAATTCCTTGTTCACATATAGATGTGAGTCAAGTGAAGGACTAGGGGATCTAGTACACTTTGTTGTGGACTGGTCAGGTCCACCACAAAGATCGATAAGACTATTCGTCATGATTTACTAAAAGTTTAGTAAATATGGTTATGCTTACAAGTTTAAGTGTAATTCTGAAACATTGAAAAAGTTTCAATGTATAGCAGAACGAATAAGAAGAATCAAATTAGGCAGAAAGATAAAAGTTTCTCCAATCTAAAAGGAAAAGGAGAGTACTTGAGTATCGTGTCTTATGATCATCTTAATGATTATGAAAACCATATCACAATTGATCCTCTAAGGACACCTTAGTGCATTTGTATGGCTAAGAAGAGGAATCGGGAATTGTTCAAATGGTTAAATCAAAAAGGTGAATCATACTTCGTTCCAAAATCAAGTCTTAGAGTCATACTCCAAGATTGTTCCTTGAGTGACATATCTTAAGCAGGTTTATAGCACCTCATAGAATGTGGGTAGAAATGTTTCTTGCTCTTGCACATTTTAAATTGATAGTTGTGATGTCTTTAAGACAAAGACCAACTAAGACCAATTGTATGAAGTGTTTTTTCCTTGATACGAATCTGCACTAACTCTTGAATATTTGTTTTTCAAGGAGTGTTTCTTGACAAGAGAATATTATATGTCAAGAAGTCAGTGGGAGTCTTAAAGACCTTGAAAAGTTTCAAGAACTAATCAAGAATAAACCTGTTTATTTATCACTAGCACACGACTTGAGGTTTGTAACCTATCGTGTTGACATATTCTTGTTTATGTATCCATTCCAGTTAAAAGTTGACTATGCATGTGAGTTCTATGAGCTCTCAATTTTTTGCATAAGGTGAAGGACCTTGATCAGTGAAATTTCATTGACCTGTATAGCTGAGTTGCTTAACAACTTGGAAGACATGGTAGGCCCTTGTGCTGCCAAGTGGCAAGAAATTAAGATTGAACAAGTTCAGTCCATATGAGTTTGAATTTGTCATAGACCTTGTCTTATGATAATGGCTGTGAATGACAAATTCACATGGATAGGAACACATACACCATAAAATCTAAGTGTCATAAGGTTTCTATCCAATTCATGAAAATGATTGTGAGGAAACGCTTTCACTAAGTAGATTTTAAGGAGATAGCAGTTGTATTAATTGCGTTCTCAAATTCGATTATGATTACAACATCCCTCTTCATAGTTCGAATTGTGAGAAATGGCAAATAGTTTGAACATTCAGAACCTATTGCTGTGAGTTCTGAAATAGATTAGAAACACATATGGGCTTTCTAATAAAAGGTGTATGAGCTTAGATAAAGGCTTGTTGAAGCATCTCATATCAGAAATCTAAACTTTGGTAAGGAAGTCAATAAAGTATTGATTTCTAGAAGTCCAGCTGATTTTGGATACATGTAAAGCTAGTGGGAGCATAAATGTTATGCTAGTAACAAAATAATTGTTATGCTAGTGGGGAGCATAATTATTATGGTAAGTGTTGCGAGTTAGCAATACTATTTATAGGAAACAAAGTTCTAATTTCAAAGTTGCAATGGTTGAAAAGTTGTTTCGCTATAGTAAGGGAGAGGATACTTATACTTTATTTCGAATCTAAAAGTTTAGATTGAAGTATTAATCAAACTTAGTCATGGATATATATATGAATACCATGTTGAAATATTTCAACATTGGAAATTCTATATATGGAAATATTATAGCAAAAGACTGGTCAAGTATCATGTCTTTATGTAAGACATTATGAATCGTGTCCCATATGCTTCAGATATAGGATCGATTGCATATGCTCTAATATTCACGTGTTATAATTTTCCAAATGCGTAGGGCATTAAGTGGGGAAAAGGACTATAATCAAATATGACTAAAATGGTTAAACAACTGTCAAGGATGATTTAAGGTTCGCTAAGGATTGGTTGCTTAAGGACAATTGGAAGTATAGTAATGGATGGACCATATTGACATTATTATGAATAGACAGAATTCTATTAATAATGCATTGTCATATGGCAAATATGGAAATGTTTTCATAATGGGAGTTGGATATTAAGAATCTATGTGTAGGTTAGAAACTTTTATGCAAGAAGGATGTTCAAAGGAATGTACTTTGAATTTGAGACTTCGCTTCCTTGGAATTGTTTTGTTATCAATGTCCAGTGGAAAGTTTTGTAATATCGTTGGAAAAATCTTTGTGACTTTGGTACCTCGACATTACAAAAGGATCATTGAATGATAGTTTAGAATCTAACACACTCTTATAGTGGCAAGAATTAGGTATTCTTACACTAAGGAGTTGGAATTGTGAAATTAGCATCATTGAAATGTTTTCGATTGATCTATTTCACAAAGTAAGGACCATAGGTAAACATAGTGTGCATGCTTAGAGCATGGGATAACTATTGTTTTAATTCAAGTTTTAAGTTGATTAATCGAAACATTATACAATGAATAATGTGCAATCAATATGGTGATTAAATAAAAAAGTGTTTTATTTATATTCAAAAGTTTTGAGACCATTTGGATTCGATTATTCTTTTGTTTCACTTAGCATGTTTTGACTTCCCGAATAATAAGATCATTCAAACCATCCACAGTCAATCATACTTTGGAAGTATGTATTGAGGCAAGACTGTCATGAATCCGACATTAGATTGTCTAAGTGTTAGACATAGCACAAGTTTGCTACAGTATTCATGAGTACTCTTGTAATAAGATTTGAGTATTGGATTAAACCCACGCTCATCTGAATCACTTCATGGATTTTATCACGAGTGATTAGTGAGACGATAATATCTTATATTCTTGAAACAGAGACATATAGTTGCAGTTTACAAGTCGATTGCACATTGATGATGTGTAAACGCACCGGTAACTTGGTGTTATAAAACACATTACTATGTATGATTTGATGGGTAAATAGAGTAAGCATATGAGTCAAAGTTTATCCGTTCCTTTTACCCTAAGAGGGATAAAAGAGATATATGTGGGCCCCTCGATGATTTAGTGATGACAACCCTAAGCGCTTGGCCAAGCCTGGATTGATTTGATTTGTTCAATTAGTCGGTCGTCATAAATTGGAAATCGGGAAACAACACATGGACAGAGAGAATGATTATAATCCATGTCTCATGTCCATACGATATCTAGAATGGAGGAATATATGATCTCTTATCTAATAGACGCGTCAGAGTTCGGCAACGGCTTTTGAGAGCTACGATTGTTAATCGGATTTTTGAATCGTACTTGCAATAATAGTTATTAGACTTATCCAAGTGGGAGACTGTTGGATTAGGTGTCTAAGCCCATAACTATAATTGGTATGTACTTGACCCGAGAGTAGCATGGTCCATTTCGGGTTGCCTTCACCAGAACAATTTGATAGGATGGATATTTGAGAAAGAGGTTATTTGTGATTTATTAATATATTATAAGTGTAATATATTAAACTGAGAAATCATATTATTTAAGTAGTATTGATCAAGAATTAATTTGGAATTAATTTAGTGATCAAAAGAGACTAATTAAATTAACGGGGACTGATTAAGTAAATCAGTGATACTTATAGTTTGGACTAATGATCCATGTTAATTATGTGGACTAAATCTTTGTGGAGTCCATGAATATTTTGTTCAAAGGGCTTATCATATGGATTATTGGATTAAAGGCCCAAGGGAGTGGATTAGGGTTTACAAGTTGAAACTCTAGGAATTCCACACTATAAATTTAACTCCTAATGCACCTAAAATTGGTCTAATGATTCCTAGTTGAACCCTAGCCGATTTTATTGCTTCATGACCTCTCTCTCATTATCCTCCACTTGTTCATGGTGTTTGTGACTTGTTTGAGGCATCACACTTGAGGTCCTAAGCTCTTGAAAGGGAAATTTACATGCTACAACTAAGAGGTATTCTTCTAACTAGTGTTTTATGTTTCAGTTACCAAACTTGTATGCTAGTTATAGGTTTCATGCTTTGGATAATTTTTATTGCATGTATAATTAGATAAAACTTAGATCCAAAGCATTAGGGTTGTATGTGCACCATAGGAGTGTTATAGTACATAAAACCCAACACTAAGGTGTGTGACTAAAGTTGAACACCAAATGAGAATGATTGCGATCCATGTATCATGTTTAACATGATGTCCAAAACACAAGGATAACTGATACATCACCTAGTCATATCAATTGAAGCCTTGGGCTTTTAGGAATTGAATGTTGTTTAATGTCACTTATTCATGTGTTGTTGGGGGCAGTGAAATGTTTCTAGATGTTCATCACCGTCTATATCCTTGTATGATTCAATCTTGCACAAATGGGATATTGTTGGTTCTATATGCTCTAGAATGATCATAAAACGATATTGCTAATAACATATGATTCTATAGGGTCACACCAATAACAAGTATACACTTGAATTAATATTTTAGTATATGAGTTTAATTCATATTAAAATATTAGAACTCTAATTTATTATTAATTTGTAACAATAATAATAAGTAAACGTGATTCATAAGTGTATGAATTATTATAAGTTTGGTACTTATATTGTTTAATTATTAAATGATTTACTTTGTGTGACATTTATTTATTTAATGCAAAGAGTTACATTAAATAAATAAAAACTAACAAATTATGTATATTTATTGGAAAGTCTTTATCATACATACTTATAAAGCTAGCTTTTTTTCTTTAATATCATGCATTTGAAACCCCCTTTTTTAACTTCCTTTCACCACATTCATTTGAAACTCCCATGACTTTTCAATTTCTTTACAATAATATTATAAATAAGTTAAATAATGTTCTATAAAAAGGAAAGGGTGTTTATTACAATGTCTTCATCCCACATCGATGGTGAGAGTAAACAAGAGAATGTTTCCTCTTCTATAAATAGGAAAGGTTGTGAAATGTTTCAAAGGGACCAAACCATGAGAACTTCTTCATGCCTACCTTTGTAGGATTTTGAAGGTATTATTTGGTGAGATTGTCTGTATTGGAAAGTGTCCAGTTAACTTTTAGAATTCCAAAAATGGTTTTGAACCGAATTTTTTCAGGTTTAAACCGTGTTTCAGTTAGAAAAAAAATTATGTAGTTGGGTATATTGAGTTGAACCGGAGTTGGATCAATTTGGACCGATAAAGGAATCATTTTCCTTTCACAACAAACATTTGAAACTCCCATGATTTTTCAAATTATTTATAATAATATTATAAATAAGTTACATAATTTTATATAAATATAAAAAAGCATCTACCTAAACCTAAAATTATAACTGTTTGAAAAATCACTTTGATTCAAAAGCACGAAATATATACAAACCGGGTTTCACTAGAAAAAAAAATATGTAGTTTGGTATATTTAGTTGAATCGGTCCGAGTTTGATCTATTTGGACCATAAAAGAAGCATTTTCCTTTCACTACATACATTTGAAACTCCCATGATTTTTCAAATTGTTTCCAATGATATTTTTAAAAAGTTACATAATGTTATATAAATATAAAAAAACATCTACCTAAACATAAAATTATAATTGTTTGAAAATTCGATTTGATCAAAAGCATGAAATATATACGCAGATTATATTTTATAAATGAATTCTTTTTATAATGAACTTTTGAATCTTGAAAATACATATAAACAGACTTTCTATATTAAGTACCTAACTGAATTTATGATTTTAGAATTGAACAAAAAGTTATTCAATAAAAACTTACTTTTTTGGATAGCAACTTATGAGATTATAGAAAAATGGAACTATTGAACAATAAAGAAAGGGTAAACAAGAGAAAGGGTGTTTTACTAAATAAGTTGAATAATGTTTTATAAACAAGAAAGCGTGTTTTATTACAATGTCTTCATCCGACATCGATGGTGAGAGTAAACAAGAGAACGTTTCCTCTTCTATAAATAGGAAAGGTTGTGAAATGTTTCAAAGGGACCAAACCATGAGAACTTCCTTATGCCTACCTTTTTAGGATGTTGAGGGTATTCTTTGGTGAGATTGTCTTTATTGGCAACTGTCCATTTAAGTTTTAGAATCCCGAAAATGGTTTTGAACAAGATTTTTTTAGGTTTAAACAGAGTTTCAGTTGAAAAACCGTTATGTAGTTTGGTATATTGAGTTGAATCGGTCTGAGTTTGATTAATTTGGACCGATAAAGGAAGCATTTTCCTTTCAGCACATACATTTGAAACTCCCATGATTTTTCAAATTGTTTCTAATAATATTATAAATAAGTTACCTAAACATAAAATTATAATTGTTTGAAAAATAAATTTGATTCAAAAACACAAAATATATACAAACCGGGTTTCAATAGAAAAAACGTTATGTAGTTTGGTATATATTAAGCTTAATCGGTCCGAGTTTGATCAATTTGGACCGATAAATGAAGCATTTTCCTTTCACCACATACATTTGAAACTTTCATGATTATTTAAATTGTTTATAATAATATTATAAGTTACATAATGTTATATAAATATAAAAAAATCTACCTAAACATAAAATTATAATTGTTTGAAAATTCACTTTGATTCAAAAACACAAAATATATACTCGATTATATTTTATAAATGAATTCATTTTATAATGACATTTTGAATCATGAAAATACATATAAACAAAATTTCTATATTAAGTACCTAACTGAATTTATGATTTTAGGATTTAACAAAAAGTTATTCAATAAAAACTTAATTTTTTATAGCAACTTACGAGATTACTGAAAAATAGAACTATTGAACAATAAATTTTCTGGATAACGTTTTATTTGTATTATTTAATATTTTATTTAACAAAATGAAATTATTGACAAATAAAGAAATGAGTTTAATTAAACTGTCTTCATCCCACATTGAATTATTTCAAAGGGAATGTATTCTCCTCTATAAATAGGAAAGGTAGTGAATTATTTCAAAGGGACTAAGCCATGAGATCTTTCTTGCATCTAACTTTGTAGGACGTTGAGTATATTTTTTTTGTGAGATTGTCTTTGTCGACAAGTGACCAATTAAATTTCAGAATTTCGAAAATGATTTTGGACCGTATTTTTTAGATTTGGATCGAGTTTAATAAGGATCCGAGTGTCTTCTGGCTGAGTTAGGCAAACTCGCTTCCATTGGAGGCCGAGTTTAAGTAACATGCCGAGTATTTGGTTGTGTTAGCCAAGTTTTACAACCCTGTATGTAATACAATTTAAAGTTTTAACCTTATAAAAGACGTCACTATTATCATATGTTCTACATAATTATGGTAATATTTATGATACAAAACATTTTTTTTACTATTTAAGATAAAAAGTTGTCTCTATTATCATATGTCCTACAGAATGATAAAATTTAAGATAGATAAAAAGATGTATCTATTATCGTATTTTCTACATGATGATAATATTTAATATAAACGTTTTAATTTAATATGAAATTATTATTTAATAGATAACAATAACGATTTATTTATTTTTAATTTTTTTTTTCTATTTTAATTATATAACTTTGTATATGCAAAACAACTTCAAGTTACAACCTTATCTCTTATAATATAGTTCAACATAATAACAATACTAAAAATCATTTTTTATATTTTCTATGAAATTATTATTTAATTGCTAATAACAATGATTTAGTTATTTTTAATATAAAATATTTTTTTATATCCCACGCAACGCGCGGGCATTCGCCTAGTAAAATATAAAAGCTACTTCTTTAAAATAGAAGACTTGGGGTATTAAAGAGGAGAGAGAATGAGTGTTTGACTAACTTTCCCTCCTCTCTCTCATGATTTCATATATAAACACCTACACCCACCTTTATGGGTGGTCCAATGCATGTAAAGACTTTTATATTAGTCTTTATTGACTCTTTCATGTGTGGGATGATTAAAAAAGTGAAAGGATTTCATTTTTCTAATGCTTAAACATATGAACGGAATTTTACTCTCACAAACTCTCTTATTCTCTCTCTAAGTTGTTAGTTGTTAAAAGAAGAGAATACATATTCTATTGAACACCAAAAATTCGTTTTTGGGTGTTCAAGCTCAAGAGGTTGTATTATCAAGAGTTGAACTAGCATTCATCCAATGTTGGAGCTTGTTGGTGGACTTTCTCTAGATGGATTCTAATTTGAGTTCTTGACATCATCATCATCATCATCATCATCATCATCATCATCATCATCATCATCATCATCATCATCATCATCGTTCTACCTCCCATGAGGACCAAAGGAAAACAAAGGGTTTTAATCTTATCCTTCTATGGTTGTTGATTTAAATCTTGCATGTTCATGTAATGTGATCCTTTGTCGGATTTTATGATGTTCAAGTTTTATATTAAACGAATTCCATTGCAAACTCCAAGTTTTATGTTTTGAAACTTAATCTTGAAGAGCATGTTTCGATCACAGAGGCTCTTACCAGTCGGTATAGGCCCAACTAGGTGGTGTTCAACTATTCCGAGAAGAGTTAACATCTTTATTTGGCGGCTTCTGTAGGACAGACTTCCTACTCATTTTAATATGTCCAAAAAAGGTATTGACTTGGTTTCGATTTAATGCCCATGTTGTGAGAGAGGTGGAGAAAATGATGAGCATATTTTTTTCGTTGTGAAGTGGCAATGATAGTTTGGGCTCCGGTGGAGAGAAAGTGCGACATATCGTTTTCTTTAATTTTTTTTCCATTAAGGAATGGATTTCTTGGGTAGACGCTCAACATATGACGGCGGTAAAAAAGGTTCGGATGGAAGTTATTGGGGCAGCTTGTACTTGGATTCTTTGGAGATTCAGAAACTCACAAGTTTTTGGAAACTTGGGAGAACACATACGTAAAAATTCGTTATTTGATTCAATTGTTTTATATGCTTTTTCTTGGCTGAAAAACTAAGATTCTAATTCTAGTGTTAATTGGAATGCTTGGGTTAATTGCTCTTTGTAAATGCACTTTTTGTATTCTTTTTCTCTAGCACTTCGTTAGTTTTGTCTATATAATATTTTTAGCTGTTAAAAAAACAATAGATCTGGTGTCAATTTTTCAGTGACAGTTGGTATCAATTGCGTCAAATTTAATGTTCTTGTTGGATATTATTAATCGTGAGGACATTTCCCGCTTTATATTTGAAAGCCTTTTCTTCCCATATATCTATGGCATGACAATTAAATTGAGTAACATTTATAAATTTATTTCTAACCTATATCGATGACATATCGTCTTAATATGTGTTTCTAGATTTTTGCAAAAAAAATTAGTTATTGTAACATCCCGAAATTCAGGTAAAGCTATTTAACCCTTCTCTTTTATCAAGTTGTCAAGATTAGCCCCTTGAGTGAATTTTGTAGCAAATGAGTACGCTGGGAGTACCGGGGAGTACGTTGCGCGTACTCATGCGCTTAATTTGGACGCGGACTCGCCTAGATACGCTGGGCGTACCCAGGGTTACGCTGGGCGTAACGCGCCCAGATGCAAACCCTAATATTTGGCTTGTGCACTATATAAGGGATGCTAAGGCTCATCTCTCAGCCACCACATCAGAGAGTGAAACCCTAAGAGAGCCTTCCTTCGTCCTTTAGCTTGTGTGTGAGTGTTTTGAGCTAAAAGTGCCTTGGTGTGTTAGTGAAGAAGAAGGAGAGGAGCTTGTGGAGGCTAGGGCTTGAAGTGTAAGTTTGGATCTGAGATCTTCAGAGGAAGGAGCTTCATCTAGAGGTATAAAGTTCAAAACTTTCCTCCTTATTTTGGTTTGATGTTGCATGGACCATTTCTAGGGTTAAAAGTCCCAAAGATGGAGACTTTATGAGTGTAATGGACTCCATGGACCTAGATCTGTCCCATTTCAGTGATATTTGTGTTATAGATCCATAAAAATCCCAACTTGGTCGTTGTTATAGGGCCATGCTTGAGTTATGAGCCCTTCTAGGGTTGGAAATGGAATGTTATGGGTGTTAGTGACTTGTCCAGCCATGCAAAGGCTTAAAGTCACCAACTTTATGGATTAAGAGGCTTAGAAATGGTCAGATCTAGAAGTTGGACGTGTGTCTTAACTGTTTAAGACCCCAAGAGCTTAGGAGTCTGAAACTAGGAGTTACGTGGGGCGTAATCCCAGTACGCGCGGCGTAATGGGTCGCGTACCCCGTTTCTGAGAGGTAGCCGGGTACGCCCAGCGTACAGGTTTGGTACGCGCAGCGTAACCCGGAAGGTTGACTTTTGTTGACTTTTAGGGTTCGGTCAACTTTAGGGTCTTTGAGCCATGAGAGGGGTAAAATGGTCTTTTACCCTTCTGAGAGTACTAAGAGAGGGAATAGTCTAGCCTCGAGAGTTGTATTGATTAAGAGTGTTTATTTCATATGATTAGGCAGAGGCTAGACCGGATTCTTACCGAGCTCGAGATTACCGAGTTACCCGAGGTGAGTCTTCTCACTATACATTACCTAGAGTGGTATCTATGTGTAGACCGGAGGGTCTTGGGTGCTATGTGTATGTATAAGATTATGTGCATTGTGATATATGTATGCTATGTGTTGTATAGACCGGACCGGAGGGACCAACGATATAGACCGGACCGAAGGGTCCAACGATACAGACCAGACCGAAGGGTCCAACGAGCTATGACCGGATCAGAGGGTCCAACGAGCTACGGGACTGGAGGGTCCCGCTGAGACACATCGATCGGAGGGTCTTATTGTAGCCTCGAGTGGCGTATGTGTTGCATGTGGTATTTTGGGGAACTCACTAAGCATTTATGCTTATAGTTGTTGTGTTATGTGTTTCAGGTACCAGCGAGGATCGCGGGAAGGCGCCGACATGATCCGTACACACTTATAGAGTTTGTGTTGTTGAGATTCTGGGACATGTTTTGTGATGATGACGTTGGAAACATTATGTTTTGATATTGTTTTATGATTGAAAGTATGATTTAGAAATGAAAAATTGTTTTGAAAATTCACGTTGTTACAAGTTGGTATCAGAGCCTTGGTTTGAGAGATTCGGGTGCATCTTCGGATGAACCTGAACTCAAACTGAGGAATTGAGAAAGTTTTCATAAAATAAACAATTTTTCTAAAAGAGTAAAAGATTTTTGAGAAAAGCAGAAGGAAGCAGTGTGTACGATCAGCCAGCGCCTGAACGGTGATTTCCCAAAATACCCTTACATTATGTGTTATGAGATATGTTATGATATGATATGCATGCTAGAGTAGGCTAGGTATTCATATTAGGACTAGAGTGGCCTGAATTGTGATGCCTTAGCCTAGGAGTTACTGCTACTATGAGATACTTCGAGAGTAAGTAGGTAGCAGCGAGGAATTTATGAGTGGTCTACTAGAGAGTAGCCTGAGTTTAGTGAGTTATAGAGTATTTGTGATCTGGGATCCTAGGAGGAGGACTTGGGGTGAATACCGATGCGCTGTGGAAGGTAGTATAAGGGCCCGTACTACTTGAAACACCAGATCGGTGAGCAGTCCAAGTAAGAATCCTCAGGGTACTAAAGAACAAGTAGGGTTGAGTATCGAGTGCGAGTATACTCGAACGAGTCTCTAATTCTTTTGTGTTGTATTTCAGAGACATCATGGTTGGGACGCGCCACCACCCAGGAGGAAGTGGTACCAGTGGTACCAGTGATGAGGAGATTCGTAGGTTGATTCACGAAGAGGTGGTTGCGGCCATTCAAGCTGAGATACCAGAGATGTTCGGGTCTATCAAGACCACGCTGATCGAGACTTTTGATGAGCGGTACGCTGCTCTTACTGATGCTGCTGTTGCTGCAGCCACCGCAGCCGTCGCTGCTGCCAGGCCGCAGGGGGGTGACTCGTTGCTGTACCGAGAGTTCAGCAACACGAAGCCACAAGAGTTTGATGGGACGCAGGACCCGATTGCTGCGATGAGGTGGATTTCTGATATCAAGGGATGCTTCTACACTTGCTCGTGTCTGGAGCATCTGAGGGTTCGGTTTGCGCTGAACCAGCTTCGCTTGGGAGCGAAGGACTGGTGGAAGTTTGTGACGGCGAACTTCACTACGGCAGAGCTTACTGCGGTGACCTGGGAGAGGTTCACCACGATGTTTCGGGATGAGTATGTTCCCCCTGTGGAGAGGGAACGTCTAGCCCAGGAGTTCTTATCCCTCAAGCAGGGAACCGAGTCTGTGACAGTGATTACGAGGATGTTTCATGAGAGGGCGTTGTTTTGCCCTGAGCACGTGTCGACCGAGCAGGCACGTATGAGCCAGTACTTGAGCATACTAAGGAGGGATATCTGTGAGTTCGTGGCAAACTCATCATACCGGAAATTTGCCGAGCTCCAGGCAAATGCCCGGAAGAGAGAGATTGAGCTGGAGACTTAGGTCAGGGAGGAGGCCGAGTCTCAGAGGAGGGACAGGCGACCGGCACAGGCACAGCCGGCAGCCAAGTGGGCAAAGCCCGCTGATTCGAGATCTGGGGGTCCGAAGGGCCGTACTTGTGGGAAGTGCGGCAAGAGTCACGAGGGGGTGTGCAGAGCTGGGGTGTGTTACAAGTGTGGGAAGGAGGGGCATTACGCGAGGGATTGCCCCAAGGGATTCTCGGTTTGATTTCATTGCAATCAGACCGGCCATCGGAAGGCCGAGTGCCCTCAGCTACTACAGGGATCAGCACAGGGGTCTACACATGCTGCTAGAGCTATCGAGGTCCGGCCAGCGAAGGCCGAGGCACCGAAGGCTCGCGGGAGAGCCTTCCAGTTGACAGCGGAGGAGGTCCGCGCAGCGCCCGATGTCGTGGCCGATATGTATTCTTTT
Source organism: Lactuca virosa (assembly GCF_052849685.1). Classification (NCBI taxonomy): domain Eukaryota; kingdom Viridiplantae; phylum Streptophyta; class Magnoliopsida; order Asterales; family Asteraceae; genus Lactuca; species Lactuca virosa. The sequence goes on from NC_136431.1 coordinate 78,728,968, forward strand.
ACTTACCTATTTTGAGTTTGAGATTTTGTGCTTATATTGTGTTATGCTTAGGTACTTTTCTTGTGAGTTATGTACCTGCGTTGGTGTTATTCGACTCGGGTGCTAGTCGGTCTTTCGTGTCATTAGCATTTAGTCAGCACATCAGTGTTCAGCGAGAGGCGTTGAGTCGACCTCTACGAGTTTCTATAGCTGACGAGCGAGCGGTGTATGCTACTGATGTGATCCGAGGATGTGTACTCGATATCTTCGGCGTTGAGTTCCCGATTGATTTGGTCCCGATTGCGATGGGAGATGTCTGTGTCATCGTGGGCATGGACTGGTTGAGCAGGTTTGGAGCGGTTATCGACTGCGAGCGATAGTTGGTGACCATACAAGACCATAGTGGGGGAGTTCTTACCGTGTACGGCGAGGGTACTCGTTCAGGGTCAGCATTCTGTTCGGCTGCTAGAGCGAGGCAGAGTCTACAACAGGGCTGTAGTGGGTTTGTGGCCTACGTGATGGACACACGAGTAGCAGCGGAGAGGCCTAGTTCTGTTGATGATGTGCCGATAGTGCGTGAGTTCCCGGACGTTTTCCCCAAGGAGTTGCCGGGTGTGCCTCCCGAGAGGCAGGTGGAGTTTCGCATCGATTTGGTTCCGGGAGCGGCGCCTATCGCCAAGGCGCCCTATCACCTTGCACCACCAGAGATGCAGGAGTTATCCTCACAGCTTCAGGAGTTGTTGGGAAGGGATTTATCAGACCGAGTAGCTCGCCGTGGGGAGCGCCGATCCTTTTTGTCAAGAAAAAGGATGGTTCACACCGGATGTGCATTGATTACCGGGAGTTGAACAAGTTAACGGTCAAGAACCGTTACCCACTGCCGAGGGTTGATGATCTGTTTGATCAGTTGTAGGGAGCGTCTTGGTTCTACAAGATTGATCTAAGGTCTGGATATCATCAGATGAGAGTGGGTGAGGAGGATATCTAGAAGACGGCGTTCAGGACTCGTTATGGGCATTACGAGTTCATGGTAATGCCTTTCGGTCTCACCAATGCATCGGCAGCGTTCATGGATCTCATGAACAGGGTGTGTAGGCCGATGTTGGACCGATCGGTGACCGTGTTCATCGATGACATATTGGTGTATTCGACATCCAGAGAGCAGCATGAGGAGCATTTGAGGGAGATCCTCGGAGTTCTGAGATCGGAGAGGCTTTACGCCAAATTCTCCAAATGTGATTTCTGGTTACAAGAGGTCCAGTTCCTAGGACATCTCGTTAATCAGAATGGGATATTGGTCGATCCGGCCAAGATTGAGGCGGTGATGAGTTGGGAGGTGCCGAGATCCCCCACCGACATCAGGAGTTTTCTGGGGTTGGCCGGCTATTTTAGGAGATTTATTAAAGATTTCTCCAAGATCGTCGTGCCTCTCACCAGATTGACCCGGAAGGGCGTTACTTTTTCGTGGGGTCCTGAGCAGCAGGCCTCGTTTGAGACTCTTCGCCAGAGGTTGTGCGAAGCCCCGGTGTTATCCCTTCCAGAGGGAATGGAGGATTTTCTGGTGTACTGCGACGCATCGATATCAGGGTTGGGTGCGGTGCTCATGCAGAGAGGGCATGTGATAGCGTACGCATCGAGGCAGCTGAAGCCTCACGAGACTAGATATCCCACCCACGATCTGGAGTTGGGGGCAGTGGTGTTCACCCTCAAGATCTGGCGTCACTATCTGTATGGGGTTCGTTGTATCATATACATGGACCACAAGAGCTTGAAGTATTTGATGGATCCGCCTAACCTGAATATGCGCCAGAGGAGATGGTTAGATGTGGTAAAGGATTACGATTGTGAGATCCTGTACCACCCGGGCAAGGCTAATGTGGTAGCCGACGCCTTGAGTCGTAGGGCGGAGAGTGCCCCGATACGGAATGTTTGTATGAGGTTGACGGTGATGACTCCGGTGTTGGACACCATTCGGGAGGCCCAGGCAGAGGCCGTGAGACCGGAGAACCGCAAGAGGGAGCGGGTGATTGGGCAGGTACCTGAGTTCGTTACCGATAGTCGTGGGCTTATGACCTTTCAAGGTCGGATTTGGGTGTCGTATGCAGGCGGGACGCGCACCACTTTGATGGAGGAGGCGCACAGATCAAGGTTCTCAATCCATCCCGGGGCCACTAAGATGTATTTGGACCTGAAAAGAGAGTATGGGTGGCCCTATATGAAGAGGGATGTTGCGTGGTTTGTCGAGAGGTGCTTGACCTGTCGCAGGGTTAAGGATGAGCACCAACGTCCGCATGGCAAGTTGCAGCCACTTGAGGTTCCCCAGTGGAAGTGGGAACAGATTTCCATGGATTTTATCACCAAACTGCCGAGAACCGCGAGGGGCGTCGATGCAATTTGGGTGATAGTCGACCGGCTGACTAAGAGCACTCACTTCCTTGCTATCAGTGAGAGCTCTTCCGCAGAGAGGCTGGTCGAGTTATATGTGAGAGAGGTGGTATCGCGACATGGAGTACCGATCTCGATTGTATCAGATCGAGATGTGCGATTCACTTACAGGTTCTGGAAGAGGTTCCATGAGGAGTTGGGTACGAGGTTGCATTTCAGTACCGCCTACCACCCCCAGACGGACGGACAGAGTGAGCGGACGATTCAGACGCTCGAGGACATGCTTCGAGCATGTGTGTTGGACTTCGGAGGAAGTTGGGACACGTACTTGCCGTTGGCGGAGTTTTACTACAACAACAGCCACCATTCGAGTATTGGTATGCCTCCCTTCGAGTTGTTGTATGGGAGGAGGTATCGGACTCTCATTTGCTGGGGAGAGGTAGGGCAGCGTGTAATGGGTAGCACTGAGATAGTGCTTCAGACGACAGAGCAGATACAGCAGGTCAGACAGAGATTATTGACAGCTCAGAGTCGCCAGAAGAGTTATGCGGATAGGCTACGATCCGAGCTCGAGTTCCAGGTGGGAGATTTCGTACTCCTGACGGTGTCTCCTTGGAAAGGAGTGATTCGGTTCAGGAAGAGGGGCAAGCTGGGGCCCCGGTACATCGTTCCATTCAGGGTGACCGCGAGGGTGGGCAAGGTAGCATATCGGTTGGAGCTACTTGCGGAGTTGAGCCAGATTCACGATACCTTCCACGTGTCTCAGTTGAGGAAGTGTATAGCCGACGAGTCGGCGGTGGTACCGCTGGAGCATATTCATGTAGATGCGAGCCTGAATTATGCTGAGAGACCAATTGCGATCCGGGATCGGAAGATCAAGGTTCTGAGGAACAAGGAAGTGCCCCTGGTGCAGGTCCAGTGGCAACATCGGAAAGGGTCCGAGCTGACTTGGGAGCCGGAGTTGGAGATACGGGAGCTGCATCCAGAGTTGTTTGCTGAGCAAGACTTCGAGGGCGAAGTCTGGTTCTAGTGGGGGAGAATTGTAACATCCCGAAATTCAGGTAAAGCTATTTAACCCTTCTCTTTTATCAAGTTGTCAAGATTAGCCCCTTGAGTGAATTTTTTAGCAAATGAGTACGCTGGGCGTATTGGGGAGTACGCTGCTTAACTTTGACGCGGACTCGCCTAGGTACGTTGGGCGTACCCAGGGTTACGCTGGGCGTAGCGGGCCCAGATGCAAACCCTAATATTTGGCTTGTGCACTATATAAGGGATACTAAGGCTCATCTCTCAGCCACCACATCAGAGAGTGAAACCCTAAGAGAGCCTTCCTTCGTCCTTTAGCTTGTGTGTGAGTTTTTTGAGCTAAAAGTGCCTTGGTGTGTTAGTGAAGAAAAAGGAGAGGAGCTTGTGGAGGCTAGGGCTTGAAGTGCAAGTTTGGATATGAGATCTTCAGGGGAACGAGCTTCATCTAGAGGTATAAAGTTCAAAACTTTCCTCCTTATTTTGGTTTGATGTTGCATGGACCATTTCTAGGGTTAAAAGTCCCAAAGATGGAGACTTTATGAGTGTAATGGACTCCATGGACCTAGATCTGTCCCATTTCAGTGATATTTGTGTTATAGATCCATAAAAATCCCAACTTGGTCGTTGTTATAGGGCCATGCTTGAGTTATGAGCCCTTCTAGGGTTGGAAATGGAATGTTATGGGTGTTAGTGACTTGTCCAACCATGCAAAGGCTTAAAGTCACCAATTTATGGATTAAGAGGCTTAGAAATGGTCAGATCTAGAAGTTGGACGTGTGTCTTAACTGTTTAAGACCCCAAGAGCTTAGGAGTCTGAAACTGGGAGTTACGCGGGGCGTAATCCCAGTACGCGCGACGTAATGGGTCGCGTACCCCGTTTCTGAGAGGTCACCGGGTACGCCCAGCGTAACCCGGAGGGTTGACTTTTGTTGACTTTTAGGGTTCGGTCAACTTTAGGGTCTTTGAGCCATGAGAGGGGTAAAATGGTCTTTTACCCTTCTGAGAGTACTAAGAGAGGGAATAGTCTAGCCTCGAGAGTTGTATTGATTAAGAATGTTTATTTCATATGATTAGGCGGAGGCTAGACCGGATTCTTACCGAGCTCGAGATTACCGAGTTACCCGAGGTGAGTCTTCTCACTATACATTACCTAGAGTGGTATCTATGTGTAGACCGGAGGGTCTTGGGTGCTATGTGTATGTATGAGATTATGTGCATTGTGATATATGTATGCTATGTGTTGTATAGACCGGACCGGAGGGTCCAACGATATAGACCGGACCGAAGGGTCCAACGATACAGACCAGACCGAAGGGTCCAACGAGCTATGACCGGACCAGAGGGTCCAACGAGCTACGGGACTGGAGGGTTCCGCTGAGACACATCGACCGGAGGGTCTTATTGTAGCCTCGAGTGGCGTATGTGTTGCATGTGGTATTTTGGGGAACTCACTAAGCATTTATGCTTACAGTTGTTGTGTTATGTGTTTTAGGTACCAGCGAGGATCGCGGGAAGGCGCCGACATGATCCGTACACACTTATAGAGTTTGTGTTGTTGAGATTCTGGGACATGTTTTGTGATGATGACGTTGGAAACATTATGTTTTGATAATGTTTTATGATTGAAAGTATGATTTAGAAATGAAAAATTGTTTTGAAAATTCACGTTGTTACAGTTATAATTTTAGAAAAATGTATGCAACAATAAAGAAATAAAAATATATAAAACAATACATGCGATCAACCTTTAATACAAACAATATATAACAAATGACAAATACCAAAAAAAGGCCCAAGTTTTACACACTTCATTGGCAAAATCTCAATATATTTTTTTGTTCGTTCGTTGTAGTCATCACTTTGTGTATGAGTATTGGCCTTATCCCTGTTAGCCAGTTTTACTGGTCACTAAGCATTCAAACACTATTATGAACATTACAGGTAGCCATCTTCAACACATAGGTCTTCTTCTTCTTTCAGGCAGCAAGCTCTTCCTTCACCCTCTCCCACTTGTGTGCAATAGTAAACATTGGTATCCTCATTAGAATATGGATTCTATAGGTCATGGGAACAAGGAATTGGTAGTTTGAACACCTTAGGTGTGATTGTTATTAACTTGCAACCTTCTTGATATCCACTACAGATGAAAATCCAAGCAAAAAATTCAGAGGGTAGCCTAACTTGAGGTAAAAGCGACATGCTTTTTTTTGTTGCTATCGAACTAAGAGAAATATATTTTCATAATGTGCAAGACAAAAAGAAAAAGTGTGATTTTTTTCTTGTGGCTTGATCCACCACTACCAAACAATCACTACAAGGAAACCATGTGGAAGTTGTATGTCGAGTTGGAACAAGAAAATGAAGATAAAGAAGATCAGGTGGAAATGTTGAAACTTTTGAAGGTGGTGGTGATCATGATGGTGCTTCTTCTAGTGCTGGTGATTTTATTGGGTTTCATGATGTTGAGTTTTATTCAAAAATTGGTTTTTAAAAACACAAATAACGACAACAAAAGCTTTAAAATTGTGAATAAACCTAAAACCATTTTAACCCACCAAAGATCATTTTGCAAAGCATGTGAAAAATAAATCAACCATAAGAAGAAAAGATTATTGTAACATTCCAATGTTCACAAAAAGATTTTATTTTTATTTTAGATAAAAGAAGGCATGTTCATAAAGTAACATAATAGAAACCATATGTTCCAAAAGTTTACAACCCAAAATCAGAGTATGATCATAAATGTGGAAACACAAAATACGAAGTTTTCGATGTGTGTACAATCGCCCCATTCGCCTTCCCATGATCATTTGAAGTACCTGAAACATTTAATCCATAATTTTAAGCAAAAGATAAGTAAGTTCCCCAAAGTAGCACATACAACAATATACATACAATAGGTCTGTACCAACCCAACAAATATTTAGGCTCACAACACTTTAGTTGCTCTTGCCACCAACTCGAGCCTTGTAAATGTCTAGACAAACAACACTTAATGTTGATCTATTCATCAACTCACCCTATGGCCCTCTACAGATAGCTAGTCCGCATGTATCTTGGCCATCAGCAAAAAGTTGGACTGTAACATACGCAGATTAGAGCTAGTCAATTAAAATATATTAAGCGTTAAAAATGAGTTTTTGATAGAATATTATTAAGAATAATAATATTAACCAAAGTCATAGTATATGTGCCAAGGATTTCGTGCATATAAAGATTTCTAAAATCCAACTTCATATGAAGAAGTTATGCTTCTTCGAAGTTTCGCAATTAAACCGGCACGACTCTTCGTATCGTAAAGAGTGAAATTTTTGATAAATTACTTTTTAGCCTAAGAAATCTAAACAAAAGGCGTTGTAGTCGTGATAGGAAGTTATGATTTTTCGAAAAATTCAGCGTGCATATAGAGAACGTCCAAATCTGACTTCGTGATAGGAAGTTATGATTTTTCGAAAAATTCAGCGTAGTAGTGTGCACACAGAAATCAAAATTCAAATCGGTTGATTGTTAACCAAAAGAATCTATACGAAAATTGAAGATCTCATAAATATGAACCCGTCGATAAAAAGACAATCAAGAACGAAGTTCGTATGAAGAAGACATGAATTTCGCACGGACTTTAACAGTCTAAAGCAGTCTAAATATAAATTTTTGTTAGAGAAAGAATTAGATGTTGAGAACTTAATAAAAGTTGTACAGCTCATCGAGACGATTCTGAGGATATAATGAACATCGAAAGTGGAGTTCGTATGCAAACATTAGGGCCGTCCGAAGATTTTAGGAAAATACCTATGCTGCTGATGTGGCAGCATTCTCATCAAAAAAACATATAAGTCATAAAATACAATCCAATTTCATCATCAATTGCAATATTCATAAAGTAGATATCTAGGGTTCATGGAGCTTTTCACCCAAATCATAATATCCACTAATATAGTGATTTGATTGTGATTGGAATCACCAAAACTACTCAAGGGAGGTTAGAAACCAAAACCCTAACCCTTAGAAGAAGCTAAATAAGACATTGGGGTTTTCTCCAAGCATTGAACTCGAAATTTAGGAGTAATAGAGAAGAGATTATACCTCAGTAGCCTTTCATTGCTTCCCTTCTTGCTTGAATGTTTCAAAACTTTCTTGATTCAAACCCTAGAAGCTCTTGAGATCAAAATCTCCATTAGCGAGTTCTTCCCTTGAAAAACATGATTTGAAGAAGAATGAAGGAGGCTTGCATCTTATTTCCAATAGTTTCACAATTCGTCCCTCTAGTTTATATCTTTTGGCCAAAACCCACTAAACCTCCATATTTTTGATTCTTAACTTAATATTTGACATAATAAGTCCTTCCTCATACATTTTATAACTTTTTTTAGTCCTTTCCATTAATTAAGTCAACATTTTGGTCAAACACAGTTTGCCAACTTGACACGTTTGACCCTTTAACTTTTGAAAGGTTAATATCTTTACTTTTAACTTTTTAAACTCCATATCAACTAATGACATGATTATCCCATAATGATTTAATTATATAAATATCCATTTATTTATTTAGTTTATTAATTTAAGAACCAAGTCTTAAATTTTAGGATGTTACAATTATATATCCCTTAAAAGGATTTCGTCCTCGAAATCACATCACGGACCATCTCATTTGAAATCCATCCCATCACTTTTCCATTTCCTTAAGGCCACGTCACCTTGGTTACTTTTTTATAATTGTAATCCATCCTAGTAATCAATAATATATCATTTTGGGTTATTAACCCTCTTGGACACTTTTACCTCTGTATCCCTTTTTAAACTTTTAACAAAATACTTTAACAATGATATCCAATATCTTAAGACATATAGACTAATAATGCTTCAACCAAGTTTAAAGCATGTAAGAAGCCTTATCGGATAATTTCAACCCTTAAGCCAACATTTGTCTATTTCTTAACATATTCTCTCCTTTTTCCTAAGTATGTGACTTCGTGATCAAATACGTCACCAAAATTCCATTCTTTACTAATTCGATTAGTAAGTCATTAACAAGATATAGTTTGCGATAAATCTTTTTCATCTTGCCCTTTTTGCTCTTATCTTCTATCAAAGTCTCAATCATAATGTTGTATCTTTAACTTGGCCTGAATGTCTACCAAAACACAATTTGTGTAGAATCATAAAAGTGACCCTCTAGAAATTAAGCTATTGCAGCTCTCAAGGATCCGTAGTCAGACCTTCATCAGCAACCTCATCCGAAGTCATCATCAACAGCAGCCTTTCTTACTTACCAGATTACTTTACTTTATCTACTTTTGTTGTAATACTCTCTATTGTCCATTATGCCTTGCATGGCTACTCTTAGAGATTTGATCCAATGTAATTCATGAGTCTCTATATATAGAGCTCAATCTTTCTTATTCAATACAACTTCTATGCTATCAATTACATCTCTCACTTCTATCTGATTACGCATCCTAAATCTCTCCTTACTCTCAAAGTTCACTAGAACATAACTGAATATTATTTCTCTTTGGAGCAAGTCATTCGTGACTTAATTACTAATTTTGATCTCACTTACTAACTTGGTCTGAATGCATTCCATGTTATGAATCAACTTATGTGTATACTTGATATATCACCTGCTGTCATTTATATTTCCTTACATTTCCGCAACTAACTCTCTAATTATCTAACTTGTTAACTTATTATTATTGTTGAGCTTTTAGATCCTTTGAGATAAACTATTCCGTAACTATACTTGTTCTAACGTTTGTTCAAGTGTGTCTCAAGTTTTTCTCTCAACAATTGGTATCAGAGCCATAGTGGTTGCTTTTTGAAAAAACAAAACTCTGATTTTCAAAGGGCCTTCTATACCACTGAAGCTCATTTCTTAAAAAAAACTTCAAAAAAAAAGGAAAAATGGCACAAGCATTATCTCTGAATGTTTCCAACAGTGTTGGTGGTTCGAATCGAGCCCCAATATTGGTGGCAAATGAATATCATCACTGGTCTCAGAGAATGGAAAGATACTTAAGGAGACTCGGTAGAGATGTATGGCGGTCCGTAGAAGAAGGACCACATGTCCCTGTTCTTACACCAGTTCAAACCGATGGCGCCACAGCCAGACTAGGAGGAGGATAACCAGTCATGAACCGTCCCACCAAAGATGATCTCGATAAAATGGAAAATGATGTTGTTGTTTTTTATGAAATCTCTTGTGGAGTTGCTCCTACAACTTCGACATTATCATAAACTGCAAATCAGCAAAAGAGATCTGGGAAGTTCTCAAGAATTTGTATGAAGGCTCAGAAAAAGCTCAAGATAAGAAGCTCACAACTGCACTCAATGAGTTCAACAATTTCAAAGCAAATATTGGCGAAAGTTTAGAAGACTCCTTTAAAAGGTTCAACCTGATAGTCACCAAGTTATCAAATGCTGGCACCATCCGCAGTAACCATGAAACAAACCTTTAGTTTCTCAACGGTTTAGGAAGACATTGGACTACTGCTAAGATGATAGTTCAAGGGGATAGAAAGATTCATTCTTTTTCTCTCTACAAGCTCTACAGGGAACTGCAAGCACAAGAATCCACCGTACTCAAAGACTGTGCTGACTTCGGAGGACCACTCGCTCTTATAGCACAAGATCCACATAATCAATCCTACTCTCCCTCGTATGACACTACACCGCAGTCATACGAAGCTGGCTCAGAGTATGATGATGAAGAAGAATTTCAGAAGGCTATTGCTCTTGTTAGTCAACAGTTCAACCGGCTACCACCTCCTTCTTTTCGTAAAAATCAACAGTTCAACAAACCTCCATTCAACCGTAACTTCAACCCGCAGAATAACCATTCTCGTTATCCCAAAAGTTCTCATCCACCACCGCAATCTCAAAATACTCAACCAAAGGAGGCACCGCAGTCCATTCAAACCACTGACTCCGGTACTCCCTCAGAAGACAAAAGTGATGTTGTGATTTGTCACAAGTGCAACAAAGAGAATCATTTTACAAAAGATTGCAAGGAATTGGAAGAAAAGGAAAAGGCTAGGGCATACGTAACCCATGTCAAAAGAGACCATCAAGTTTGGTCATCCGGAGATGAAGAAGAAGCCTTCAGCAATGTAAAAGGAAAAGGCAAAATCTGCATGCTGGCAACTGCGGATGATGATGGGTCTACAAAGCTGGAAAAGAACTACTGCTACATGGCAAAGGAAGGAACTCTAAGCATCGTCGAACAGGTAAAACTCATGATTCAAACTTTAAACTATAACATGCATGACTGTTAACCCTTCATAGACAATCTTAATGGCACATGTGCTGTCGTCCTTACAGACTATAACAAACCCTTAAATGAGAAGAACATAGCGTCCCAAGAGATGTTTCATGTAAGAGGACGACTGGACAACAAAAGACTCAAAATGGCTATGTTAGAAAAGGACTTAGAGTTAGAAAAAGATGCAAGAATGTTGAGTGAAACACAACTAGAGATAGCTTTGAACAAAAGAGATTTAGCTCAGAGTGAGATTGTACGCTTAAATCTATTAATAGAAAAACTGTTCAATGAAAGTGAAGCTATTGAAAATTTGGTGAATAATGGAACTGTGGACAATACATACAATTGGGGTTGGTCCAATGGATATCCTACCGCAAAGGATTCCTCACCCCGTTTTAACAAAGATCAACTGTATGTCCTTCCGGACCGAGAATTTCATTTCCCAGTCAATGACAAGACCTTTCCCGAAGATATCAGAACACACTTCGATAAACTTCATAATCTAAGTAATAAGTGTGTCATAGAGGAAATCGTGCCTGAGGTTTCGGGTCACACAAGTGATCAAACTCCTATCTGTGGCACAATCTATTCAAATTCTCAGACCTCATCAGTTGTTGATGAAGAAATTGTCATAGAGAGTCCCGAAGTCTCACAGGACTTCCCATCTCTACCCTCAGACCGCAGTGTCTCTCACTGTAGTCATGAACCACAGAAGTCCCACAAAAGTCCCACTGAAGTCCCAACTCAGACTTACTCTGCGGTAGTCAAATCATCCTTACCGCAGTCCTCAATAAAAGGCTCTGTGACTCTTTAGCTAATTCATCATGAATTACCCATAGAGAACTTTGAAGTGGGTCAATGCTCTCAAAACCCTGAATCTTCAAGTTCGGATGAATCAATCCCTCGTTTTCAAAAAATTTCAAAGGCTTCCAGGAAACCACATCTGAACACTAATGACCGCGGTTCTCCAAAACCCTTAGCAAAAAAGGCTTTGAAAGAGGAAATTTGATCCCGAGGCACAAATCGACAAACATTTTCTAAAAACAAAAGACATATCAGATTTCCAAAATCTAAGAGTCCAGAAAAGTTTGTTCTCTCTCACTATTTTTCAAAAAACTCTCCCATCAAGAAAACATGCAAAAAGGAATGTACAGTTTCAACAGTCATTCCTAACTCATCTGACACAACCCAAAAGAGTGTAAAGTCTTTTCAAAGCAATGGTTTTCAAATCTATTCCTCATATGATCCAAAATGGAAGGGTATCTTACCCATTCCAACACTTTTAAAATCACATCAAAATTTTAACAAGTCGAAGGGCATTTTACCAAATCCAATAAAAAGGTCCAAAGAATCTACACGTGCTAAATCTTTTTCGAAACAAACTTTTTCAAAATCCAACAAAACCAATGTCAGATATTACCAACCTTGGACTGGTCACAAGCTTACTTCATCATTTAGACCGCTGACCAAACTAAGTGTCAGAACAAAAGACAAAATTTCAGCATGTCAATGTCAATGTAGATGTCAGAAACCTCGTAACTTTTCCAAAAAACGCAACACTCCAAAAACTCACAAACACCCAGGACTAGGATTAAAAGTTGACACGAAACCAGTCCCTGCAACCTCGGTTCATGCATCACTTAGAAACTCATCTTTTGGCCCAGGCTCCAAACTAGTTTGGATGCCTAAACTAACCGTGTAATTCTCAGGCCTTGTGCAAGGAGGAACAAGAAGAAGAATGGTTAATCGATAGTTCGTGCTCCTTGCACATGACCGGAAGGTTAGAATACCTTTGGGATTTCAGGCCAATATGCAATGGTGGAAATGTCACATTCGGCAACAATGCGAATGGGATAATCCGAGGTTATGGTGTTCTTACTACAGGAAACTTATCTATTCAAAAGGTTGCTTATGTAGAAAGCCTTAGTGTTGGTCAACTATGTAAGGCAGGCCATCGAGTTGAATTTGATGATCAATTTTGTTATGTAATGACAAGCGATAGGAGTACATGTCTGATCAAGTCCCGATCCGAAGGTACTATGCATCCTCTGGACGTATCTCTGATCATAGGCAAATTGAAGTTATGCTTCCTATCTAACGCAGTATCCGAAGTCAGCTGGCTATGGCACCGCAAGCTAGCTCATCTCAACTTCAGATACATCAACAATTTGGTCACCGGAGAACTAGTCAGAGGTCTTCCAATCCTCAAGTTTAGCAATGATACTCTCTGTCCTGTATGTGAATGTGGAAAGCAATCCAAAACAAGTCACCCCATGATAATTGACTCCTCAACTTCTGAACCATTGGAACTCTTGCACATTGATCTCTGCGGTCCATCTACCGTAGCCAGTCTTCATCACAAGAAATACATACTGGTTATAGTTGATGACTTCACATGGTTCACCTGGGTTTCTTTCTTAAGACTCAAATCAGAAACTCTGCAGATCTTGATCAATTTCATCAAGGAAATTGAACTTCAGATCAAGTTACCAGTACGACGTATCCGAAGTGATAATGGAACCGAGTTTACTAATCATCTCCTAAATAGTTTCTTGGTTTCAAAGGGCATCGCTCACAACTTCTCAGCTCCTTACACACCGCAACAAAATGGGGTAGTAGAGTGAAGGAACCACACTCTAGTAGAAGTTGCCAGATCTATGCTCAACTTCGCCCACCTTCCTCTCTACTTCTGGGCCGAAGCAGTGGCCACAGCTTGCTTTGTGCAGAACCGAAGCATAGTGTACAAACGTCTCAGCAAAACACCGTATGAGGGCCTTAACAACCGCAAGACAAATGTCTGATTCTTCCATATATTTAGGTGTAGATGTTTCGTAATCAACAACAGAGATCACCTTAACAAATTCGCACCAAAGTCTGATGAAGGCATCTTCCTTGGCTACTCCACTAACAAAGTTTCTTAAAGGGTTCTCATTAGACGCACAAGGCTGATAATTGAAAGCTTCGATGTGAAATTTGATGACTATCACATCCGCAACACCGCTCCATCCACCGAAACCACAACAATCCTAGAAAGTGATATTCCTGCCTCTTCGGGTCCACTAAATCTAGTTGAAATAAACTATGATGATCTCTTCGACCCTGTAGAAACAGCCAAGTTATCATAAGTTCTTGTGTCCCTGGATGCTCAGCAGCAGCATGCTGACATATCTGGTCCTACACCGTCCGATGAGGTATCACTAAATACTTCCACCTCTCCGGTTGAGGGGGAAAACTCTAATCCGGACCATACAACAACCATCGAGGTTCCAGTACTAGAAGATGCAGCTCCAATTCCTATCCGCAGAGATTTTCAACCATCAAACGTCTCTTCGGACTCGGATGATGAAAACATAGAGAACATTGACACAAGAACAGACTCGAGGATTATCATACTCCCATCCGCAATCCAGGGGGAACCTTCTCAGGTTGGAACTCCCGTCTGCAATCCAGGGGGAACCTTCACCATCTGCCCAAGAAAACTTTGATCCCACCTTCCCAGTTCAAGACAATTCAGCAAGATGTTCTCAAGTCCAGGGGGAACTGCCATCTGCAACCGCAGAATCTTCAGATATTGAAGATATTCCCTCTACCGCAGCTGCTGATTATCTACGACCCCGTCTACACGTATGGATGAAGGACCACCCACCAGGTCAAATCATCGGCAACCCATCTGCATGTATCCAGACTCGATCTTCCAAGGATTTATCTGATCACTGTCACTACGCAGCGTTTATGTCCTCGATCGAGCCCCGAACGATCAAAGAAGCTTTACTAGAACCAGACTGGATATCCGCAATGCAAGAAGAGCTAGAAGAATTCAAAAGAAACAAAGTATGGCAGCTCGTTCCGAAGCCGCAAGGTCACGCCATTGTTGGTACTAGATGGGTGTGCAAGAATAAGTTGGATGAATCTGGTGTGGTCGTCAGAAACAAGGCAAGGCTAGTTGCCAAGGGATATAGTCAACTTGAAGGTATTGACTATGATGAAACGTATGCTCCGGTAGCACGAATGGAAGCCATCCGAATCTTCTTAGCATACGCAGCTCACAAGAACATCAAGGTTCATCAAATGGATGTGAAAAGTGCTTTTCTCAACGATGAATTAAAAGAGGAGGTTTATCTTCAGCAACCTCCAGACTTTGAAAGTCTTGAATTCCCAGACTACTGCTACAAGCTTGAAAAAGCATTCTACGGTCTAAAGCAAGCCCCAAGAGCGTGGTACGAGACTCTCTCTGAATTTCTTGTCTCGTCCAGATACAAAAGAGGAGTGATTGATCCCACTTTATTTAGAAAAGCAAATGGTGATCACCTTATGCTTGTACAAATATATGTGGATGATATCATCTTCGGATCAACTGATCAAAAAATGGTGAATGAATTTGCTAAGCTCATAACCAACAAGTTCCAAATGAGCATGAATAGAGAGATTAAATTATTTCTAGGACTTCAAGTGAAACAAGTCCCTCAAGGGATATTCATTCATCAGGAGAAATACACCACCGAACTGTTAAAGAAATATTCGATGGACAACTGTTCTTCGGCTAAGGTCCCCGTGGCCTTCGGATATAAGATATCTGCTGATCCCTCTAGCGAATCAGTGGATCACAAGACTTATAGAGGTATCATTGGCTCATTAATGTACCTCACCGCAAGCCGACCAGACATCGTTTTTGCAACAGGTGTATGCGCAAGGTACCAGGCTGACCCAAAAATGTCACACATGACCGCAGCCAAGCAGATTTTAAGATACTTAAAGGGTAGCAATACTCTTGGCTTATGGTACCCCGCAGGAAATGACTTCAGCCTACAGGTATTCACTGATGTGGATCATGTCGGATGCAGACTAGATCGAAAAAGAACCTCAGGTGGATGTCAATTTCTGGGTGGAAGACTCGTCAGCTGGTCATCAAGAAAACAAAATTCTGTATCACTGTCTATCGCAGAAGCTGAATATGTGGCCGCAGCCAGCTGTTGTTCACAAGTCTTATGGATGAAAACACAACTTATGGACTACGGATACAGAATACTGCAGATACTAATTTACTATGACTCTAAAAGTTCTATAGCGATTTCTCACAATCCAATTCAGCATTCCAAGACAAAGCATATTGAACTACAGTATTACTTCATCAAATACCACATCCTGAAAGGTAACATTGAACTAATTTTTGTCCATACTCATGAAGAGATTGCTGATGTGTTCACAAAGGCACTTGACTCTACAAAACTCAACAGTTTCTTACAAATGTTAGGAATGATGAATCCGGACCCATAATTCCTTTTGAATTGATAGGTACCGCAGACCATCCTTGGTCTCTATTGCGGTCCTAACTGAAGTTACTTATGATAGATGGTTTTGGTATATCATGTGTACCTCAGTATATGTACCACAACCATATATCATATTTATCTTTCAATAGTCCTTATTGTTTGTTGTTACTAATTTTTGTTCAAGTGTTCTCCTCAGTTTTTCTACTGCAGTCATCCAACCGCCCATCCGCAATGACAAATGATCCATCCGCAATGAAATCTCAATCCGCAACCACATTGATTGTTTTCTCAACTGTTTCATTAATTCTTGAATCATGGTGTGCTATTTAATGATCCTTCATTAAATAAGAAAAACATTAAAAAAAACATTCCTTGTGTAACTGTCCCATTTCCTTTTTTGAATAAACCTTGTGTCAGACCTATTTTAGGTATGATGACAAAAAGAACGTTTTTCCATAAACAAATCCTTTTTAACCTGTCCCTTCCCATTACCCCAAAACATCTAATCCGTTACATCTTCCCCTTTTACACAACAGATTAAACCCACCCTCACCACACGTTCTTCAGACGTTATGTATTAGACTGACACTTCATTAAATGCTAATCCTTTTTGGTAAATCTCGAAAAATAAATTAAACCTTTTCTTAATATGTGGCTGAGATTTCATCTCTCAATCAAAGAAAACACCCAAACGTTTTTTACCTTACCTAATCTCACTTAGGGTAAAATCAATTACCGTTCCAAATTCGCCACTATAAAACCCCCTTCTTCTTCCCAAGAAAGGTTTACGCTTTCTGAACATCGAACTTCTTCTCCTTCATCTTCTTGCACTCTGTTTCTGCAACTTTCTTCAACTCTCAAAAAAATGGTGAAATCCGGCATTTCGAAGAAACATTCCAAGGCATCTGCCTCAGCAAACCCTACTGGTTAAGACTCTGCATCAAGGAACCAAATGCCAACGATTGCTTCAAGTAATTTTAGGGTTGTGTTCGAAGAGCATTCCTCATACAATGCTCCGATCAAGTTGATGATCAAGTTTCTGACCAATCACCCACTGTTTGGCCCCTTCGATTCATTCACAGATGTGGTTCCTCTTTCAACTCTCTTCAAATGTGCCTTCTCTGCATATCGACCCCTCGAAAATCTTCAAGAGGTGCATCTGAATCTGGTGAACGATTCTTTGGTCATTTTGACTAAGGAAAAATTCCTCACTGTCATCAATCTGCTAGTTCATCCGTCAACCAAGGTTTTCACTCCAAGCATGGCGGACATTCTTTCTGCACTCTACCAAATGGGTTACCAGAAGAAGATCAAAGGCATAGGCGAATTCAATAAATATTAGTTGCCTGCGGTGTGGCAATTCGTTTGCCACTTTGTGATCCGCAGCTTGTCAGGCCGAACCGGAGGCACTGATAATATGGGTCTCAAGCTATTGGAGTTGGCGTGGAGCATTTTCACTGGCCACGATGTAAACTACAGTCAGATCTTATGGGATGACTTCTTGCAGTACATTCCCAAAGAGAGTCCAAGAGAAAACCCTACCGAACTCACTTTTGCTAGGTTCTGGTCTCTATGCATCTCAGATCTTCATGCGGATGCAGGAATTAGCATGGGCACCGATACCAACCTCTTCATCACCAAAGATCTTAAAAGGTACAATCCCTCTACTGATCAATCTGTTTTTGGACCCATCAGACGGCTACCAGTCCACATTCTATCTACCCTTGGTCTTGAAACTACTGATGTCACAGACCATATAGAGGCTACGGAAGGTATTAACCCATACCTTCCTACCCCGCCTCTACAAGCCACATCCACACTTACCATCCCTGGTAGTACCGCAGTCCCATCCTCCACCACTCTATCCAACTTGTCTTTATCAAAAAGACGCAAGAAGTTAGCCTCAGCCCATCAAGGCCCCCACAACGTCTCCAAGAAACATGGAACCCCAAAGAAGAAAGATGCTCCCAAACAAGCTGAACCTTCGAAGAAACGAAAAATCATACAAACTGTGCCCTCAGATGACGAATCAACCGAAAATCGATCTCACTCTCCCTCTATGAGTGATTCTGATGAGGATACACAACCCATCTCCATCCTCAAGAAAAGAAAAACCAATCCCACAGACCAAATGCGTGACCTGACAGATGTCGAAGCCTCTCAAAAGGCTCCGGTAGTCCTTGGGGTGGCCGCAGACCCATTTAATACCACCATCGAATTCCACTCAGACACAGAAAGTGTATCTGTTTCAACTCAACGTGGAGACTCACCCCCAGCTCACTCCCAAGGGGATGGATTTGGTTCTCGTCCTAAGGTCTCCACGGCTTCCCGTCTACACTTCTTTTCCCCTAAGGAGTTGAACTCCATCCTTTTGTCTGTAACCCAAACACTGCAAACACCTTCCCAACCACAGGGCAATTCTTCCGCCTTTGCCAGAACTGAGCCGAGGCCAGACTTGACCACTGGTCAAGGAGACCGAGGAAGCTCAGGAAATCCTACTCTACTTACATCTTTTACAGGTGGTTTAGGCACGGTGAGCACCAATGTGCAAGCATCCGTGGACCTGAGGGACACCTCGGTGCGATTCCAAAGATTTGACGGTGATGAATCAAATGATTCATGGTTACATTACACTCCGGTTTCTAAATCCGATATCAAGAAATATGCCGCTTTCCGTAGGGCATTTCAAGCAAGGAAGGATCAGCAAATCAAGCAACTTCAACAGAAACAACAGGAGATTCAATCCATAGCCAAGTATTGGGCGGACGCAATCAACAACGCCAATACTGTAGCCACCATTCTAAAAGTACAAGAGTGGATGTCCGCAATGGCTGAGACGATCCGCAAGGCTCAGTCCACTCATGGTGGTCAAGGTACATCTAAGCTCCCTCCAACTCCAACTCCAACTATTTGAGATTCTCAAGAAGAGGGAACCGCAATTGAAGTTAGCTTCGCTCCTACCTTCGGATTCGATGATTTTGATCTCAATGAGGTAAATCAACCTAACCCTTCCGATGATGATTTGATGATGTTTGATGAGGAAGAAGAATCGAGTGGCTCTCAACACTCAACCTCCAAGCCGAAAGAGAAAAAGAATAAAAAGAAGATGGCTGTGTCCAGAAAAGAATTTCTGAGTCTACAAGCCAAAGTAGATCAGATTCTAGCTGCGGTTAATCCCACTCAACCGAAACCTGAAGACATTCCAGGACCGCAGTCCTTAATTGAAAGAATCGAAAGACTGGAAACCCGTGAACGACTGGCTGCTGATAGAATTTCTCTGAAAGTTGAAATGGGAATCTGATCCCTGGATACAAGTCGCCAGGCTGATCATAAGCAATTCATGGCTACTGCGGAGCGCCTCATCTCTGAGGTATCCGCAATCAAGGCAGCTTTACAAACAGCCATTGCGGACCAGTCAACTCACTCACAAAAGCTGATAGTTGAGACTCACACTGCCTATGAGTCCACCATCTCATTCCTTCAATCTACCATCAACAGACTTCAACGATCTTTATCGCTAAATTTTTTGGATTAGTGTCTAAGTCCATAACTATTTTGGTATGTACTTGACCCGATTATGAGCATGGTCCTTTTGAAAGCTACGATTGCTGATCAGGTTCTGAAGTTATACATAATAGTTATTAGACTTATCCAAGTGGGAGACTGTTGGATTAGTGTCTAAGTCCATAACTATTTTGGTATGTACTTGACCCGATTATGAGCATGGTCCTTTTGGGAGACTGTTGGACAACGGCTTTTGAAAGCTACGATTGCTGATCAGGTTCTGAAGTTATACAGAATAGTTATTAGACTTATCCAAGTGGGAGACTGTTGGATTAGTGTCTAAGTCCATAACTATTTTGGTATGTACTTGACCCGATTATGAGCATGGTCCTTTTGGGTTGCCTTCACCATAGCAATATGTAGGATGAATTAAGGATAGAAAGGTTTAATTATGATTTATTAATATATTATAAGAATAATATATTAAAGGAGAAATCATATGTTTAATTAATATTAGTCAAGAATTAATTAAGAATTAATTTAGTGGCTAAAAGAGATTAATTAAACTTAGGGGACTGGATTTGTAATTATAAGATAATTGCAATTGGGCTATGGATTACCTAAATAATATAGGTTGGACAAATTCTATGGGAAGCCCATAAGGAATTCGTCCAAGAGATATGTTAAAGGAGTCCATGGGTTGCTTAGGGCTTAAGCAGCCAGATTAGGGTTTCCTAGTTGTAAACCCTAATAGCCTACATGTATATAAAGGACCCTTAAGCCCCAAAAACGTGGACAAGTAATCCTTTAGGGTTTCCAGCCATTTTTGGTGCCTCCTCTCTCCTCCCTCTTCATCCAAGTTACTTAGTGGTGTTTGTGACTCCATTAGAGGTGCAACACTTGAGGCACTAAGCTTTCTGAAGCCAATCAAAGCAAGGAATTGATTGTCATTACTATATAACAATCTAAGGTAATTACTAAACCCTTATTTCAGTTCTTATATGATAGATCTAGGGTTTATGGCTTTGGATTATCAATTGCATGTTCATTAGACAAACTAGATCCAAAAGCTATTAGGGTTTGCATGTACACCATAGGAATGATGTATTGCCCAAAACCCATCAGTGGTATCAGAGCGTAGGGCTATTTGTTAGTGAATTTGATGCTTGCTTGATCGAAAATTGGCTGAAAAACGATTTTTTTTGAATTTTGGGGCTGGACTCGCCGAGTCCATGACTGAACTCGCCGAGTCCACTGGGTACTCGACGAGTCCAGTGCTGACTCGACGAGTCAGCGAGTCTGGCAGCGTTTTTTGGCGATTTTCTTGCTGTTTTGGCTTGGGATAGTTACCATAAACATTTTTAATTCATAAGATCCGATTTTTATTGATATTGGGTTATTTTCCTTGCCAAAATAGAAGATAATTGTCAAAATTTAGATAATCTTTTGTTTTATTAGATAAAGATTGATTATTTGTAATTAAGATTTAAATTATCTTGTGAAAAAGTTTCTATTTTCCCCTTTAGGTTTTATAGTTTAAATTTGAACTTAAAAGTTTTGTTTTTGAAATTTAAATAGTTAAACCCTAATGTTTTGAAAGGTTTCAAAACTTGCCCTCAAGTTTTGAAATTTAAATTTTTGATTAAAAGTTTAATTTTGAAATATTTTAATTCTAAACTCTAATGTTTTGAAATGTTTCAAAACTTGCCCTCAAGTTTTGGAATTTAAAAGTTAATTAAAAGTTTAATTTTGAAATGTTAAATTCTAAAACCCTCGTATTTTTTTAAAAAGTTCAAATTACACGCATATGGTTTTATTAATTAATTAAAGTGTATAATTAAAAGAGATTTAATAATTCCATAAAGTTTTGGTTTACATTTGATTAAATTAAAAGTATAATTTATTAAATTGAACCACCTAGTATTTTAAAAGTGTAAAATACACCCTATACTATATATATGTAACATTAAAAGTCTAATATTATATATATGAGTAATGAGTCAGTCTTACCGTTAGTAGGCCTCATTCACGAAGCTGGTCTATAAGGGGTGTTTAAGGAAATTGCCTATAAAATGGCGATTGAATGGGTATCTAGTCTTACCCACCGCACTCTTGACTAGTGGAGGGTCGTTAGCCGAACGGGTAGGATAGGAAGAAACCTTCCATTGTAAGTATAATGAAGTACAAAGTAACTACATGCTTTTACAAATTCCCAAATCATAGTTACTTTAGGAAAAATGTGGAATTGTATGCTAATCCATGGAATTACACTTTGTACCCCTGTCGAAACGTTAGTGGAGCGTGTGTGGTTAACCGGCACACTAATTTGGGTTTGGCATTGGTGGCGAAGGATGGCTCGATGTTTATCATAGATCAATGGAGTGTGTGTGAATAACCGACACATTGATTAGGTGATAGTACCAATTGGGTGCACCATGTGATTCGTATGGTTATTCACACCTTGTTTGTGATCCTCGGCATCCCAGTCGCAAACTTGAAGGGCATAATCGAGATTAAACATGCCATTGAAAAGTTCAATGAATCTCAAAAGATCTAGGAGTTTCAATTCATTTAAAACTTAAACTTTTTTTTGGTTTTTCATGGTGGAATTGGTAAATCGTCATTTACCTACCTTCAAATATTCTGCAACTAGATTACGACATCACTCTTCTAGGTTGTAGAGTATTGTGTTGGATCCTAGCCTTGATGTTTCATTTGGGTGTTACATCAAGGATTTTTATCAACTAACTTGTTTTTTCTCCTGTTTTGTAGATGTCTAAATCTTACAATGGTCTTCCCAAGTCCCTTGGAACAAGCTTTCCGAATGAAGATGACGTTCCACGATACGATCAAGGAAATGGGAGTCATGCTTCACTTCGTCCACCTCCTCCAGTTATTCTCCCGAACCCACAAGTTCGAAGGCTTGAAAAGTTCAAGCTCACTCAATCCCTTTTGGCAAGTAAACACGAAGATGGGAAACCTGTGTGTGCACATGTCTTAGAGATAAAGTCACACATTGACAGGTTAAGGATGATGGGTGTCGATATCTCAGAAATGTTGGCTGTTGATTGGGTTCTTCAGTCACTTCCTGAATCATATAGTGAGTTCGTTAGAGAGTACTATATGATGGACCATGACGTGACCCTCATTGATTTGACCTATTTTCTTATAGCTGCTGAATCAGAAATGATTTGGCGTGCTAATCGAGCAAATTTGTCTGGCAAATCAAACTCCCAAACTTCAATGGACATTGAAAATTGTGACATTGGAAATCCAGAAAAGGTAAATTCTGAGATAGTTCCTTGTGCCATTCCAAAAGAGTCCATCTGCTTCTACTGCCAAAAGAAGGGGCATTGGAGACGAAGCTGCCCTGTTTACCTGAGAGATCTAAGAGATGGGAGAGTCAAGACATATTGCTCTACTTCAGGTAAAATCTATTAACTAACTCTATAAGTTCCTATTCTTTGATTCTTAATACATGATGTGATAAGACTACATTTTGATGTTTTTTTTGCAGGATCAAAGAAAAGAGAGGAAGCTTAAGGAAGAAGCGTGCTGAATCTGATCATAAAGAAATGGATTTCGATCGCATGGACTCGAGGATTAGATTTTTGAGCTGCTACTCTAGGGTTAGTAGAATGATAAGAAATATGAAATAGCATAGTTTTACATTTGAATTGCATTGTAAGGACAAATTTTTCCGCAGTAAAATAAAATTTGATTTTGTCTTATTTATTTATCGTTACAATGGTGTGTATGAAAAATTGATGTTTGATTGTTTCTATTGTTAGCAATAATGGATTCTTTATTATGTTATTTGTGGAAATGTCGAGAATTTTCCAAATAAGGGAAGATTCTCATCGCCCAAGTTTCAGTTGGACAGAAACTTGGAGTCATGCAACTTGGTTGCGTGATGAATGAGAAACTTCATATTTGGAAATTAGACTAATTCTTTGGCAAAGTGTCAAGAGAAGGACTAGGAGATCGAGTACATTAGGTTGTGCGTTGATCAAGTCCACCACAAGAGTGATAAATATATTCGTCATGATTTACTAAAGTTTAGTAAATATGGTTATACTTATAAGATTAAGTATAATTCTGAGTTGATTGAAAGAGTTTCAATCAATAGCAGAACGAATAAGAAGAATCAAGTAGGCAGAAAGATAAAAGTTTATCTATTCTAAGAAGAAGGGAGAGTACCTTTTATTGTGTTTTATAATAAGTCTTAATGATTAAGAACTATTTCTCAATTGGTCCTCTAAGTGAGTCTTAGTGCATTTGTATGTATAAGAAGAGGAATCGAGAATTATGGAAATAGTTAAAATCAAGAAGTCAATCATACTTCGTTCCAATATCAAGTCTTAAGAGTCATACTCCAAGATTGTGACTTGAGTGACAAGTCTTAAGTAGGTTTATAACACTCGTCAAATGTGGAATTTGGAAAAGTTTTCTTATTCTTGCACATTTGAAATTGGTAAGTTGTGATGTCTTGGATAAGACAAAGACCAACCAGGACCAGTTGTGTGAAGTGTTAAACTTGACAAGAGGCTGCACTAACTCTTGAATATTTGTTTGTCAAGAAATGTTTCTTGACAAAAGAATCTTATATGTCAAGGAGTCAGTGGGAGTCTTAATGGTCTTGAAAAGGTTCAAGAACAAATTTAGAGTAAACCTAGTTAATCATCACTAGCGCACGACTTGAGGTTTATAACCTATCGTGTTGACATTATTTTGTTTCTGTGCCATTCCAATTAAGCTAAATATGTATGTGAGTTCTATGAGTTCTGATTTGAATGCATAAAGACAAAGCACCTTGATCAATGGAAAGTACATTGATATGTAAGGGTGAGTTGCTAAACCACTTGGAAGACATGGTGGGCACTCGTGTTACCATGAGGCAAGAAATCAAGATTGAACAAGTTCAGTCCATATGGTTTTGGATTTGTCGCAAACTTTCGTTTTGACAAATTCACATGGATAGGAACACATACATCATAAAATCTAAGTGTCATAAGGTTTCCCTCCTTCATGAAAATGATTGTGAGGAAATGCTTTCACTAAGAGAGATTTTAAGAAGATAGCAATTGTGAAAATTGTATTCTTAAATTCGATTATGATTACGGCATCCCTTTTCATAGTTCGAATTGTGAGATTTGGCAATAGGTCTGAACATTTGGGACTTAGTAACATAAATTCTGAATTGTTTAGACACACATGTGAGCTATCTAAGGCAAAGATGTATGAGCTTAAAAAGCTTAGATAAAGGCTTATCAAAGTATCAAGTGTTAGAAATATGAACTTAAGGAATTCAATAAGCATTGTCTTCTAGAAGTACAGCTGTTTTCTGAATACATGTCAAAGCTAGTGGGAGCATAAGTGTTATGCTGGTAAGAAAATAATCATCATGTTAGTGGGAGCATGATTATTGTGGTAAGTATTGCAATTTAGCGATATTAATTATAGAAAACAAGAGTTATACTTTGCAAAGTCGCAAGGGTTGAAAAATTGTTTTGCTATAATTAAGGGAGAGAATATTATACTTCGTTTCAGTATCTAAAGCTTAGATTGAGAAATTTTAATAAATTTAGTCAAAGGATACATAGTGTGTTCTCAAATTTCGATTATGATTACGGCATCCCTCTTCATAGTTCGAATTGTGAGAACGTGACACATAAAATATTATGGCAGAAGATTGATAAAGTATCATATCTTTATGTAAGACATTATGCATCGTGTCCCATACGCTTAGGGTATAGGATCGATTGCAAATGCTATAATATTTGACCATTCTAAAATTTTCCAAATGCCTAGGGCATTAAGAGGGAAAAAGGACTAGAACTGGATTTGACTAAAATAATTAAACAACTATCAAAGGACGATCTAAGGTTCGCCAAGGATTTGTTGCTTGTGAGTAGTTGGAAGTATAGTATTGGATGGACCATATCGACATTATTATGAATAGATAAGATTCTATTTAGAATGAGTTGTTATATGGCAAATATGGAAATGATTTCCATATTAGGAGTTGGAAATTGAGAATTTATGTCTAGATTAGAAAACTTTATGCAAAAGGATGTTCAAAGGAATGTACTTTGAGTGAGAGACATCACATCTATAGAATTGTTTGTAATAATTTCTGATAGAGACTTTGTAATTTCATTAGCCAAGTCCTGGTGACTTTTGTGCTATGACTTTGCGAAAGGATCGTTGCATAAAATGTTAGAATCTAACGTATTCTAGTAGTGGCAAGAACCTTGTGTTCTTACACTAACGATGAGGATTAGGAATTGTGAAATGAGCATCATTGGAAAAGTTTTCAGTTGATCTATTTCACAAAGCATGGACCATAGGAAACAAAGTGTGCATGCTTGGAGCATGGGATAATTATTGTTGTAATTCAAGTAACAAGTTGATTTTCTGAAACAGTAAGCAATGAATAATGAGTAATCAATATGGTGTTTAAATAAAAGTGTTTTATTTACGCTCAAAAGTTTTGGGGCCATATAGGATTAATATTATTATTGTGTTTCACTTTGCATGTTTTGACTTCCAGAATAATTGGGTTATTCGAACCTCCACAGTCGGTCATACGTTGGAAGTAGGTATGAAGGAAGATTGTCATGAATTTGTCTGTAGATTGTCTAAAGCGTTTAGACATAGCACAAGTTTGCTGCAGAGTTCATGAGTGCTTTGATAAGATTAAAGTATTGGATTAAACCCACGCTCACTTGAATCACTTCATGGATTTATCACCGGTGATTAGTGAGACGATAACATTGTATATTCTTGAAACCGAGATGTGTGAGTTGTTATTTGCTGGTCGGTTGCACATTGATGATAAGTAAACGCACCAGTAACTTTGTGTTATAAAACTTATTGTTGTGTGTGATTCGATTAGTTGGTGTAAGCAAGCATTTGAGTCGAAGTTTATCCATTCTTTTTACCCAAAGTCGGATAAAAGCGATATCTGTGGGCCCCTCGATGATTTAGTGATGACACCCTAAGCGCTTGGCCAAGCCGGGACTAAGTTGATGTGTTCAATTGTAGTCTGTTCTCAGTCGTCATAAATCAGATGTCGGGAAACAATACATAGACAGAGAGAATGATTTAAATCCATGTCTCGCGTCTATACGATATCTTGATAATGGAGGAATATATAATCCCTTATCTAAAGGACACGCGTATCTTATAAGATCAGAGTTGACAGCAGCTTTTGAAAGCTACGATTGCTGATCAGGTTCTGAAGTTATACAGAATAGTTATTAGACTTATCCAAGTGGGAGACTGTTGGATTAGTGTCTAAGTCCATAACTATTTTGGTATGTACTTGACCCGATTATAAGCATGGTCCTTTTGGGTTGCCTTCACCATAGCAATATGTAGGATGAATTAAGGAGAGAAAGGTTTAATTATGATTTATTAATATATTATAAGAATAGTATATTAAAGGAGAAATCATATTGTTTAATTAATATTAGTCAAGAATTAATTAAGAATTAATTTAGTGGCTAAAAGAGATTAATTAAACTTAGGGGACTGGATTTGTAATTATAAGATAATTGCAATTAGGCTATGGATTACCTTAATAATATAGGTTGGACGAATTCTATGGGAAGCCCATAAGGAATTCGTCCAAGAGATATGTTAAAGGAGTCCATGGGCTGCTTAGGGCTTAAGCAGCCAGATTAGGGTTTCCTAGTTGTGAACCCTAATAGCCTACATGTATATAAAGGACCCTTAAGCCCCAAAAACGTGGACAAGTAATCCTTTAGGGTTTCCAGCCGTTTTTGGTGCCTCCTCTCTCCTCCCTCTTCATCCAAGTTGCTTAGTGGTGTTTGTGACTCCATTAGAGGTGCAACACTTGAGGCACTAAGCTTTCTGAAGCCAATCAAAGCAAGGAATTGATTGTTATTACTATATAACAATCTAAGGTAATTACTAAACCCTTATTTCAGTTCTTATAAGATAGATCTAGGGTGTATGGCTTTGGATTATCAATTGCATGTTCATTAGACAAACTAGATCCAAAAGCTATTAGGGTTTGCATGTACACCATAGGAATGATGTATTGCTCAAAACCCATCAAAATTTTTATGGCCCCGAGATTCTTCAACTTACAAAGGAGATTCATCGACTACTCTTCAACACCGCCATCCCAGACAATCAGCAACTGGCTGATGCTCTTAAAGCTCAATTCCAGGAGGTATGTGCCAAAGTTGATGGTCTTAAACAATGGCTTGAGGATGCTCCAGTTTTGCATTCCTCGAGAGGGGGAAGTGATGAAGACCATCATTCAAACAACGTCTCTCATCATAGGAGCCCCCCCCCATCATAACTGAAAAAATTCCCTCACCGCAACCATCTCCTCATCAGACACCACCACATCAAACACCACCGCATCAGTCTCCACTGCAACCGAAAATCACTCAAGAAAGTTCTCCTGAGCGACCGGAGACTCCTCCCCAATTCAAGAATCTTGCATCCAACATGTCATCTGAACACTCCAACGACTCTCCCAGAACGAAACAAAAGAAAGCAGATTGGAAAGCAGCCAAATTTGCGGAACTCGTCTGGAGAGAAAACGGACTCGACGTCACCATGGATGAATCCTTAGTCAATTCCTGGATCAATCCCCACAGAAGACTGATGGATGATGACTACAAACCCTACCTTACCTATGCTGAACCCCCTTCTGATGGTTACTGGGATGTTCCAATCTCCCCAAATGCTAAATACTTCACTGTATTTGAGCAGTTTGACCGTAGCCTACCTGATCACAAGAGACTGCCTATGGAATTCGAAAGACACAATCGTTTCTATGCCAAACATTCTTCTTCCATAGAGAAAATCTGGTCAAATGATAGACCATCCGCAGTCAAGAACTTTAAACCTCGGAAATTCATGAAAGCTGACTTCATTCAATATACTCTTACAAGAAGGAATCAGGACTACGTCCGCACCCAAGCTGACTTCCCATGTATGAACCCAGAAGAAGTCTTCCTGATAGCAAAGGTGTTCCAAAACAAAAGCGAGAAGTATCCAAAGATGAAGGTAGCACTTGAAAGGGCAAGCACATTTCTGAGGGAAACCGTCTGTGACTTTGCAAAGATTGATGCAGACATCTACCCTACAATTGCCAAAAAGTTCGATCTACCACCACTTGATCCTGCACCGATGCCTACCGAAGGTTATCAATAAAGATCCCTAGGTGCAACAAACTTCCCAGAACTTGGAGTCATTTTCAAAAGGAAGGCCGATAAAATAAAATACTTCATTCCTATGACTGCCATGAATCGCCTCACAAGGAAGCAACTTGAAATTTGTCGAACCGCAGTTGAAAGATCAAAGCACACGACTGCCGAAGTCAAGTTCGAAATTTTAAGAAGGATCACCTGGTTGGAAATTATCAGAAAGTTTTGGTGGATTCTAATCAAGTTCTTAAAACTTGATAACTGAAGAGAAGTTAAAGAGGTCACTTAGGGGGAAATTGTACAATCATAAAAGTGACCCTCTTGAACTTAAGCTACCGCAACTCTCAAGGATCCGCAGTCAGACCTTCATCAGCAACCTCATCCGAAGTCATCATCAACATCAGCCTTTCTTACTAGATTACTTTACTTTATCTACTTTTGTTGTAATACTCTCTATTGTCCAGTATGCCTTGCATGGCTACTCTTAGAGATTTGATCCAATGTAATTCCAGAGTCTCTATATATTGAGCTCAATCTTTCTTATTCAATACAACTTCTATGCTATCAATTACATCTCTCACTTCTATCTGATTACGCATCCTAAATCTCTCCTTACTCTTAAAGTTCACTAGAACATAACTGAATATTATTTCTCTTCAAAGCAAGTTATTCATGACTTAATCACTAAGTTTGATCTCACTTACTAACTTGGTTTGAATGCATTCCATGTTATGAATCAACTTATGTGTATACTTGATATATCACCTGCTGTCATTTATATTTCCTTACATTTCTGCAACTAAATCTCTAATTATCTAACTTGTTAACTTATTATTATTGTTGAGCTTTTAGATCCTTTGAGATAAACTATTCCGCAACTATACTTGTTCTAACGTTTGTTCAAGTGTGTCTCAAGTTTTTCTCTCAACAATTTGCATGGCCTACATACCAACGTCTCATATGGCCTACATGTCAAAATGCACTATGGTACTCATAAGATCCATTTCTATTTCATTATTTGCAATGCTTATCATTCTTAGTTCATTGCACTATATTATACCCTTAAGCATAAAACATGATATTTACATTAAAGTGCATCACACATTCCAATTTAAGTTTTCTTTTAAACTTCCTGAATCATGTCTCTATCTCCTTTCATTCAATTTAACTGACATGTCAAACCTAAAATCTCATTTCATGAGTTAACGTATTTCTTAGGCATGCAAGCCTAAGGATAACATGACAAAAAGTTCTAAAGCTCATGGTATTGTTTCAACTCAACTCTCAAAACCTTGTTGGGTCTGAAACATCTCGTCACTTGTAACTTGATTCTTCCTGTCTATCTACCCCTTAAAAGAAATGGAGGCATTTCTTTTAAGGTTTAAATCACAAGATAATCCTCATCATGTAGCAAGATGTTTTGTTTATTTCTTCATAGAAACACTTTTAATCCTTATGGACCTCGAAGTCAACCTTTTCCTTTCACCATTGATCGCATGTGGCTCCTATCATAATATCATCATTCATGTCCTTCAACATTAGTGATCAGGTACTCGACTCTTGCATTCAACACTTTGTTAGTTCACCGTTGAGTGACCCATAATGCTCTGTGTTGAAGCCCTATTTTCTATATGAACTCATAACATACGATCTAACCATTAAGTTTTCCCCGCTCCTTATTTGGTTGTTTAATTTAGTTTAAAATCAATACTCAACCCTAGTATTCAATTGTACTTGAGTGTGTTCGGTTCGTGTCATCAGGTTGCATAACTTGGAAGATCTAAATCTAGTATCCTTGATTCGTTCATGTCAATCATAATTCCAAGAGCCATATGTTGCTCTTATTCAGACTCCATAGTGTTTTGAGCTCTTGAAAGATGTCATCATCACACTTTTGTATCCTTTTTATCATCTAACCCTTAAAAGAAATGAGGGAATTTCTTTAAAGGTCCAAGTAACCCTATAATTCTTTCACTATAGTAGTTCGTCTCTTTGACTCATCCATGGGAAGTTCAAAATTTTCCTTTACTCATCATCGTCTTCTTGACAGTCCTTTTTAATAAACTTCATGTGTTCATTCTTGTCCACAAATAGTTAGTACTATAAAATCTTTTGATGTTTAATTTGAGTTCTTTAATGTTCCTTCATGTGAAATCGTCTTCTTCCTTGATCAATCATAGAACACTTTCCGGATACAGCTCCTTCATCATCAAGATATCACATCTTGGAGTCTTATTCGTTCTGGCGCCTTCATCACGTTCTTTGAGAAATCTTAACTTTTCATCACAAATAATAGAACTTATAAGTAGGGATTACAAAATTTCTCCCTTTAGACTATTCACCACTACAGACAAGTACCGTAGGGTAAGGTACTCTCATAGACTTATCATTGTCACTTTCTAGTTTCCATTATTTGCACGATTTGAGGCAGTTTTCATGTTGTTTGTCTTCTTTCAGGATAAATAAATACCTTCAGGTAGTTCACAATATTCTTTATTCCTTGTAGTAACTTCACTCAATAGTCTAATGTATTATGTCAATGCACCATTATTCTCCTTTTACTAGTGTCATGGTTTCACAAGGACACACTCCTTCCACAGTTACCACCACACTCGACACTCGATATTGTCGTCGCCTGGTTGCCAACTCCTTAGGATTCTAATAGATCTCATTGATTCAAATGCATCATACTCCTTCCCAAATTGTCTTCGTCGCGATTTCTAATACTATCTCTATTTCATCATCATATAACCATTTCGCTAAATAGGTCATTGTGCTAACTTTCCACTATCGTCAATCATATCAGAGTATTTACTTTCATCTAATTATGGAATTCATGATTCCCTTCCATTCTTTTCTTAATCAACTCGCTTGTAATCTGAAGTTATCATTCCTAGGTAGTATCATAGGCTTGTCCCAAATAACTAACTTCAACTAGTTTCATAATCATAAATTTTGAATTCCAATTCTTGTCCCATTTTAGATTTTTACCAAAAGTCAATTATGTCCCTTTTTAGCTACTTGATTGTTACCAAATTAAATGTCTCCATTCACTTCATTCCTTTTTTTCTAACTCACTACCAATAGCACTTAATGGATACAAACTCAATTTCAAACGTGTGTCAAATGTACATCATTAATTTTCATTTTACACTAGTTGTTTGACTTTGATAGAAAAGGCAAAATTGTCATAAATTTCCCACTATCCCTTAGACATGCTCTAAACTCCTTTATGACTCTTATTTGACCCAAGGTATATGTTCATTAAGTCCATAACTCACTCAAATCTTTACCACATTTCACAAAACTCTTTCATAGTTCCACCAAGTTTGGGTAAGTATTATGTGTTTATAATAGTACGGTCCTTATACTATTAGACCAATATCATACATATCTGACCTTGAATTCACCACTTAGGAGGTTTTGATCCACTGGTTTAGATCATCCATACACTAGTCCTACTTCCATTACTCACTTTAGAAGCATTCAATGTATCTTTATACAAGTTCATTTAACTTATCTAGGACATCATCGACATCTAGCATGGAAATTCCTTTCTATCACTTGTTTCACAAGATTCTACATAACGTAAGGCATAGAAATCCTATGAATTATTCACACATTCCATAATCAAAGTCTAACCCTAGGAGTGGAATGATCCAATCCTAATTCGCGTAAGCTATAACTCCGATACCAAACTATAACACCCCAAAATTTCAAACTTTTTAAATGCTATGGTTATAAAACATTCGGGTATTAACCCTCATTTACTAAAAACCGGTCCCACAAAAATATTTATAATTAAAAATATGGGTGTTACATTAAGAATCATACAAACCATAGCAAGAAAATAATAATTACATCCATACAATAAATAAGGAACCTAAAGAATTCCACTCCTTTCTCTGTTTCATAACTTCTACTTACATCTATCATATTTATCCTTGAATAAAACCTGGGATAGATGGTATTAAAAAGAGATACATAAGACAAAAATATCTTGTGAGATACGTAGGTTTATTACCAAATGAATTTCAATGTAGTTATATGAAATCTTATTTCACACATACCATAAATTACTTTTAGACCATAAATATTTTCAAGCATTTTCAAAGAAAACTCATTTCATACACATCATACATATCATTCCCTATGTTATCATTTAATTTCAAAAGACATATTTCCACATTCCGTTCACTTTTATCATTAAGGCTAATTTCGGTGGTGAATCGTTGCCATTATTATACTTGGGGCCTAGCAATATCATCAAGTCTACACCAAGGTGGAAAGAACAAAATTAGTCCACCAAGGCATCATTTCCATTACGCAATCTATCTCGCGAACGGGAAGCGCCACCCTGATATATCCATCTGTATCCCATTACGGGGACATCATAGCTTGATCAATATATTCTTTTCATTACTTTCCATGCTTTACACATTTCATACGTTAGTATCATTCTTTTCATTACTTTCCATACTTTACATATTCCACACATTAGTATCAAAATATTCATTTCAAATGTAAAGCATCTATATTTTAAAACATTTTAAACACATTATCAAAACATTCATTCTTCTAAAATGTTCTTTGTTTTCAAAAACATTCTTCCCTTCAAGGCATTCTTTCAAAACATTCTTTCCAAAAGTATTTAACACTTTCATTTCAAAACGTCTTACATATCGAAGCATTAGTATTTCATTATGTTAAAAATGATTTAGCCATGTACCCCAAAATGGGAAAATGCCAACATGTACTCACCTCAATCACATACCCCTAACCGGCGGGTGAAATGCCAAGCCGGGCGACGTTGGGATATTGGATCGAGGCACACAGATATATTGAACATTACACAAAAATATAACACAAACGATACTTTATTTATTATAATTTATTTTTGGGATTACATTGTTTAATCAATCACGTACATTTCCTGAACATAGCTAGAAAGGACAAACAACTAAAATAAACTCCAACAAACTTTCCTGACAACATCCTCCTCTACACAACTATCACTCGTCTCCCTAAGGATACATGTAATTTTGAAAATGTCAACATAATGTTGGTGAGTCCATAGGTTTTTATGATTTTCTACTTTATTTGGTTGTATTATATCAAGAATCATTTTTCTTTTAGAAAAACCTTTCTTAAGATATTTTTCCAACCCTAGCTTACTATCTTCATAGGATACTTTACCGATCCTATTTTATTATCTTTTAGGATATTTTATCAATCTTATCTTACTATCTTTTAAGGATACTTTATTAATCCTAACGTAATATAATTACTACTTTAAGGCATCCCACTAGGTAGTCGGATCTCTAAGGTGGTTGTAATGTATTACCATGAGCCCCCATAATAGACATTGTTTGACTAATAATTTCCCCGCACGACGCTTCATCGGATGTTGAATTATGTTTGAATAATAAAGAAAGTTATATTGTCGGGAGTGTAGCTAGCACTCGTAGGTGGGGGTGTCAAACCCCGTATAGATCTATACATATCTTTCTAGATCTTGCAAGATTAATGATTACATGTTCGGGGTAGCCGAATTTAATCAAGCTAAGGATGAATAATAATAGTCACTAACTCATTAACCTTAGTGATTTCCTATAACTATCATAATATAAATCTTTTACTTTATATTTGATAATTAAAACTTTTTGATCTCATAATTATCTTGTGTGTGTGTGTTGTGTGTGTGTGTATATATATATATATATAT
This sequence comes from Lactuca virosa, assembly GCF_052849685.1. Lineage (NCBI taxonomy): Eukaryota > Viridiplantae > Streptophyta > Magnoliopsida > Asterales > Asteraceae > Lactuca > Lactuca virosa. The sequence continues at coordinate 78,763,306 of NC_136431.1, forward strand.
ATATATATATATATATAATTTTGAAATACATATATACACCTTAATTATGGTTAACAAGATATTTGGACATAGTAACGATTAGGTACATTGCATATCTCAATAGTTGACTAGCATTACTTCTAGGTACTATGTTATCCTAGGGAATTTGCCATTATAACATCTAGATAATATCTCTTCCTAGACTATCGGACATCATAACTCGTCGGCATAATATCATAGCTTACAACTAGGTATAGTATCTACGACAACATTATCGTAAGATTTCATGATTTATACAATGATTGATATTCATAGATATAAATACATTTTGATAAGCATGTATCCCCCCCCCCCACACACATAAAACCTTTAAAATAGTGAAAAGGCGTCGTGAACTCACCCTTGTTGTGTGAGATCGTTGGTGTAGGGTTGAATCGGCCTCGGGACACCGACGACCGCTCTAAGGGGCAGCAACTTCGAGAGTTGAGAGATATGCTTAGAAGGTGTGAAGAATGGGTTCTACACTGCCTTTTATTTATAGCCATGAAATTTGGGTGTGCCCGGCGCAAGGATCTTATGTGTTGTGCGTGATCATCGTGGCTCCATCCAGAGAAGGCCATAGGTCACTTCCCAAATTAGCCACGTCACTTGCAATCTACTCGAATCCAATCACGTGCACGGAATGATTTTGTAAAAATCATAACTCTTTCGTGCGAGCTCCGATATAAGCCCTCTTTATATCTATGTAAAGATCTCAAAGAGTACTACAACACTCTTTTAGGTTTATTTAGCTAGTTTTGACTTTCATTTTTGTACCTAACGGGTGTAAAAATAAATGATTTTACAAAAATCATATCTCTCTCATACGGATCCATTTTCGGCATTCTTTTTCCAAAGGTTTTTGTCTAAAGGAGTACTACGAATCTCCTCTTTGCACTTTTTGTCAAAACTCAACCAATCTCAAAGTACCGTTTCGACGTAATTAACTTTAATTACGCGTTTGATTTTTATTTTATAAAATCTATAACTCTCTTATTTTGAGTTAGGTTTTTACGAATCTTATATCCTTGGAATCACGTTTACGTTAACCAGCTTTAAAGACGGTACAACTTTTTGGGCGCTTATTTTCGAGCCTGACAGTCGATTTAACCATAAATGTAATGGCGCATTTGATTTTTATTATCTCCTAAATCAAATATTACAATATTAAGCTATTACATCCATTGTGTTCCTACTCATTGCTAGCGATGGTTAGTGACATAATCCTCTCAGTTATCACATTCTCCCCCTATTTAGGAAATTTGGTCCCGAAATTTTATCTTATCATCAGGCTTCCTTCGAACAAGTTAGGATACTTGTTCTTCATTTGGTCCTCTCGTTCCCATGTGTATTCTGGTCCTCTCTTAGAGTTCCATCATACCTTAACAATGGGAATCCGACTCTGCTTGAGTTGTTTGACCTCTCTGTCCATGATTTCAACTGGCTCTTCACAAAGTTTAGTTCAGGGTAATATGAATTTCGTCAAGTGGAGTGACAAGTGTATCTTCGAAAAGACACTTTTTAATATTAGACACATGGAAGACATCATGCACATTATTAAGCTCTTGGGGTAACTTAAGTCGATATGCAACTAGACCTATCTTGTCAATAATTTCGAATGGTCCTATGTACCTCGGATTCAGTTTACACGTGCCGCCTTCATGTGCTCTCGTATCTATACTATCTTTTCAGTCGTCTTATAGATAATCTATGGGCCTAATCGTAGGGTATCCCCTGTGAATTTCTTGTCTAGATGGGTATCGCCAACTTCTGTCCAAAAAATAAGAGGTCGAAATTTCCGGCCGTATAGAGCCTCGAATGGTGTTGCTTTAATGCTCGTGTGATATCTATTATTGTATGAGAACTCAACCAGATGAATGTGAGTATCCCATGTACTTCTGAATCTATCACACATGCCCTGAAAATGTATTCCAGCGTTTGGATGGTCCTCTCACATTGGCCATCGGTTTGAGGATGGTAGTTTGTAGTCATATCCAGGCGAGTACCAAGGGATTTGTGCAAACTCTTCCAGAAGCAGGAGGTATATCTACTATATCTGTTAGAGATAATATATAAGGGTAGCCCATGCAATCTGATGATCTCTCTAAGGTACGTTCTGGTCAGCTTCTCCATCATATCCATCTCTTTTATTGGTATGAAGTAAGTAGACTTGGTTAATCTATCGACAACTACACAAATAGTGTCGTAACCAACAGTAGTCTTGGGAAATTTGGTCACAAAGTCCATTGTGATCTGTTACCACTTCCACTCGGGTATCTCTAGTTGTTGCAACAATCCCAAGGGTCTTTGGTATTCTGCCTCGACCTTGGAACATGTTAGGCATTTAGCTACGTAGGTTGCTATTTCAGCCTTCATGTTTGGCCACCAATAAAGAGCTTTTAGATCCTGATACATCTTGTCTGTTCCAGGATGGATGGAATATCTAGTCCTACGGGCCTCATTTAAAACTAGTTCTTTGACCTCTCCAAATTTTGAAACCCATATTTGGTTCATGAAATATCTCGTTCCATCATCCTTAATCTCTAGTTGTCTTTCCATTCCTCTGCTGCTTTCCTCTTTAACATTTTCTTCTGTTAAATCCTCGAGTTGAGCACTTCTAATATGTGAGATTAGGTTAGACTTAATAGTAATTTTAAGTGCTTTAACTCTACGAGGTTTAATTCGTTCTTTACAACTTAATGCACAGCTACGACATTAGCCTTGCGTGGATGATAATGAATCTCACAATCATAGTTGGTTATCAAATCTAACCATCTACTTTGTCTCATGTTGAGTTCTTTTGGATCGAAGATGTGCTGCAGATTGTTGTGGTCCATGTAGACTATACACTTTGTTCCGTAAAGGTAATGACACCAAATTTTGAATGCAAAAACTACCACACCAAATCTAAGTTGTGGGTTGTGTAGTTGTTCTCATGCAATTTGAGTTTTCGTTATGCATAGGCTATGACCTTTTCCCTTTGCATCAATACACATCCCAACCCTTAATGTGAAGCATCACAAAAAACTAAGAAATCATCAGTACCTTCTGGAAGGGACAGCATCGGTGTGCTACACAACATTTCTTTCAGCTTTTGGAACGTTGTTTCCTATTGGTCTCCTAAAAAAAATTTACTTTATTTTGGGTTAATATTGTGAGGGGTTTGGCTATATGAGAGAAATTTTCTATGAATCTTTGATAATAACCCGCTAGTCCTAAGAATTGACGAACCTCTATTGGGGTCTCGAGCGCTTCCTAATTCTTTACCGCTTCAATATTGGAAGGGTCGACATGAATAAATCTGTTGCTTACCACATGCCCCAGAAAATGTACTTCTCTTATCCAAAATTCTCACTTAGAGAATTTTACGTACAACTTTTCTTTCCTTAAAAGCTCTAGGATCACTCGGAGATGTTGCCCATGCTCTTCCTTGGTTTGTGAGTATACCAGAATATCGTCGATGAATACAATCACGAATTTGTCTAAGTAGGGCTTGCACACTCGATTCATGAGATCCATAAAAACAGCTGAGGCATTGGTTAATCTAAAGGGCATGACAATAAACTCATAATGGTTATGTCATGTTCTAAAAGCGGTCTTTGGAATGTCATCTTGCATTACTCAAAGTTGATGATATCCAGATCGCAGGTCGATCTTAGAGAAATAATTGGATCCTTGCAGTTGATCGAAGAGATCGTCTATTCGTGGAAGTGGATATCTATTATTAATGGTCAACTTATTTAGCTCTATATAGTTGATGCACATCCGCAAAGATCCGTCCTTCTTCTTGACAAATAGAACGGTTACTCCCCAAGGCGAGAAACTTGGTCTGATGAAACCCTTGTTAAGAAGTTCTTGTAGTTGGCTAGAGAGTTCTTGCATCTCTGATGGTTCCAACTTATAAGGAGACTTTGTTACTGGGGCAGCTCCAAGAATTAGATCGATCTGAAACTCTACTTGTCGAACTGCGGCAGGCCTGGTAGATCTTCAGGGAATACATCAGGGTAATCACACACCTGAGGTACGTCCTCGATCCTTTTCTTCTTATTGTCTTTCTTATCAACTGTATGAGCTAAGAAGGCATAATACTTTTTCTGCAAGTATTTCTTGGCCTTCATGCAGGAGATGGTCCTAAGATTTCTGTTGGTTTTATCACCATAAAGGATTATGGGTTCTCCGTTTGGTAGGAATAGACGTAATGCTTTCTCAAATCATAAGACTTAGACATGGTTAGGGGATAACACATCCATACCGATGATGGCGTCGAAACTTCCAATGACCATAGGCATAAGGCGACGAGAAAAGCATGATTATCTAACGTTAAGGTACAGTTCCTAAGTATTTCTTGGGTATTACCGACTTGGCCGTTAGCCATTTCTACTCTATATGCTACCATAAGTTTACTAGATGGGTGTTTTAATAGTTTCCTAAACTTGGGAGTAATAGAGCTTCGATCAGTGCCGGTATCTAAAAGTATATTTGCATATAAATCATTGATTAGAAATGTACCCGTAGCTATCGTCGGATCTTGGACGGCTTCTCTGGCTCCTATCACAAATGCTCTACTCCTAGAATTACCTCCTTGTTCCTTCAACTTTGGAAATCCTTCATGATGTGTCCAATATCCATACACTTATAGCACGCTCGACCTTCTGTTGTTGTAGTTCCTCTATTGGGTGGGGTTTTGCATCTGTTGGCAAGATGACCTTTCTTGTCACAGTTGGTGAAAATCCAACATGCTCCATTTGTTGGATTAGTGTCTAAGTCCATAACTATAATTGGTATGCACTTGACCCGAGTGTAGCATGGTCCATTTGGGTTGCATGGCACCGGAACAATCTGAAGGATGGATAATTGAGAACAGGTTATTTATGGTTTATTAATATATTATAATTTCTAATATATTAATATGAAATCATATTATTTAATTAGTATTGATCAAGAATTAATTTGGAATTAATTTTGTGATCAAAAGAGACTAACTAAATATATGAGGATTGATTGTCTAAATCATGCATTCTTATAAAGTGGGCTTATGATCCATAGTTCTTTATGTTGGGCTAAACCCATGAGGTGACCCATGGATACTCCATGGAGGTTAAAACCCATGGAGCCTAAGGAATGTGGAAATTCATGCACATTATGGTTTACATGGTGTAACCCTAGTTGTGTCACACTATATAAGAAGCCTCATAGCTACCAAAATCGTAACCTAAGTGAGTTGCAAGAGGGCTAGCCGAATTTTGTGTGTGCAAGGAATCTCTTCTAAAGTTCCTCCATTGTTGGTGGTGTTGTGTGATTCCATTTGAGGTGCAACACTTGGGACACTAACTTCTTAAAGGTCCAAGGTTTCCAACTACAACAAAAGGTATGTCATCTAACTTGTATTTCATGATGTTTATACTCCATTGTATGCAAGTTAGGATCATGCTTTGGAAATTGAAAGTTTGCATGTATATTAGAGAAAACATAGATCCAAAGCATTTAGGGTTGCCTGTACACCATAGGAGTGTTAGAATGCTCAAAACCCAACAGTGGTATCAGAGCCTAGGGTTGTTTTCCAATATACTTGATGCTAGTTGCTTGCAAAAGCTAAAAAAATTGATTTTCTGCTTTCTAGACAGTGGACTCGCCGAGTCCACTGGGAAACTCGCCGAGTCCCTTCACAAAACTGACCAACTCGCCGAGTCAGTTCATGCACTCGACGAGTTGGTGCTCCAGAATGCAGATTTTCGAGTTCTAAGGCTGGAATTGGACTAGGATCATTACCCTAAACTGTTTTTGAACTTATAAACCTGTTTTTGATGTGGTAATGATCATGCTTATCCAATTTAAAAGATAATTGTCATAGTTTCATGTTTTGTATTAGTTTATATGGTTAGGCTAATTACATGAAATTTGTTTTATATGAATTGTCTTGTTCTTATGAGTTTAATTTAGATCATAGACAATTTGTTTGATTTTGTAAGTTACAATAATTGATCTAAATGTTTTTTTGATGAATTTCATAACTTATCCTCAAGTTATGGAAAGTGAAGAGTCTCATTTTTAAATGTCATCTTAAATGGTTTTATGTCATCCATAACTTGTCCTCAAGTTATCGAACTTGAAGAATCTTTTACATAAATGTTTTTATGAACTCCATAACTTGTCCTCAAGTTATGGAATGTCAAAAGTCTTTTCATAAAACCTATATTAAACTCATAAGTTATGGATTCCAAATTTTTTTGAATAGTTCAAAACTTGCCCTCAAGTTTTGGAATTTGTAAATGCAAAGTCTTACTTTGAAACATTTAGTTCCAAACCCTAGAATTTTAAAAGTTTAAAATTCAACCCTTATACTATTATAATATTATAGGTTTAATACTTATATATATATATATATATATATATATATATATAAGAGTAAAAGTCAGTCTTACCGTTAGTAGGCCTCATTCATGAAGCTAGTCTATAAGGGGGTATAAGGTTACGGCCTATAAAATGACAGTTTAATGGGTGTTCACTCTCACACACCGCTTCCTTAACTGGTGGAGGGTCGTTAGTCGAACGGGTTTGACAGGACATTTAAATTCTCATTAAAAGTATAATGAAATACTAAGTAACTAAACACTTATAAATTCCCAATATTAATTACTTAGGAAAATGTGAATTTGGTTCTAACCCATGAAATTGCACTTTGCACCTTGTTAAGTCGTTAGTGGAGCGTGTGTGGTTAACCGGCACACTCATCTGGGATTGACAGTGCGTGGAAAAGGGTAGCTTGATGTTAATCATAGATCAATGGAGCGTGTGTGGTTAACCGGCACATTTATTAGGCGGTTGTAACATTGGGTGTACCAAGCTAATTTGCATGGTTATTCACACCTTGTTTGTGATCCTCGACATCCCAGTCACAAAGTTGAAGGGCACAAGCGAGATTTAAACATGCCTTTGAAAAGTTCAATGAATCTCAAAGGATCTAGGAGTTTCAATCCATTTAAAACTTAATAATCAATTTCGTTTTTCGTGGTGGAAATTGGTAAATCGTCATTTACCTACCTTCAAATATTTTGCAATTTGGATTACGGCATCCCTCTTCGTAATTGTAAAGTATTGTGTTAGGTCCTAGCCTTAATATTTCATGTTGGGTGTTATATTAAGGACTAAAATCAACTAAACTTGAATTTCTCCCTCATAAATGTCTAAGTTCATACAACTATGGTCTTCCCGAATCTTTTGGAAAAAACTTTCTTTATAAAGATGATTTTCACAAGGCAATCAAGGTGAAAGATTAATCCTTCTTTGCGCTTTAGTGGAAATTCACTTCCTTCACCTCCTCCAATTATTCTCCCTAACCCACAAGTTCAAGGTCACTCAAAGCCCTATTGGCAAGAAGGAAAGTTTGTATGTACTCACGTCTTGGAGATGAAGTAACATATTGACAAGCTGGGAGAGTTGGGTGTCGAAGTCTCAAGGAAGTTAGGGGTTGACTGGGTTCTTCAGTCACTTCCTAAGTCATATAGCGGGTTCTTTAAGGACTACTATATGGGAGATCATGACATGACCCTTCTTGATCTAACATATTTTCTTGTTGCTGCTAAATCAGCAATGATTTGGCGCACTTGTAAAGCAAATTTGATTGGAAGATCTACTCCCCAAACTTCCATGGACATTGACAATGGTAACATCGGAAGTCCAGAAAAGCTTTCTCTTCCCAATGGAAAGGGATTGGTCATGGTCAAGTCATTTGACCGAATGGTAAAGAGAAATGCTAAGTCTGAGATAGTCCTGTGTACCATTCCTAAAGAGTCTGTATGTTTCTATTGCCAAGAGAAGGGGCATTGGTTGCAAAGCTACCATAATTACCTGAAAGATCCAAGGATGGTAAAGTCATAATATTTGACTCTGCTTCAGGTAAAATCCACTATCAAACTCTATTAAGTTTCTATTTGGAGATTCTTAATACATGATGTAATGTAATTACATTTTGATGTTTTGAAGAATCGAAGAAATTAAAGGAAGCTTAAAGGAAGAGTATGCTGAGTCTGATCGCGAAGGGATGGATTTCTATCACATGGTTCGATGATCAGGCTTGTGAGTTGCTGCTTAAGAGTTATGATAGATTGCTTAGGAATAGAAAACAACATATTTTCACCTGTATTCGCATTGTAAGGATAAGTTTTCCGCAATTTTTATGAATAAAGAAAAATCTTGAAATTTATCTTATTTTTAAAATTTCCTTACAATGGCATTTGTGAAAAATTGTTGCTTATATGTTTCCATTGATAACAATATTGGAATATGAATTTGATTCTTTCGTTTGTGGTAGTGTCATAATTTACCAAATAAGGAAAGATTCTCATCACCTAAGTTTCAATTGGATAGGAACTTGGAATCATACAACTTGTATTGTGTGATGAATGGGAATTTTCATCTTTGGGAAATTAAGACTAATTCCTTGTTCACATGAATATGTGAGTCAAGTGAAGGACTAGGGGATCGGGTACATTGGGTGTGCGTTGGTCAGGTCCACCACAAAGAACGATAAGACTATTCGTCATGATATACTAAAGTTTAGTAAATATGGTTATGCTTACAAGTTTAAGTATAATTCTGCACATTGGAAAAGTTTCAATGTATGGCAGAACGAATGAGAAGGATCAAATTAGGCAGAAAGATAAAAGTTTCTCCAATCTGAAAAGATGGGAGAGTACTTTAGTATCGTGTTTTATGATCATCTGAATGATTAACCATATCAAAATTGATTCTCTAAGGATATCTTAGTGCATTTGTATGGCTAAGAAGAGGAATCATGAATTGTTGAAATGGTTAAATCTAGAAGATGAACCATACTTCGTTCCAAATCGAGTCTTAGAGTCATACTCCAAGATTGAGCCTTGAGTGACATAATCTTAAGAAAGGTTTATACCACTTATCAAATGTAGAGTAAAATGTTTTTTACTCTTGTACATTTGAAATTGGTAAGGCCAATTGTGTGAAGTGTTAGTCTTGATTAGAATCCGCACTAACTCTTTAATATTTGTTTGTCAAGGAATGGTCCTTGACAAAGAGAATCCTGTATGTCAAGAGGTCAGTGGGAGTCTTAAAGATCTTGAAAGTTTCAAGAACTAATCAAGAGTAAACCTATTATTAAACACTAGCACACGACTTGAGGTTTGTATCCTATCGTTTTGACATATTCTTGTTTCTGTGCCCATTCCAGTTAAAGTTGACTATGCATGTGAGTTCTATGAGTTCTCAATTGTTTGCATAACAACTTGGAAGCAATGGTAGGCCTTTGTGCTTCCAAGTGGCAAGAAATTAAGATTGAACAAGTTCAGTCCATATGGGTTTGGATTTGTAACTAACCTTGTCTTGTGATTATGGTTTTGACAAATTCACATGGATAGGAACACATATACCATAAAATCTAAGTGGCATAAGGTTTCTCTCCAATTCATGAAAATGATTGTGAGCAAACGCTTTCACTAAGTATATTTTAAAATTTAGCAATTATGTTATTTGCATTCTCAAATTCGATTATGATTACGGCATCCCTCTTCATAGTTCGAATTGTGAGAAATGGCATAAGGTCTAAACAATTGAGACTTATTGCTATAAGTTATAAAATTGTTAAGACACACATGTGGGCTATCTAAGGAAAGGTGTATGAGTTTGAGAAGCCTAGATAAAGTCTTATCGAAGCATCTCATATCAGAAATCCAAACTTTGGTAATGAAAGTCAATAAGTATTGATTTCTAGAAGTCCAGCTGATTTCTGAATACATGTCAAAGCTAGTGGGAGCATAGGTGTTATGCAAGTAAGATAATAATTATCATGCTAGTGGGAGCATAATTATTATGGAAAGTGTTGCAAGTTAGTAATGTTAATTATAGAAAAACAAAAGTTCCAATTCGCAAAGTTGTGGGTTTGAAAAGTTGTTTTGCTATAATTAAGGGAGAGGAATTTATACTTCATTTCAAATCTAAAAGCTTCGGTTGAGTTTTTTAATCAAATTTAGTCAAGGACATATATGAATGTTATGTTGAAAAGATTCTGCATAAGGAAATTCTATATGGAAATGTTAATTGTGTTCTCAAAATTTGATTATGATTATGGCATCCCTCTTCATAATTCGAATTATGAGAACATGGAAAATAGAAATAGTATAGCAAAAGACTGATCAAGTATCATGTCTTTATGTTAGACATTATGAATCACATCCCATATGATTAGGGTATAGGATCGATTGCATATGCTATAATATTCTCGTGTTCTAATTTTTCCAAATGCCTAGGGCATTAAGAGGGAAAAAGGAATAGAACCGGATATGACTAAAATGGTGAAGAAATTGTCGAGGACAATATGAGGTTTACCAAAGATTGGTTGCTCATGGACAATTGGAAGTATATTTAAAATTTTGGAAAGGACCATATTGACATACTCTGAGAAGAGGTAACTCTTGTTCATAAATGATAGTCAAGATGGGAATATGGAAATGTTTCTGTAAGTGGAAGTTATTCTTTAAATCTGTGAAAGATTAGGAAACTTAATGCAAGAAGGATGTTTCAAGGAATGTACTTTGAATTTGAGACTTCACTTCCTTGGAATTGCTTTGTCAACAATCTCCAGTGGAAAATTTTGTAATATCGTTGGTCAAGTCTCTGTGACTTTTGGTACCATGACATTACAAAGGTTGCATTACATGATAGTTTAGTAGTGACAAGAATTTGGAATTCTTACACTTGCAATAAAGATTTGGAATTGTGAAATGAGCATAATTGAAATGTTTTTCAATTGATATATTTCACAAAGTCGGGACTATAGACAAACATAGTGTGCATGCTTAGAGCATGGCATAGCTATTGTTTTAATTCAAGTATTAAGTTGATAAAATGAAACATTATACAATGAATAATGAGTAATCAGTATGTCACTCAAAAGTTTTGGCGCCATATAGGATTAGTATTATTCTTGTGTTTCACTTTGCATGTTTTGACTTCCCGAATAACTAGGTTATTCAAACCATCCACAGTCGATCATACTTTGGAAGTAGGTATTGAGGCAAGAATGTCATGAAGGGGTCTGTACAGGTGTTTTAGTCATAGAACAGGTTTGCTACAGTGTTTATGAGTACTCGTGGAATAAGATTCGAGTATTGGATTCAACCCACGCTCATCTGAATCACTTCATGGATTTTATCACAAATGATGGTTAGACGATAATATCTTATATTCTTGAAACGGAGACATGTGAGTTGTAGTTACAAGTCGGTTGCACATTGACATACGTAAACTGTCACACCCCCAAACCAGACGGCGGAAACGTCCGGGGGTGGAGGACTTCATTTGTAGTATGACAACACATGCATCATAGTAATCAAAGTACAAACAACCATTGTATTTAAAAAGTATAAGTATTTACATGTGTTCAATCATTGTATATTGAACCCAAAGTAGTTATACAAAGGAAGAAGATATGACTCAAAATAGCTCCATCTTCTCAAAAAGCTCGGGGAGTACCTGTTTATTGTTTCCCTGAGAATACAAGTAATTTGAAAAGAGAGTATCAACATAAAGTTGAGTGAGTGCATATGTATTTATGTTTAAAAGGATGTTTCGGTATCTCGAATATGTAAAATGTTCCAGAAAATCCTATATTTTCTATTGTATATGAAAAGTAGTTTTATTCCCATAAAACCGTTCCATTTGTAAACCAATGTTCTGTATTTGTAAAACTTGTAACTGAGAGTGTGCCTGGTTTCACCAGCTGTTATTGAAAACTGTATTGTACTATTATAGTTGTATTCTGTAAACTGGTACTTTGAAGGTGTACTTACGTTTAGTTGGTTATACACTAACGTATTGTTAATATCTTTTTAATGAGTTATTATAACCATACTAAGACATGATGGCCTGAAACAAATGCTTTGTGGGCGTTTAAACTGTTGATAACAATTGCCAGTTATTGGCGTGTATGCCTGACTGTAGCTAGCAGCCTGAGTGTGGGGTTGTCAATCCCAATATAGATCTACACACAACTTGTTTCGATCCCCTGGCTGGAGACTCTGGTTATAATATCAGGACTTTACCTTGGTTGTCTAAATGAATTAAACAACCTGAATTGAATGACTCATAAAAAGCATATAAACGTTACATGTATATTAGTCATGAAAACCCAATCATTCTGAAATAAATGATTGACAGTATGTTCTTGAATTAGTATTCCGAACATGTATTTGACAATTGTAAACCCTTGATTTGTTTTGAATCAAAACCCTTGTTTCTTGTAAAACAGTGTATTCTAGTATACTTGAATCATGAAGTATTGTTCTATGTATCATAAATTATACCTATTATAATTTATATATACTTTCTGAATTGGTATTTAACTATTTTTGCATGTAACCCCTTGCTCAACATGATACAAAGGTATTTCAACTGATGAAATAACTTTTATATTTATATACATACACAATTCTATATATAAGTAAAATTTAAACGACACTCGGACAAATAACCGGTACTATAAGCCCACATGCAAACAAGGAAAAGGACCCAGAATGAGTTATCAGTCCTAAGCCTTTTAAATCTTATATATATATATATATATATATATATATATATATATATATATATATATATATATATATATATATATATACATACAAATATGAATTTTGGGGAAAAATATAAGTTTATAAAAGAGTTTAATGTTTTGAGTATTTTTGATGATTTAATGTCGTTTTATCATGATTTGAAATCATGATTTTATAACACAAAGTTCTTGTGTTATACTTGTATTCCCCCCCCCCCCCTTAAAACAGTAGAAATTATGAAAATACGGGGGTATGAACTCACTTGATAGGTGGTGTTTGGACAGCGTTTCGTTTCCTGGAAAGGAGTTTATTTGACGAAAAACCGGCTTAAATCGAGCAGAGTTTCGACTGGAGAAAGTTGTTTTTCTCGGGAATCTAGGGGCTTCGAGGCTTGCTTAGGGTTCGAAATATGATACCGGGGCTTTGGGGTTTGTTTGTAAGTTTATGGAAGTGAAAGGGGTGAAAAATGTGAAGAAAGGTGAAACTTTTGGTGAAATGTGTGAAAAATCCAGAGAGTCTCGCACCTCTTATATAGGACGAAGCCTCGGATCCGAAGCAGGGAGAAGCTGCCGTATGTTCGGATAGGTGGCGAGGGGGAGAGCTCGCTTCGGACAGCTGACTCGGTGGTGTCGGATCAGGAGTGGACCGAGCTTCGGTCCAATCAGGAGGAGGCGCGTGTCCGAGCTCGGTGGCGTGTTCCTGTGAGGGGTGTCGGCTGGCTACTGGACCGCAACTTCAGTCCAATCAGAAGGTGCCACGAGGCAGACACGGAGAAGCCTCGCATGCGAGGGTGACGTGGCCGAAGGTACACCATGTGAATTTTCCCGGTTTTCAACATTTCTCGATTTTTATGCCCAAAACTTGAGAAAATCATAACTTTCGCATACGAGCTCCGTTTTCGACGTTCTTTATATGTACGCGTAGGTAGAATTATACTCTACAACTTTTTTTTAGACTTCGTCGGCTAATTTTGATTTATTTTTAATATTATTATTTTTAACAGACCGGGACAGGAAATCCGTTAAAAATTCATAATTTCTTCATCCGACGTCCATTTTTGTCTGTCATTTTACCGTTGTACTACTATTGACGAGACCTTCAATTCTCGTTTAGGTTGTGTCGGCTAAAAATCACTCGATCGATATTTCGAGTTTTTAGCTGTATACTGATATACTGAAACTTAGAAAAATCATAACTTCCTCATACGAAGTCAGATTTTGATGTTCTTTTTATGAAAGTTCCCGGTTTAACATAATCTACAACTTTCATTTAGATTGTTATGGCTGAAAAGCCTTTTATTGAAAATTCAGTTTTTATACTGAACAGTATTTTGTCGGTTTTGTCGCGGATCTTCGATTGGTCATAACTTCTTTGTTATAACTCGGATTTTAGTGTTCTTTATATTTTTGGAAACCTTGTTACAATCTCTACCACTTGGTTCATCCCAATCAATATTGTTTGATACTTTATTTTTTAGGGTCAATTATGTAAATATACACAGTATGCTAAAAATTTTATTTATTATTTTAAAAAGAAACTACAAATTGACCTACATTATTACATAGGTTTGAAATAACGGTTTGTTACATAAACGCACCAGTAACTTGCTGTTATAAAACATATCGTTATGTGTAATTTGATGAGTAAGTGCAAGCAAGCATTTGGGTCGAAGTTTGTCCGTTCCTTTTACCCCACGTGGATAAAAGTGATATCTGTGGGCCCCTCGATGATTTAGTGATGACACCCCTAAGTGCTTCGCCAAGCCTGGACTGATTTGATTTGTTCAATTAGTCAGTCGTCATAAATCGGAAATCGGGAAACAACATATGGACATAGAGAATGATTAAAATCCATGTCTCATTCCATATGATATCTAGAATGGAGGAATATATGATCCCTTATCTAATGGATGTGTCATTGACTAGGTCAGAGTTCGGCAGCGAATTTTAAGAGCTACGATTACTAGTCGGGTTGTGGAGTCGTACTTGCAATAATAGTTATTAGACATATCCAAGTGGGAGACAGTTGGATTAGTGTCTAAGTCCATAACTATAATTGGTATGTACTTGACCCGAGAGTAGCATGGTCCATTTAGGTTGCATGACACCAGAACTATCTGAAAGATGGATAATTGAGAAGAGGTTATTTATGGTTTATTAATATATTATAATTTCTAATATATTAATATGAAATCATATTATTTAATTAGTGTTGATCAAGAATTAATTTGGAATTAATTTTGTGATCAAAAGAGATTAATTAAATATATGAGGATTGATTGTGTAAATCATTCATTCTTATAAAGTGGGCTTATGATCCATAGTTCTTTATGTTAGGCTAAACTCATGAGGTGACCCATGGATACTCCATGGAGGTTAAAACCCATGGAGCCTAAGGAATATGGAAAGTCATGCACATTAGGGTTTACATGGTGTAACCCTAGTTGTGTCCCACTATATAAGAAGCCTCATAGCTACCAAAATCGGCACCTAAGTGAGTTGCAAGAGGGCTAGCCGAATTTTGTGTGTGCAAGGAGTATCTTCTCAAGTTCCTCCATTGTTGGTGGTGTTGTGTGATTCCATTTGAGGTGCAACACTTGGGGCACTAAGTTCTTAAAGGTCCAAGGTTTCCAACTACAACAAAAGGTATGTCATCTAACTTGTATTTCATGTTGTTTATACTCCATTGTATGCTAGTTAGGATGATGCTTTGGAAATTGAAAGTTTGCATGTATATTAGAGAAAATATAGATCCAAAGCATCTAGGGTTGCATGTACACCATAGGAATGCTAGAATGCTCAAAAACCAACACCATTGTGATGATATCCACACTCATTGCATGTTGAACTACTTCTAGTGGTAGTCCGTGTAGAGGTTGTCGTAACCGAAAATGCTTGTACCGCTTCCCGCTTCTTTTCTACGGGTTGCCTAGCCTTCCATTTGGACTCCTTTCTAAACTTCTTATTTCTATTCCCCATCTTCGGAAGGTCAACCTTCTAGATCATCGTACCATGAAAAATCTATTGAATTGTTAGACTTAAGGCCAGTTTTTTAGCGCTGTCGAAGGTGGTTGGATTTCACGCAGTGACTAAACGTTGGATAGGTTGAGGCAAACCCCAAATATACCTCTCTATCTTCTTATATTATGGGTGACCATCCCAAGACTTAAGGTGGCAAGGTCATTGAAAAGGTTTGTATAAGCGACATTGTTAGCTTCCTTCATCGTCAGATTCCACAGCTCCTGCTCCAGCTTTTGCATCTCCTCGCATGGACAGTATCCTCAATCACGAGCTGTTTTAGATCACTGTAATCCATGAAATTTTCTACATTAATGCCCGTAGTCTTCATATAACTGGTCCACCAGCTTAGGGCTACGTCTTCCAGTGTGCAGGCGGTGAACTTAATCTTTCAGTCCTCCGAATAAAAGCTTATCTCAAAAATAAACTCCATCTTTTCTATCCACCTACTCAAACCAACTACACCCTCGTTTCCATGGAAGGCTTTTGGTTTACAGTTCATAAAGTCTCTATATGAACAGACCCTGGTTGGACCTTGGTTATCAGACTCTCACTTCCATTGCCTCCCAAACTTACATTTCTATATGTTGATACTGCACTAGAGAATGGGTCTCATCCAGATGATCGTATGTGTGGAGGATCCTCATCTCGTCTATATCCCTCCCCTACTCTAAACCTCTAAATCTACCATCCAGTAATATGATCTTCCTCCTCAGTGAATCACGATGCTCCTCCACCTGATGTATACGATCCCCGTGCCGTGCTACTCGCTGGACAAACACTGAGATCGCTCTATCCGTGGGATCCTCTGGAATGGGATCGCATCTAGGTTCCTGGGAGGACTCTCTGACCTCATAAAACCCAATACTCTCCTGCCTGGTCCACTCGTCCACCTGTGGAGTCCACTTATGGGTAGGGTAAGGCATCTTTGATGATCTCAATGATAATGGCGGCGAGGATGCTCTCATACCGGATGGAATAGGAATGGACTTTCTAGGGGTGGTTATAGTCCTAGGTTTTCAAAAATCTGCCTATGAGATATTACAAGTACACACTCAAAGAAACTTCCCTTACACTCATCTTCTAATTTTTGTGCTCCATACTCATATGTACCACCTTCCTTGCCAAACTACATTTTATTACACACTCAAAGAAAATAATATATACAATAAGTTTAAGTACAACTAATTCTCAAAGAAATCTGAACAAAGATCAATCGAATATAATTTCTAAATCAATCATACAACTGAAAAACTTTTCCCACATTCAATCTCTTCTTCTTTCCTTAGTTTAGCCCCTCTTGTCTCTCCCCTGTGCACCAGAAAGGAACATCAGCAATCGGTGGTTGCTGCAACCCCAACAGCACCTTGCACCGTCACCACCCTATACCATTCACAGCTTTCCTCTACCTGTTCACGATGAAAACAGAAACCCAATCAATCCTTTTTCCCCCATCACGATTTTCTATCAAAACAATCAAAACCAAACATCCCAGTTCATCCATCGATACCAGCCAACACAAAAAAAAACCAAAGGAAAAAGAAAACGAGAAGCAACAAGGAGCTGCAGAAGCAGCCCCATCCACTTACCTTCTTCATCGAGCAAACAGTGGAAGGGAGGCACCGAAGATCGACAGTCCCCGGAAATCCCTATCTCTGCTCGCCTCCACCCTCGTCGACGTGCACCGGAATGACACACGACAGGCAGTCGGAATGCTCCCTGCCACCACCATCTACTCCTCCACATCCTTCATCGATCAAACCCAACCCAGCCTCCTCCCTTAATGATTTCTGCTTTCCTTTCGTCTTTCGCTACTGAGAAAAGCCACCACCGAGGAGTGGTGGTGTTGTTACTGTTGTGACCATCGAACACCACCAAGAACCACTTTTTCCTCACCATTCTTACCGATCAGCAACAACTCAAACAACCTGCCATCTACAACATCGCCACCACTCCCTTTCACTGTTACTTTCGGCAACGCAAGACCCACGACGAACAGTTAGGAACACCGGCTGCCACCGTTGTTCTCAGCCCAACTCGCTGCCCTTTCCGCTATCGTGAAACTGCTCTGAACAGCCACCACCTGGACCACCACCAATCACCCTCGCTGCCACCGTGAGTTCCGACCCCCCACCATTACATTTTTGTTCGTTTCCTTCGTTGTAAGGGGGTGTTTGGGATTCTTTTTCAAGGAAAAGTCCTTAAGGACTTTTTGTAAAAGACATTTTTCTAAAAAATGTTGTTTAAAAAGTGTTTGAGATTTCTTTTGCTTTTCCAGCCTCAAAAGTTCAAAAAGACACAAAAAGTCACGGATGTGTGACTTTTGCAAATGCTAGCTTTTGTGCTTTGGTAAAAGTTGGTTTTAAAAGTACTTTTCCACTTACTAAACAACTTTAAGACTTTTCTAACTTTTTGGAAAAGTTAAAAGTCAAAAATTTGATTTAAAAGGAAAAACAAACACCCCCTAAATCAGCCGGAAATTAGTGTGACCCAGTGATGTGTGTTTTCCCCATCGCGAACATAAGCTGAAGAAGACGAGTTTTGATTTAGACCCAGTCAAAATCAAAGAAAAATCAAACCTACATTTAAATTAAACAAAATTTATCCCTCCCCCATAAAAACCTAATAAATTCAGTCCTAAATACCAAAAACAGTTTTAAATGCACATGTTTAACCCCTGTCTTGAAAATAATTCACAATATCAGTCCCTGAAGTATGATTTTGGCAAAATCAAACCCCTAGAGTTTATTTAGTTTAACAAAGACCACCATATACTTAATAGTTAATACCAAAACTACCCTTTGGTGTATTAGGAAATATAAACATACTCTGGGGTCGTTTTAAGAATGAGGAACGTCACGTAACAAATCTCACGACAAGATTCGCACCTGGAGCCTTGTTCACGCTATGAAAGTGTCTAAATATTTTGTTTACACAAATCAATTTCCTTTTTATTTGAAAATACAATAAATCTAGTTTATAAAAATATTATTATTTAAGAATTTACCATATTGTTACAGATAAACTAGTATAAACGTTTTGTATACGTATTATGGTTATATTATCGTGAAATAACTAATTCACACAACAAATACTACATCATACAAAATTATATGATTTTTATGTGACATTGCATATTATAACAAGCACGTTATGAAACTCTATAGTATTTCAAGGATTCAAGTTATTACTATGTATGTTTATTTATATGTTTAAGTACATAACGGTTATACATGTACATATGTTCATTAATTTGAAACATTCGTTTTTATAAAAGCGAACACACTACACTGTTACATATATGTCAAACATACTCGGCTTTTATAAATCTTATATAACGATATTCATTATGCCTAGAACTTACCCACAAGTAAGTTAGGGCTGAGAGTTATTAACAAACTTTTTAGTTAAGGGCTTTTTAGTGAGACGTTATGTTATTCATTAGCTGAGTCTAAACACTTAGCATACCCACACTACTATAACATTTAATCTTCGGAGCGAGATACATATATATATATATATATATATATATATATATATATATATATATATATATATATATATATATATATATACGGGGTTGACATCCCCACCTGCGGTTGCTAGCTACAACCGTCGACCTATCAATCGAAGCGGGTGATAGGTGTCTACAATTTTTATTACAACGTCCAATGAAGCGTTGTAGGGGGTACACTCAATTCATATAACTCGGTTATAAGACTCAATATAAACATTAACTAGAATATATATATATATATATATATATATATATATATATATATATATATATATATATCACTAATAACCATGGGCTTGGTTGCTTTCAAAACTATTTTGAAGTATGGAATTACTTATGTAACATAACAGTTTGTTTTTCAAGGATATTCAAAGGTTTATTATGAACACAGTTTAAAGTATGAATTTATTTATACAAAAGATACATTTTGGCTTTCAATTATTTATTACAAACACAACTTAAAGTATGGATTTACTTATACCGAAATACATTTTGGCTTTTAAAGACTCATTTCAAACACGGTTTTAACTATTGTTATACATACAAAGATAATACTTTTTAGACTTATTAAAAGTATTACTGCTTTTATCAGAAAACGTGTAACACTCACCAACCTTGTGTTGACCCTCAAAACTACATGTATTCTCAAGAAATCTTTAAACAGACATTCAAGAAGGATTGGAGTACAGGTGACCTAGTTTACTTGTTATTGTATTATATGCCTATCAGTTAAGGCAATTCATGTATTATTATTATTTGTAAAACAAACATAGTATTCAAACATCAAGATGGAATGTAAATGCTATATAGTTTATTGTTGTACTTGTGCTATATGTTCAGTTTACATGTGATCCATGAGCTTAGTCGTACAGCCCAGCATGTTCCGCCGCCTCGGCTGGGGGTGTGACATTTATTAATCCTAACGTAATATAGTTACTACTTGAAGGCGTCCCTCTAGGTAGTCGGATCTCTAAGGTGGTTGTAATGTATTACCATGAGCACCCATAATCAATGTTGTTTGACTAATATTTTCCCTCCACGACGCTTCATCGTATACTTGATTTAATTTAAACGTGTTACATAAAATTTGAGATTTAATTTGATTTTTAATAATTAATTTTACTTAGTTGCCTAAAATATAGTTAACATTTATTTCTATGTCTTAAAAAAATGTCATATTTACCATTATCATTAATTAAATGTAATTATATAATACATGCTAGTCTATGTTAATAATATGTACCCTAAAATCCTAATCTTATCACTTCCTTCTTTTAATGTAATGGCCAAAATTTGGTCATACATTCACACAATACTTGTGATTCACATATATATATATATATATATATATATATATATATATATATATATATATATATATATATATATATATATATATATAGGGAAAAGTTCAAAAGAGAACCATAATTATTGGTTCTTCAAGGAACCAAATCTTTTTTTCAATTTCTAGAGCTTATTCTTTATCGAAAAAAAAAAATCTAAAAATATCTAAATTCATATATTAACATTGTGAATGTGAAAAATATTTTTCAGATTCACCGTGTGAATCCAGATTCACATTGTGATTTCAAAGATTCACATTGTGAATTTGATGTAAAAAAAATCGAATTTGATATCATTGGAAAAAGGATAAAAAGTTATGAATTTCTGTATTTTTTTTTTTATAAAAAATAAGTTCTAAAAGTTGAAAAAAAGATTGGTTCCTTGGTTCCTTGATTAATTATGGTTCTCTATTGAACCTCACCCTATATATATATATATATATATATATATATATATATATATATATATATATATATATATATATATATATATATATATATATATATATATGTGGTGAGGTTCAATAGAGAACCATAATTAACCAAGTAACCAATCTTTTTTTCAACTTTTTCAACTTATTTTTTATTAAAAAAAAACTAAAAATACAGAAATTCATAACTTTTTATCCTTTTTCCAATGATATCAAATTCGATTTTTTTTACGTCAAATTCACAATGTGAATCTTTGAAAATTCACAACGTGAATCCGGATTCACACGGTGAATCCGAAAAATATTTTTCACATTCACAAGGTTAATATATGAATTTTGATATTTTTAGATTTTTTTTCGGTAAAGAATAAGCTCTACAAATTGAAAAAAATATTTGGTTCCTTTAAGAACCAATAATTATGGTTCTCTATTGAACTTTATATATATATATATATATATATATATATATATATATATATATATATATATATATATATATATATGGAAAAGTTCAATAGAGAACTATTTTTAATCAAGGAACCAAGTAACCAATTCAAAGCGTCGGAATTTAAAGCGCTCAACGGCAAAAGGAAGGGTTGTAAAATTTTATAATGGACGCACATGTATCGGATTATAACAAAACTCACTTCCTTTTTTCATTTAAAATTTTTTTAGGCCAAGTTTTTTATCGAAAAAAAAAACCGAATATACCGTTGTTCACGATTTTTCGTCATCTTTCCATAGAGATCCATGATTATTTATAAAAATCAAACTTTTTTTTTTCGAAAAAAACTCACTTAATTTTCTTAGTTTTTTCAATATTTAAGTTTATTTTTATAAAAAAAAACTAATTATATACCAAAAATATTAGTTTTTTGTACTCTATTAATAAACATCAACACCGATTAAAAAAAAACCTCGAACAGTGTAGATTCACACTCTGAATCTAAACTGTAAATATTTCAATTTTTAACATTCACAATATAAAAAATCTCGAACAGTTCAGATTCACATTGTGAATCTGAATTACTATTATGCACACTGTGAATCTGAGAAGGTTCACAAAAAAAATAAAAAAAATATAAAATAAAACCTCGATCAGTGTAGATTCACACTGTGAATCTAAACTGTAAATATTTCAAATTTTAACATTCACAATGTGAAAAAGCTCCGATCAGTTCAGATTCACACTGTGAATCTGACTTATTATTATGTACACTGTGAATCTGAGGAGGTTCACAATGTGAATCTGAACATGTTTACAATATGAATATGAACATGTTCAGAATGTGAATCTGAACTGAAATATCATTTTTTTTAATATGAATATGAATCTATGTTTAAAAAGTACAAAAAATATGAATTTTGATATATTTATTAATTTTTTTCTATAAAAAATAGACCTTAACTTTTTTCATTAAAGAAAATGAAGTGGGTTTTTTTCGAAAAAAAAAGTTCGTTTTTAATATATCATCATGGATCTCTATGGAAAGAGGACGAAAAATCGTGAACAACAGTATATTCGGTTTTTTTTTGTTTGATAAAAAACATGGCCTAAAAAAAATTTTAAACAAAAAAAAGTGGTGAGTTTTTTTGTAAATGGTGGATTTTTTGTTATAATCCGGTGTGTGTGCGTCCAATATAAAAGTGTACATCTATTTCCTTGGCCGTTGATCGCTATGATTTCCGACGTTCACGATTGGTTCATTGGTTCCTTGGTTATGGTTATCTATTGAACCTCACCATATATATATATATATATATATATATATATATATATATATATATATATATATATATATATATATATATATATATATATATATGAGATGCATCTTTTAAAACTTCTATAAAACATTAAAACCTCGTGGCAATCCTTTGACATGGATTCCAAATTTGTAAACTTTAGGTTTCCATGAATACGTTAATTATTTATTTTATTGGTTAAAAAAATTTAAAACAATTAATGTGAGACTAGCCTATTTTGTAGAAGTTTTGTATTTTAGATTGGAGGTCTTGAACGGCTAACCTCTAACTCTGCCATTAAAAAAAAAAACAAAAAAAACAAAAAAAAAAAACAAAAAAACAAAAAATTTAAAACAATGGTATTACAAACGTTATTCAAGCTTATGAATTCTTTTATCAATCCAAATCTATATTGTGCTTTCATTTTGCCTCTTTATACTAAACATGAGATCAGGTTTCTTGCATAGTCGATTAATTTAACCTTAAAATGTCCATATAACCACATCATAGCAATCACTATCACAAGAATGGTGCGCCCAATATTCGTGGCTAATATAGATTCGGGATATGTTTAATTTCGTTATATTTATCGTCACTCAGTATTCGTGGCTAATACAGATTCGAGATATATTTAATTTCGTTATATTTATCGTAATGTAGGTATATATTTATATCAAGGTCGTCAAGATCGTGATCTTACCTACGATCATTTTATGTTTTGCAAGATCGTGATCGTAAGATCATATCAAAATGAACTCATATTTAAATTTTCTTGTAAGTTATTGGGTATGCAGTATATATTATAACTTGATGTGGATTAGGACATCAATATGAAGTTAACTTTAACTTTGAATCATAATTTTTATTGCTACAAACTGCAAAAATTAGGAAAAAAATATCTTAATTGCAAAAAGAAACAAGATCATTTTGATTATGTGCAACTAAATGCATAAGATCACAAAGAGAATATTATGAGTGTGACCTGTCTAGACGAAATTTTGAGGCTCAACTATTTAATAAAACCAGAGAGGTGGGATCGGATCGTGTTAAGATATAAAGCTTGCGAATTCGAGCTAGACGTTTTATGGATTTTAAGTTATAAATATTCGTTTTATCGAACAATTAAATCCTCGAATTGGATAATCGTAAAGAAATAAGAATCATTCGTACGGGATACGGGTTATATAAATTATATTTATATATTGCGTACATGTTTTATGAATAAATATTATGGACTTATAATATTTGTACGATAAATAGTCTTGACGAAAATTGTAGTAGTCGTGATCACGAGCCCGTAAATATAAATAACGCCAAAATTTGATTTCTTATGAAAAAGTTATAATTTTTTGAGGTTTCACGTTCAATCCACACAACAATGCGTGTCATAAAAAGCAAATTGGAACATATTTTCATTCTCTCATTCTTAATGAATTCGATTTCATACCATATTTTTTTTATTTTTTTATTCTTAAATAATTTGATTTTTTTAAAGTAACATTTTTTAAGAATACATCTTATAAAAAAGACAATAACATTTATTCTCTAAGTAATATACATTGCAATATAATCAAGAAATATATGTATTTTAAAAATAAAAGCCATTATGATAACATAAAACAACCATTTTTATAACATAAAACTAGATTAAATATAACACTTCAAAGAATATACAAAACATTCTATATTATATTCTTTAAGAATTTGTCGTCGTTCTTGAATAATATACAACCTTCTATACACAATCTTCTATACTATATTCTTAAAGAATTTGTCATCAATCTTGAATAATATGCAAAAAAATTATAATATATACTACATTCTTTAAGAATATGTCAGCGTTCTTGAAGAATTTCTCTTTGCTTTTCGATGGCTTTCACATGTCTTTATCTTTACCTCTTCAAGTTTGAACCTAAAAACAGAAATCATTCAATTAAAATACACAAAAAGATACGAGAGATCATATGATGCAAAATAGATCAAGAACATTCATTAGCTAACACCATAATCAATGGGCAATTCGATACGCCAAATGTTCTTTTGTATGTTCTAGAGCATAAGAAACCAACATACTAATTAATCATTCTACAAAAAACCTAAACCTAATGATAAGTTAATAAAATGAAGTTAAAAAGAAAAACCAAAGATCCATGTTGAATTTGGATAAAAACTAGGTTATGAGTTAGAATAAATTCTTTCAGAATGATATTATGTTAGAACCACATTTTGTGAGAATGTAAACTATAAAAATGAATTCTAGGGCTTTTAATCTAGATTCTTGAAAGAATGGAATTAGAAAAAGAATACGAAAAACCCACTGAAAGAAAAAATTAAGCATACATTCATACACGTTAAGAAATATTGACCATTAAAACTCAAGTTTTGTAGAATGTTGGTTGCAGAAGCTACTGCAATCCCAACACCCAAATAACTCTTAACCTGAAACACATGGATGAAAGATCATTGTTTTTACTTTTATAACCCAAATTATAAATTTCACCAACATAT
This sequence comes from Lactuca virosa, assembly GCF_052849685.1. Lineage (NCBI taxonomy): Eukaryota > Viridiplantae > Streptophyta > Magnoliopsida > Asterales > Asteraceae > Lactuca > Lactuca virosa. The sequence continues at coordinate 78,788,467 of NC_136431.1, forward strand.
ATTTTAGTATACAACTATGGAATTGAATACCTACATTGACTGTCAAGGATCTGAACTATGATGCTTATACAACTATGAGGCCTTACTCCAATAATCCATATATATGCCCAAAAGAAATAGATTGATTTAAATCGGTAGAAAACAACATATATTAAGGTTTTAAACCTGGTATCAGATGATGTGTCCAGAAACTGTTGATGATGTGATCTAGAATTCACGGACTTTACAGAAATTAGCAACTTAATAGTCAATTAGATTATAGCCCTCCCACCGAGAATTCCAATGAAATTGGTCATGGAAATATAGACAAAAAGTTCATATAAGTGGGATATGTTGATCTTCTTTGGTTGTTATGTTCATCTATTCAGTCGCAATTAGAATTTGGGGTTCGATCTGAAAGTAGTAGTTGTTCAGCATCTGACGAATCAAAATTATGATGCATAAACTTGACTTTGCATATCTAAAATAGTTTTTTATGGTACAATGTCCTAAAATCTATTGGAATGAACCAAAATTCAGTTTTTTCGAGGGTGAAATCATATATTAAAGGCCAAACCATCATTAGTGCAAAGTGCCCTAAATTACAGAACTCAGAAAGAAGAAAAAACAGAGGTATAGAGAGGTTGTACCTATCTTTGTTGGTTGTAGGCATCGACAATGAAGGAGACAATTGGTGGTTGAAAGAGCGACAGGTGGTGGCGTCATTCGTTGGTCGAAGGCAATCTTATGTCCTTTTAAGTGCTTGATTTACCGAACGGAGACATGCATGGAGACTTGGAGTCTGATGTCGATGGGGATGAGATAAAGACGATGAAAGAAACTGATATCCTATTTTAATGGTATTGATTTATCTAATTTTATATGGTTATTAATTGCAAATTCTTACCATAATTATTTAATATTAAAATTACTATTACCTTTATTAGATGATTGGTCTAGATTTAATTATACATTCACACAATATTTGATAGTAATATATGATCCTAACTATATATATTTATTTATATATATAGTTATTTATATATTTATTTATACATTCACACAATATATATATATATATATATATATATATATATATATATATATATATATATATATATATATATATATATATATATATATATAGGGTTAGGTTCATGTGAGACCACTATATTTTGTAAAACGCGGAGACGCAATCCTATCAACTCATTTTGTAGATAAAAAAACACATTTTTAAAATGTAAAATAATTGAAAATTTTTGAATTTTTTTTAAATATTATTTTCATCATTTATATTTTCCAAAAAAAAAAAATTACCGTTTTTTTTAATATTTGTGAAATATTCTAGTAGAATATTAGAATATTTTACATATCTGACAAATGTAGTAGAATATTAGAATATTCTAACATTTTAAAAATCACATTAGAATATTTACAGTGTAGTATTCTATTAGAATAATTCACATATTTTTCAAAAAAAAAAGCAGTAATTTTTTTTTATTTTTTTATTTTTTTATTATTTTTTATTTTTTAGCTAAATAAAATGACGAAAATAATAATTAAAAAAAAAAAAAAAAATTTTGGATTTTTTCTTTTATTTTGCATTTTAAATTTATTTTACAATGCGTCTCACGGTCTCACAAAATAAACAGGGTCTCAAATGAACCTAAACATATATATATATATATATATATATATATATATATATATATATATATATAATCACATGTGATTATATACATAAGAACAAATATTAAATTAAGAACACAAAAACAAATATTATTCACATAAATCATATGCGATTAAATACATATAATCACATGTGATTAAAGACACGAGGCCATGTACTGAATTTAAAACAAGAAATGAATATTGTCCACATAAATCATATGTGATTATATACATGAAATCACATGTGATGATATGTATATGATCACATATGATTTATTTGGACAATATTCATTTTTATTTTCCCGATTCAATAATTTTTCTCTTTTATTTAATCTCATGTGGTGGTTGTAATAGGTGGTGGGTGGTGGTGGTGGTGAAGGGTTGTGGGGGTGACAGGTGGGGTTGTAGGTGGTGGTGAGGTTAGTGGTTATAGTGGGTGTATGTGGGTTGGAGGTGGTGGTGTTGATAGGTGGGTGACAGCGGTGATGGTGGTAGGTGGTAGTGGTAGGTAGTGGGTAGTGATAGTGGTAGGTGGTGATGATGTTGGTGGATGTGGTTGGTGGTGACAAGTAGTGGTGATGGTAGTTGGTGGTGGGGGTGGTGGTGGCAGGTGGTGGTGGTGGGTGGTGATTTTGGTGGGTGTTAGGTAGTGATGGTGGTAGGTGGTCAGAATGTTTGTGGGTGGTGGTTGGTAGTGGAGGTGATGGTGGCGAGTGGTGGGTGGTGGTGATGGTGGTGGTGGTGGCGAGTGGTGGTTTTGGAGGATGGTGGGTGAGGTGGTGGTGGTGGTGATGGGGGTGATGGTGGCAAGTGGTGGTGATTGATGATTGGTGGGTGATAACGGATGGATAGTGGTGGTGAGTGGTGGGTGGTGGTGGTTTTAGTGGGTGTTGGGTGGGGTGGTGGTGGCTGGTCGTTGGTGGTTATGACAGGTGTTGGTAATGGTGGTGGGTGTTGGTGTCGGGTGGTGGTAGTGAGGTGGTGGAGGTGGATAGTGGTGATGGGTGGTGGTGGAGGTGGGTGGTGGGTGGGACGATAGGGTGGTGGGTAGCGGATGGTGATCATAGGTGGTGGAGGTGGGTGGGTGTGATTTTGGTCGGTGATGGGTGGGGTGATGGTGACGGGAAGTGGAAGCGGGTGGTGGTGATGGGTGGTGGTTGGTGAGTGGTGTTGGTGGTTTTGGTGGGTGATGGGTGGTGTTATACCCCCGTCATTTTTAAATATCATATGTTTGCAACCAAATGTTAGGTTATTTACAAAAATGTCACCTTGTAAAATTAAAGTGTAATTTTTGTTCTCAAACATTCTCACAATAAAAATTGTTTTCGATTAACCCCTATATATATATATATATATATATATATATATATATATATATATATATATATATATATATATATATATATATATATATATATATATAGGGCTGAGTTATTGTGAAAACTAAAAAAAGCATGAGAACTTGAAAACTCCTAATTCGCTCATCATTTTTCAAAGCCAAAAACACCAATCTTCTTCAAATGGTGCGTCTAAGCCATATCTAAGCTCAAAAAAAACTTGACAATTTTTTTATTCATTTTGGAAATTTGCATGTATGCACAATCAACAGTTATATGGATTATTGATGAGCACAATCGGCAGTTATATGGATTGCGGACGTGCACAACCAGCAGTCATAACTGTTGATTGTGCTCATCAGCAGTCCATATGGCTCCTGATTATGCTCATCAGCAGTCTATATGATTGTTGATTATGCACATCTCTAGTCTATATAACTGTTGATTGTGCATAGATCCACATTTCCAAAGAAACAAAAAAAAGTTCGTTAAATCTTGTTTTGGACCATAGATACGTCTTAATCGCTGGTCTATGAGTCCGTTGGTGGTTTTGGTTTTGAAAAATGATGAGCGGATTAGGAGTTCTCAAGTTCTCACAGATCTTTTGGTTCTCAAAAGAATTTGCATCTATATGGACTGCTGATGAGCACAATCAACAGTTATGACTGTTGGTTGTGCACGTCCGCAATCCATATGACTGCCGATTGTGCTCATCAACAGTCCATATAACTGCTGATTGTGCATACATGCAAATTTCCAAAATGAATAAAAAAATTGCCAATATATAAACTACACCAATATATAAATTACAATATATAAATTACAACGATCTGCAATCATGTAGTTTTGTACATTTATAACATGTCCAATATATAAACTACACCAATCTTCAATCATGTTGCTTCATCTGCTAGCCCTACATTAAACATCAAATGAGCATATAAGATACATATTTGAACAAATTATAAAATAATAAGTTCTTGATTGCACCTTGTTAATCACATACAACTTTTTTGTACACAACGTTTGATGTGTAGATTCCATCATTATTAAACGTTTTTTTTTCCGGCTTTACTAATACTTTGGTATTGACACGTGATACTCCTCTGGACAACGTCACATAAAGTATACAACAATTTTTTTAAATAACTATTTTGATGTTTGACTTTTCATTTTTTGTAAATAATGAATTTTTTCTTTGGTGACTTGTTTAATTACCTTGTTTATTCCATTAACTTACAATTTCTGAAGGTTTGTTATAAATAATGATAAATGGTAAATAAATTCAAAATAAAAAATGATACTAGACAGTGCTTAAAATCGACATAATGATAACATGTTATATAATATCTCTATTACTTAAAAACAAAATAAAAAATGATATATACCTCAAGAAAGAAAAAGGTCAATAAAAAATGATGGCTAACGGTGACAAGTTAAATAAAATAAATTATTTTACTATATATTATGTTTAACGATTTGTTTAAAAAAAATAAATATAAAAATGCCATTTTTCAAAACACATCACTTTACTTTATATATAAATATACCCATTAAAAGAACATCATGGAGTCATTTGTTTCTCTGTTGCTAAAAGTATAGCAAAATGAAAAAACCAAAAGGTTTTTGTATACATTAGAAATTGTAGGACTCCAACGGAATTGAATTGCTTCTATTTAGCAACCAAACATGTCATGGAACGGAATCTCAAATTCCAATTCCATTAATGCCCTTAGTTTTTAATTAAAGAGCTATATATATTACCTTGACAATGTCAAGTTTACCAAGTTAAATGGCCAACTCAAATCTATAATCAGGGTCTGCAGCAACTTCCAAGGGCCTCTTCAACCATGCCCCGTGACACCAGAAAATAAGCAACACTATTGAAGAAGACAACCAGAATTTGTTTATAAACCCTGCTCTGGTTAGCAAGATACCCAAGAAGATACATAGGTCGATCCAAATGGAACATTGTGTTAACCTAAAACAAATGTCACATTAAATATTGATCAATAATTTTGAATAAAAAAAAAGTATAAGTTGCTATTATAATACTACCTCGCCACCAACACAATAGTGTATATAAAACAATCTCCAACCCATAATCCAACTCTAACTTTTTCATTTAGGTCCCGTTTGATAGTTTCTGTCTGGGAAAGTGCTGTTTGGTAAGTGCAGTCTGGGAAAGTTTTCTGACTGGGAAAGAAACCATGCTGTTTGATTGTACATCTGATTGACTGTGCTGAATGATGAAAAAAAGTAATAATTCAATAAAAAATAAATTTTAAAAAAAGTTATTTAAAAAAATTAATAATCCAAGAAAGAAAGAAAGAGACGGGGTTTGGTGCATAATTGTCTTTCCAGCCCATTCAGCCAGAAAGATATGATTTTGGGGCTTTCTGGGAAAGACATATCTTACCGGGAAAGACCCATTTTTTGTGCAAATCAAACAGTCTTTCTGGTCCATTCAGCCAGAAAGATCTGTTTGGACCTGGAAAGATGCGTATCAAACGGGACCTTACTTCAAATAGAAGTTGAAATGAATCTTCAAACTCCTTGATCATCTACAGGTCTTCCACTATCCAGATATGCTGATACTACATCACGCTGCAACATAACATATATTAATCATATTTTTGCTCAATACAAAAAAACACAATGTACTTTCACCATTTTATTTAGCCACTTAATTAAACCCTTTATACTCTTTTTTTAATGTTTTAAGAAACCGTTTTCTCCCATTAATCGGTTTTGAAAAATGTTAAAATACAGAAAAGCAAAACATATTTTCAACATTTGAAAGATTTAGCCACTGGCCCTCTGAACTACTTTTTTATGCTTATTATAATAATAGTTGGGTGGCTAAATTGATATTGTAAAAGTAGGTTGTGTTTTTCTGGATTTTGCCTTGAGATAAACCCAGTTAACCGCCAAAATGTTTTTTTCTAAAGTATTTAAGTTTTAAATCACTATAGAAAATAGTCAAGCGGCTAAATTGATATAATGCTTTTCTGTATTTTGCCCTTTGCACAAATGTAAATGGAGAAAAATGATAAAGATTAAGGATCTTATATTGTATTTTAGCACGTAGAATGATGAATTACTGGAAATTGCCACTAAATCACCACTATCCGCCCAATATAGGTTCTAAAAATGAAGAAAGAAAAACAAAAACAATATTGTTTCATATACTTAAGCAGAAGTGGTGACAGAAAAGGCGATATGTGAACAATATAAATAAAATAAAGATAAGGGTAACAATTATTACTTTGAAATTAACATCAATCCGTTGAATCAATCTGCACTCAGACCAATCATAAAAACATATAAAATCATTTGAGCACATTGCCAGCAAAGATCCTCCATATATTCGCTCAGCTAAAAATGTCGGTCTGATACTCTTCTCTTCCTGATTAATAACACCATCCAAAAGAATTTAAAAAAAAATGAATAGAAATGCAAGAAGAGGGGCAATTTCATCATTGATCAAAATCATTAGGTATAGGGAGTGCACAAACCTGGAAAGATTTTTTAAAAATCTTGACTTTAGATGTGCTCTCTCTAACAGCATACTCACCATCTGTTGACCAAAAAAATTCCAAAGCAGAACCAAAGGATCTATTTCTCCATGCTAAAGCTGTATGGCGACAACTGGTGTCTTGGAATGAGCTTTACAAACCCTATGTCATCGATGATAGTCTCTGCAACTACTGAGGTCCGTTGTGCATCTATCCACCAACCATGACACCGACACACCATCCCCACGTGGCTTCTTGGATGGTTCAAAAGAAGTGGTTGAATTTGAACCCAATGTTATTATTCCAAACTCCATATAGAAAGCCTCGGCCTCTATATTTTGATTATTTCCCATCACCTGCTGCAACACATATATTCACAACCACCTGAAACTGCAAATCCATACACCCACAACCAACTCTCTGCAACAACAAAAAAAAACAAAAAAACTTTAATACACATCAAGATTCAAAAATAATGAAATCTATTTTACTTTGAGGGATTTCAGGTTTGTTTTAATATAAAGAAGAAGACATGGGGAGAGAATGAAAGCATTTCTGTTGCAGGTGTGCGCTAATCGTATATAAAAACGAACACAGAGAACATGGGAGCAACTCATAAGAATGAAAATTACAAAAGGAGAGAGAGATATAAAGGACACATAAAATCGAATTCTTTCTTGAAATTTGCTAATTTCACCATCACCACCTGACATGAATTTCCAACTCCAAATGGTCCCATGCGCTTGGTTATGATTTAAAATTCAAAATCGGGAGCAGTTGAAGATGATGGCGATGTTAGGGTTTATCATTTATCAAACACATATACACACACACTGACGGAGGCTTGAAGTGAAAAATTAGGGTTCAGGAAGAAAGGTGAGGGCTTTCATCGTCGTTTTCATCAAAGACCAACTCCGTTTGATAAGGTCGGGTATTTTGATGGCTCAAAAGTAATGTGAATTACGCGCTTTGGCCTATAGGTTTGGGAACTCTCGCCTTTGGTCCCCAGGTAAGCAAACTGGTCCCTCAGTTGATTGGGATGTATACGAATGCTTGCCTAGTCAGGACTTTCGGGCTACCGGCACCTCCCCCTTCCAGTTACCACGCGTCCATTACTAAGATCCTACCCAACTAGAGTGGATGACTTTGAATTTCCTATGAGCTCTAAGGAATATATATGTATATACATTTTTTTAAACCACTTGAATATGTGTGTGATTTTCAGAGAAAGAGGAGAATATTCACCAGTGTATGCACACATACAAGCGTCAGGAGTAATACGTATGCACTTAAGGGAGCAATTAACACATAAAGGTATTCCTAGGCTTTTCTAAGTGTGAATTGCATGCAGTTGTGTGTGCATTTTATAAACTAGCATACGAGAGGACCCTAGAGGCTATAGACTAGGTCAAGGCAATTAACCTAATTCCCTATAGTCAAGGGCTCTGATACCAATCTGTCACACCCCGATCCTTGTCGGAATCGATCAAGGCGTGATATATTGTTCAAAGTCTCATGACAACTATGTTATAATATGATTAGATTCAATTAAGTACTAAGTATGCAAACAAGATCCACAACATACAAATACAAATTCAAATACGAACAACATTTATTACATCAAATTTAAATAGTCTTGTGGATTTCTAAGGCACAACCTATTTTTCATCAACTTCATTCTTCAAATCTGCATCATGGGTAAAAACAGGTCAACTACGAGAGTTGGTGAGTAATCTAATTTTAGTAGAGAAAATTTGTGAAGTTGAAACATTTATAATTTGAAATTTGTTTTCTTTTGAAGTCGACAAACAATTGTATTTGAGATAACGGTTTATAAATCAAAAATTGATTAACAAATGATAACAACAACAATAAGTCCTCACCCTATATATACATATATATATATATATATATATATATATATATATATATATATATATATATATATATATATATATATATATATAGGATGGAGCATCTAATCATCATACACACTCAACCACGTGCGATCAATCACCTTAGCGTCCCAAGGCGGGGTGGTCAACCCAATAGCGCTATTATTGTCCATAACGTACCTCAAGAATACGGGCATAGTCATGGAGATTAGACTAAAAATGGTAATGCACTACAAGTACATGTAGCGTAAACAAACAATAGTTATACAATTAATGACTCACGTATAAATGTCCCAACAATGTCTCAATTGTGATAAAACAATAAAATGAAGTTGGAACATATTAGAACCACATGATACACCCCAAAAGTATTGAAAATTATAAAATATGGGGTAGATTACTCACATTAGTCCCAAAACGAAATGTGTGTGTCGTACGATAGACGGTTCGGGTCAAAATGACGTAGAACCTAATATAATTAATAGTTTTGGTTTAGGAACTGCTAAACGAGAATAGAGTATTAATACAAATTATAGTTTGTTATGTAAATGTATCATAAACTATACCTATTATAGTTTATCACAACAAGGGAAGTAGTAGTGTTCATAAACTATAATTGTCATAGTTTACCAAATGTTTGTGTATAACGGATGTAAACTTTGTTTATAAAAATTAATTATTTACCATACTTGTGAAGGTAAAAATCCATTTGTTTTCTGATGTATGTCTAATTACCAAGACAAAATGACATATAATGTAATAATATATGATTACATAATGATATACACCTTGCTCAACGAGTTACAAGGCGTAAATGAAATTGATGGTATTTTTCTAGTAATAACGTTTCTGTTACTGTTCTTAGAAAATTTATAGAAAAATCATCAAAGGTCTAAATCAAAAACCGCAAATTCTGAGAGTTTATAAAGTGTGTCTAGTTTGTTCATAAATTTTCGCATGATTTTTAGTGATCTCCAACTTGTGTGAAAATATTCATATTCACAGACTGGTCCGGTTTTGTTTCTGAAATGATAGACAGTTTTGTAAAAATCACCATAAATCGTAGAAAATCATATGGTGATGTGCAAGTAGTCATTTTAAAGGTATGAACCTGAACTATATGCGTCTGAAACAGTTTTGAAAACTAAAATGTTTAAGTTGACCAAAACAGTCCGTGAATGGAGTTAAACGTTTCTGTTGAAGACTGTTAAATGAGTTTAGTTGTGTTTTTGGTGTTTTAACTTGTATTCCCCCCCCCTTAAAACTTAAGAAAAACATGAAAATATAGGGGTATGAACTCACCTTATGTGTTATTAGAGGATGGATGTTGGAGAAGAGAAGTGTTCAACCCAAGAACACTTAGAAGTTGCCTTGACGAATCGAGAACCTAACATGAAGGTGACGATGTTTGTGTAAGATTCTTATGATTTTGAGTAGAAGGATGTGTAATAATCATAAGAAGAATGAATTATACTTACCAAGAGTGGAAGAAAGCTTGATAATCAGCCTTGGAAGTCTTGGAATTGAGAGAGAATGGTGAGAGAATTTGGAGTGTGATCCTTGGAGGAAAATGAGAGAATGAAAGAAGTATGAAGAGAGGGGATGGGTTTTTATTCTTAGACAAGGAGTGGGGCTGGTCATGTAGTGGGTATGAGTTGGTCATGTAGTGGGTAAGAGCTGGTCATGTAGTGGAAAAGAGTTGGCCATGTAGTGGGTGTGAGTGGTGGCATGTGACATAAAGTAAAGTAAAGTCATCTTTCCACCTCAAGCACCTCCCCCACAAATTATTGGTATGAATGGCCCTAAAAACGTGGGGATTACTGAAATATAGAGTTCTAACTGTAAAAATAAAGTTTTTTTGGTGAAAATCCCGCGTTAAAATGATGAAAAAGGGGCCTAAAACGAAGTCGTAGTCGAAAAACCGGGAAAATTATGACACACAAAAATGCATGTCGTCTTCTTTTATGACAGGGGCTTTCTTGATACTCATTGCGTGTCATCAACACGCGCGTCGTAAGGTTACGACATACAAATGTGTGTCGTGTTCCTTTATGACAGGGACTTCGGTCCTGAAGCTTCAGTTTTGGGTCCTTAAGTTTATTTTACCCATTTTTACCCCGTTTCAAGTGGTTTTTGACCCAGTTAAGAGTCGGGATGGCCCGAATGATTACAAAAATTTAAAGGAACTTTTGAGAGAGATTTGGGAGAGATTCGGGAGAGATTTGGGAGAGATTTTAATAGAGAGAGGTTGAGTGAAATAGATTGTGAGAGGTTTCGTTTGTGATCTTTTTGAGTGTCCGACTTCGCAAAGAAAGGTCCATAAACCCCGTTAAGCCATGATTTAGTGTCTTACACAATCCCGATGATTGTGCAATAGTGTTTTATCACTTTGGTTCGTTGTTTAGCACTGTTAAGGCTAAGGAAAATCAAACACATGAATTTTTCAAATGATGTTTTCTCATTGAAATAGCGAATTGTATAATGTAAACCCTAACATACAAGGGTTAATGGAGTTGACCGGTTTGACTTTTTAACTTTGTTTGACTTTGACTTGACCGAAATTTGACGGTTGTCACATTATCCCCCTGTTAGAGCGAATTTCGTCCCGAAATATGCATTTTGACTGGGACTTCAAGAGTTTGGAAAAAGATGTGGAAAACTTCTCGTAGTACAAGAAATTGATTATGGTGAGGAACAACCTGCCTGATGTCACATGACGACCTTGGAAATTTCTTATTGTAACTTGAGCTGAGTCAATTTAAAAGGAGTTTATTGTTTTAGGATGATAGAGTATTCTGTGTGTGCTTTTATACTCCCTGTTTTATCCTTGGTATTACCACTATGAATATTTTATAGTTAGCGAGTTCCATCATTACGAATGTTTCAACAAATTTTGACGAAATTTGCATTATAAGTCCTACCAGTTCTTTTATAGTCGCTTGGCGTAAACTAGTCGTATATCATTAAGATTGCAAGGGCATTCATCGTCACCACAGATTTAATCTATTACGATGACTTGTTGTTGCTATAGGTTTTTAACAAGAGCCAACGACATACCTATAGCGACACACAAGTCATAATTTACATGTGTGAAGACTTGGAGTACTTTATAATTGGTTCATGTGTGAAGACTTGGAGTGCTTTCTAACTGGTTCATGTGTAAAGACTTGGAGTATTTTCTAATGAAAAGTGTGCTACTGAGGAAATTGGAAACTGATACGTAGCTTCAAAGTCAAGAATATGCAGTAGGCATGTGATGCATGAGGCACACAAGTCATAATTTGCAGCAACAGATACGTATATGTGTGTGAATTGAAGAAGAAGGTTACGGCTCAAAGAATATATATATATTCATTTTCTCTTCATTTGTTAGATACACAATAACCATAACATCATAGACTATATATATTCAATTTCGTTTGTAATTTTCACTAGTTTATATTCCGCGAGTGTTACCGAAATCATTTATCAATTTTTCAGAAGTGCTTAACTTGTTTTGTTGCATTCCCAACAATTTGCTATTAATTACTTCTCCCACTTCACTTATATAAATCATCACATTCTTACCGCGACTTTTAACTTCTCATTCACAAATGGATCCACCTGCAGATCATCAAAACCACATAGATGACCTCGATTGGTTTCAGTACTTTGATCATCAAGATCTTTTCAGGTATATATAAACGTCACTCATTACACCATCTTTCGCACAGAAAAGTGATTTTGTCGACATTGATCAAAACATGGTTTGGATTTGTAGGGATCAAAAAGAGTCTTTCATCGTGTTGGATTTGATTATCTTGAGTTTTTTTTTTTGGATTTTTGCAGTGGTGACATGCTCGACCATCAAGATTACGAGTTGTCGGAAAAATTGCATGAAGTGCTCGATCAAAACGTTTCCACAGTACTTAACAAAGATCAAAACATCATTTCTAGAAATGAGTTTCACGATTTTGATCCCCTTGAAGACATAAGCTTATGGGATCGTTGGGAGGATGGTAATTTACCATTGGTTAGTTTCAGTGAAGACTGTAAATCTGGTGGTGAGGCTACATGTAGTTCTAGTGTTGTCACCACTGATCACGTTGGCCGGAAGATGGCAAAGAGATTAAGACCATTGGAGTTTGAAGAGATAGAGAAGTACTTTGAGATGCCGATAATCATGGCAGCAAAGGAACTAGGGATAGGGTTAACAGTGTTGAAGAAAAGATGCAGAGAGCTAAACATAAACAGATGGCCTCATAGAAAACTTTAGAGCCTTCAATCCCTCATTCAAAATGCCAAGGTAAACTACAATAATAACCTTCTATACATTACTCATGCATGTATGCATGCACTTGGTAACCAAAGTAGTTTTGGTATTTTCTAAAATTTTAATTATTAGTTTCTTTATAACATAAACATAGGCCCTAGGCATATGCCACATCAAATCAATTGATTTACTACGATTTCCTGATTTATATTTATATAAACTTAACTCCTTGTAAATTTTTTTTGAACTCACACGAAAAAATATATTACATCTACCTTTAAAAAAAACTAGGAGTTGGGATTAAAGGAGGAGATAGAGACATTAGAAGGGCACAAGAAGATGATGGAGAAATTGCCAGATATGGAATTGACAGAAGGAACAAAGAAGCTTAGGCAAACTTGCTTCAAAGCTATTTATAAGAAGAGAGGACTTAACAATCCTTAGTCCTTACCTTTTCTTTTAGCCATTTTGTTATAATTAGTGGATTTTAATCTACATTGTATGTGTTTTTCTCTTGATAGTTTGATACCCTTTTCAGTTTCATTGTGTTTATCTATTGATTTTTAATGCAGAAAATTTTCTATAATTTGGGTATTATAGTTTGTATTATGTATTTAACTATATTCTAGATTGCCGACACGACTACGCCGACGACTCTATACCAGAGGTCTTTATAAATAGACTTATGAATTTAGTAGGAATAATTTGATTATAATCTTGTGATTTGTTCCATGTCTGATCCACTCCTAAGATTCACTCGACATGCCTCCAATTATGTGTAATTAAAATTTTATTAGACTGTTGATCCTAATGAGTCTACCCTAAGTCCACAACCAAACAAGGAACAAGAAGTAGAGCAATAGTCATAGATTTTGAGTCTATAATATCTTTAATTATGTATAACCTTGGCGTATGCACTCAGTTATCATAGGCCTACTAATAGAGGTCTTTAGTTTTCACATAAGTTGGTTATAGTATCACCAAATACTCCTATAATATTTTTAGGTGTTTAGATTCGATTCTTAAAGTATTCCCTGTAGGATGTAGTTAGGTTGTTAGATTTGTTGCCCATTATGACTATCCCCCAGTATATGCAAGTTACTCCACGGACATATATAGTTGATCAGGCTATATCCTTCCCAGACTTGATTCACATATACCAAGGCATACAGCCTCTCCCTTTGCTCGTTTTTCTAGGTTCCACCATGTGAGAGCATGACCTTGGAGGCACCTTGTAGCATGACGGACCATCAGGTCCTCAGGACACTCGCTATGGATGAAAGTACTCTCCATTTCTTCAATCCATGTGAGGAGTGCGGTGACACCCTCGATGCCTTTGAAGTAAGGCGGATTGCAGTTACGAAAGTGCTTGAACGAGCAACGAGGAGTGGTTGCTGGAGCTTGTGGATGAAGAGAATGAATTTGGGTTGCAATTGTTGGGATGACGTTTGCTACCTCCTTGGCGATAAGGGCAGCTAGTCTTCGGTTGTTGCGAGCAGCGTATGGGGGTCGTAATGCTATCTACGAGAAACACGCATATGGACTTGTGAGTTATTTGTAAATTGATTATGGAAATAAAGTTTTTAGACATTGTTGGGTAAAATAATTGTAAAACACTTGTTGGGCCATGGTTAGGAGTGTTGGGCACCTTTTGGGCTTTCCATGGTTACTAAATGTGAAACATGTAGCACTTGCGTGGGCCCCCACAAAACTAAGTTTTCACATGTCTTTCCCACTTCTAGGCCCATTAGGGAACTTAATAGTCCAATGAGTTGGCCATTTTGGAGTGTATCCTTTTGGATACGTTTGATAAGGTCGGGTATTTTGATGGCTCAAAAGTAATGTGAATGACGCGCTTTGGCCTATAGGTTTGGGAACTCTCGCCTTTGGTCCCCAGGTAAGCAAACTGGTCCCTCAGTTGATTGGGATGTATACGAATGCTTGCCTAGTCAGGACTTTCGGGCTACCGGCACCTCCCCCTTCCAGTTACCACGCGTCCATTACTAAGATCCTACCCAACTAGAGTGGATGACTTTGAATTTCCTATGAGCTCTAAGGAATATATATGTATATACATTTTTTTAAACCACTTGAATATGTGTGTGATTTTCAGAGAAAGAGGAGAATATTCACCAGTGTATGCACACATATAAGCGTCAGGAGTAATACGTATGCACTTAAGGGAGCAATTAACACATAAAGGTATTCCTAGGCTTTTCTAAGTGTGAATTGCATGCAGTTGTGTGTGCATTTTATAAACTAGCATACGAGAGGACCCTAGAGGCTATAGACTAGGTCAAGGCAATTAACCTAATTCCCTATAGTCAAGGGCTCTGATACCAATCTGTCACACCCCGATCCTTGTCGGAATCGATCAAGGCGTGATATATTGTTCAAAGTCTCATGACAACTATGTTATAATATGATTAGATTCAATTAAGTACTAAGTATGCAAACAAGATCCACAACATACAAATACAAATTCAAATACGAACAACATTTATTACATCAAATTTAAATAGTCTTGTGGATTTCTAAGGCACAACCTATTTTTCATCAACTTCATTCTTCAAATCTGCATCATGGGTAAAAACAGGTCAACTACGAGAGTTGGTGAGTAATCTAATTTTAGTAGAGAAAATTTGTGAAGTTGAAAAATTTATAATTTGAAATTTGTTTTCTTTTGAAGTCGACAAACAATTGTATTTGAGATAACGGTTTATAAATCAAAAATTGATTAACAAATGATAACAACAACAATAAGTCCTCACCCTATATATACATATGTATATATATATATATATATATATATATATATATATATATATATATATATATATATAGGATGGAGCATCTAATCATCATACACACTCAACCACGTGCGATCAATCACCTTAGCGTCCCAAGGCGGGGTGGTCAACCCAATAGCGCTATTATTGTCCATAACGTACCTCAAGAATACGGGCATAGTCATGGAGATTAGACTAAAAATGGTAATGCACTACAAGTACATGTAGCGTAAACAAACATTAGTTATACAATTAATGACTCACGTATAAATGTCCCAACAATGTCTCAATTGTGATAAAACAATAAAATGAAGTTGGAACATATTAGAACCACATGATACACCCCAAAAGTATTGAAAATTATAAAATATGGGGTAGATTACTCACATTAGTCCCAAAACGAAATGTGTGTGTCGTACGATAGACGGTTCGGGTCAAAATGACGTAGAACCTAATATAATTAATAGTTTTGGTTTAGGAACTGCTAAACGAGAATAGAGTATTAATACAAATTATAGTTTGTTATGTAAATGTATCATAAACTATACCTATTATAGTTTATCACAACAAGGGTAGTAGTAGTGTTCATAAACTATAATTGTCATAGTTTACCAAATGTTTGTGTATAACGGATGTAAACTTTGTTTATAAAAATTAATTATTTACCATACTTGTGAAGGTAAAAATCCATTTGTTTTCTGATGTATGTCTAATTACCAAGACAAAATGACATATAATGTAATAATATATGATTACATAATGATATACACCTTGCTCAACGAGTTACAAGGCGTAAATGAAATTGATGGTATTTTTCTAGTAATAACGTTTCTGTTACTGTTCTTAGAAAATTTATAGAAAAATCATCAAAGGTCTAAATCCAAAAACCGCAAATTCTGAGAGTTTATAAAGTGTGTCTAGTTTGTTCATAATTTTTCTCATGATTTTTAGTGATCTCCAACTTGTGTGAAAATATTCATATTCACAGACTGGTCCGGTTTTGTTTCAGAAATGATAGACAGTTTTGTAAAAATCACCATAAATCGTAGAAAAATCATATGGTGATGTGCAAGTAGTCATTTTAAAGGTATGAACCCGAACTATATGCGTCTGAAACAGTTTTGAAAACTAAAATGTTTAAGTTGACCAAA
This sequence comes from Lactuca virosa, assembly GCF_052849685.1. Classification (NCBI taxonomy): domain Eukaryota; kingdom Viridiplantae; phylum Streptophyta; class Magnoliopsida; order Asterales; family Asteraceae; genus Lactuca; species Lactuca virosa. Next base: position 78,805,059 of record NC_136431.1, read on the forward strand.
ACAGTCCGTGAATGGAGTTAAACGTTTCTGTTGAAGACTGTTAAATGAGTTTAGTTGTGTTTTTGGTGTTTTAACTTGTATTCCCCCCCTTAAAACTTAAGAAAAACATGAAAATATAGGGGTATGAACTCACCTTATGTGTTATTAGAGGATGGATGTTGGAGAAGAGAAGTGTTCAACCCAAGAACACTTAGAAGTTGCCTTGACGAATCGAGAACCTAACATGAAGGTGACGATGTTTGTGTAAGATTCTTATGATTTTGAGTAGAAGGATGTGTAATAATCATAAGAAGAATGAATTATACTTACCAAGAGTGGAAGAAAGCTTGATAATCAGCCTTGGAAGTCTTGGAATTGAGAGAGAATGGTGAGAGAATTTGGAGTGTGATCCTTGGAGGAAAATGAGAGAATGAAAGAAGTATGAAGAGAGGGGATGGGTTTTTATTCTTAGACAAGGAGTGGGGCTGGTCATGTAGTGGGTATGAGTTGGTCATGTAGTGGGTAAGAGCTGGTCATGTAGTGGAAAAGAGTTGGCCATGTAGTGGGTGTGAGTGGTGGCATGTGACATAAAGTAAAGTAAAGTCATCTTTCCACCTCAAGCACCTCCCCCGCAAATTATTGGTATGAATGGCCCTAAAAACGTGGGGACTACTGAAATATAGAGTTCTAACTGTAAAAATAAAGTTTTTTTGGTGAAAATCCCGCGTTAAAATGATGAAAAACGGGCCTAAAATGAAGTCGTAGTCGAAAAACCGGGAAAATTATGACACGCAAAAATGCATGTCGTCTTCTTTTATGACAGGGGCTTCCTTGATACTCATTGCGTGTCATCAACACGCGCGTCGTAAGGTTATGACAGACAAATGTGTGTCGTGTTCCTTTATGACAGGGACTTCGGTCCTGAAGCTTCAGTTTTGGGTCCTTAAGCCTATTTTACCCGTTTTTACCCCGTTTCAAGTGGTTTTTGACCCAGTTAAGGGTCGGGATGGCCCGAATGATTACAAAAATTTAAAGGAACTTTTGAGAGAGATTTGGGAGAGATTCGGGAGAGATTTGGGAGAGATTTTAATAGAGAGAGGTTGAGTGAAAGAGATTGTGAGAGGTTTCGTTTGTGATCTTTTTGAGTGTCCGGCTTCGCAAAGAAAGGTCCATAAACCCCGTTAAGCCATGATTTAGTGTCTTACACAATCCCGATGATTGTGCAATAGTGTTTTATCGCTTTGGTTCGTTGTTTAGCACTGTTAAGGCTAAGGAAAATCAAACACATGAATTTTTCAAATGATGTTTTCTCATTGAAATAACGAATTGTATAATGTAAATCCTAACATACAAGGGTTAATGGAGTTGACCGGTTTGACTTGTTGACTTTGTTTGACTTTGACTTGACCGAAATTTGACGGTTGTCACAATTTCCATAAACCATGAAATCTCAAAAACAATTGTTTTCAAATCCACATTCATTACAACTTATTTATAAAAAAAACATCAGAGTGTCCCATAAAATGTCGATGAGAGTGTGCACGTTGCGCCATCAACTTGCCCTTGCCCTTGGGCTCAGATGTACCTGAAACAAATCCACAAACTGTAAGCTAATGCTTAGTGAGTCCCCCAGAACATACCCCACACACAATCCACATAACACCTATCATATCAGCTATGAAGCTACACATATCACACAAGCCATGCATACAACATATAAGGAAGTCGTGGAAACCCTCCAGGGTCTTACACCTAATGCCACGGAAACCCCCACGTGGTCTTATCTGCCATGGGAACCTCCACATGGTCTTCCTGCCTTAAGAACCCCCACAAGGTCTTCCTGCCTTGGGAACCCCCACAAGGTCTTCACTACCAAACAAGACATAATGCAAACTATACAAACAGATATACTAGGATGTCGTGGAAACCCTCGAAGGTCTTATACCAAATATCACGGGAACCCCCACGTGGTCTTCCATGTAAATGTCATACTATCATATTGCATAATCAATCAACAATCCGCATCACATAAAATGGGCCGACCTTGGTGCCTTAGACCAATTGGTATGGTGAGAAGACTCACCTCTCACGAATGCTGTGCTGCTAAACTAGAATCAGATATGTCCCTCATGCTGCTCCAACTCAACTGCCTAAAAGCATCATAAGACATACTTGTCAAAGTTCCAAAATTACCCTCAAGGTCAACCCTGGTCTACCTTGGTCAAAGTCAAAGTCAACAGTCCATGTTGACATCAACTTGTCGAGTGCATCTAGCAACTCGTCGGGTTCCTACCGAGTCAAGAAGACCTGGTCAAATCCTATACAACTCGCCGAGTTGTTTCATCAATTCGCCGAGTTCACTTGATATCCAGAAAGCGGGGAAACCCAACCCAACTCGTCGAGTTCCTAGAGCAACTCGCCGAGTCCCCCTTCATTTTACTTGTTGTGATGATACACTGAATCCAGGGACTCCAGGGATTAGATCTAAAACCCTAAGGTGTCTAGAAGGATAAAGTTTCCAACTTTACCTTCTAGAATCATTCCAAATGCTCCAAGGCCCTTAACAAAGGTTGGAAAGCTCCAAAGCTTTGCCATATGGTCCAAAACTCTAGGGATCTGAAATCCTTCCTTTCCAGAAAGGTTTCTAGTGCTCAAAACGTTCCAAAGATAGAGGCTTTATGGACATGCATGTCCAATACATATCCCTAGGTCAAAATAGCCAAAAAGAGGGAAACATGACCTAAAACCCTTGCATGGTGTCCTTGCTCAACCAAAGGCTAGATCTAGCCCACCTTGGGACCATTTTGCTCTGGAGATTCATAAAGTTGCAAAATTTATGAATCCCATGCATGCATTCAACAAGAAGGGTAGGAAATAAAGGGTAAACTCAAGATCTAGCCATATTCTTTAATAAAAATCGAGTCTTGAAGACTTACAGCAGTCCACAAGATGACTAAGCTCAAGGATGGGTGCTTGGTTTGCTGGATCTTCTCACTATCTCCTTCTTCTTAAGCTTCAAAGGTCACTCTAGCTCACAAAATGGAAGAGAATGGGGATTAGGGTTAGCACATACATTCATAGGGTTTGGAAGCTGATGGGAGGTCAGCCTCAAGGCTCGTAAGGAGATTATATAGGGTACAAACCCTAAAATTAGGGTTTTATAGTTACAGCGCATACTCGTCGAATCGGCTTTCCAACTCGTCGAGTAGGATGAACCTTGCCGTGAGGCTCTCATCCACCTGGATGTCGTCCAGCGAAACGACTGCGGACTCATCAGTAACACACTTCCGAAGCTGAGACACATGGAAGGTGTTGTGAATCTGGCTAAGCTCATCTGGCAGGTCTAGTCGATATGCTACCTTGCCCACCCGGGCCAAAATCCTGAATGGACTGATGAATCGGGGTTATAGCTTGCCCCTCTTCCGAAACCTGATAACCCCCTTCCATGGGGACACCTTCAGTAACACAAAGTCCCCCACCTGGAACTCAAGATCCGATCTCCGCCCGTCAGCATAACTTTTTTGACGGCTCTGCACGACCCGCATCCGGTCGCGCACCTGCTGAATCAACTCGATAGTCTTGAGCACTACTTAAGTGCTCCCCATGACCCGGTTCCCAACCTTGTTCCAACAAACCGGAGTCCTGCACCTCCGACCATATAACATCTCAAATGGAGCTCGGTCGATACTGGCATGATAACTGTTGTTGTATGAAAACTCTGCCAATGGGAGGTATGTAGCTCCCTCCAAAATCCAATACACATGCTCGCAACATATCCTCTAGTTTCTGGATCGTCCTCTCGCTTTGGTCATCTGTCTGAGGGTGGTACGCTGTACTAAAATGCAGTTGGGTGCCCAATTCCTCGTGGAACTTCTTCGAGAACCTTGATGTAAACTGCACATCCCTGTCAGAGACTACTGATACTGGCACCCCATGTCTAGCCACCACCTCTCGTACATAAATATCCACCAGCTTCTCCACATATATACTCTCAGAGATCGGAATAAAATGGGCACTCTTCGTCAGTCTGTCTACTATCACCCATATGGCGTCCACACCCCTGGCCGTCCTTGGTAACTTCGTAATGAAGTCCATAGTGATCTCTTCCCACTTACACATGGGAATGGGTAGCGGCTGAACCTTTCCATGCGGCCGCTGATGCTCGGCCTTGACCTTCCTGCAGGTCAAGCACCGCTCCACAAACCTGGCGATCTCCCGCTTCATGCAGGGCCACCAGTAACTCAGCCTCAAATCTCTATACATTTTTGTAGCCCCTGGATGTATAGAGAATTTGGACTTATGCGCCTCCTCCAATATATTCTACCTCACTCCTCCAGTCATCGGTACCCATAATCGGCCACACTTTGTCAATAGACCGCGACTATCCTTAACAAACAAAGGATACTGCCCCCGAATCCGCTCTATCTTCCAGTTCTCCTTCTTCACCCCCTCTACCTGAGCTTCCTTTGATCATATCCAACAATGGAGAGATCACGGTCATCCTCAAACAAATGTTCCCAATCGGGGAACCTGCCGCCTTGCGACTCAATGCATCGGCCACCACGTTGGCCTTCCCAGGATGGTATAGGATCTCGCAATCATAATCCTTCAGCACATACAACCACCTCCTCTGTTGCATGTTGAGGTTTCTGCTGATCCATCAAATACTTCAAACTTTTGTGATTAGTATAGATGGTGCACCTCACCCCATACAAGTAGTGCCTCCAAATCTTGAGGGCAAACACCACCGCCCCCAATTCCAGGTCGTGAGTGGGGTAATTCGCCTCATGAGGCTTCAACTGCCTCGAGGCGTAACCTATCACGTGCCCCATCTGCATCAGCACCGCACCTAACCCTGAAATCGATGCGTCACAGTAAACTACCAAATCATCTAACCCTTCGGGTAGCACTAGAATCGTAGCCTCGCATAACCTCCGTCTCAGGGTCTCAAAAGCCAACTGCTTATCCATACCCCAACGAAATGTCACATTCTTCTTGGTTAAGCGGGTCAAAGGCACAACAATCTTAGATAAATCCTGGATAAATCTCCGATAGTAGCCCGCTAAAACCAAGAAGCTACGGATCTCGGAAGCATTCTTCGGTACTTCCCACTTCATCACTGCCTCCACCTTTGCTGGATCGACCGAAATACATGTTGGATAAGGTGTCTAAGTCCATAACTATTTCTGGTATGTACTTGACCGGTTGGCATGGTCCATTTGGGTTGCATGGCATTGCAATACTTGGATAGACCAAATGAGAGAAAGGACACTTAAGGTTTATTAAGATATTATACGTTCTAATATATTAATAATATTATTTAATTAGTATTGATCAAGAATTAATTTGGAATTAATTAAGTGATCAAAAAGAGACTACTTAAATATATGGGGTTGATTGTGTAAATCATCCATTCTTGTATAGTGGGCTAATTATCCATGGTTTATATGAATTGGGCTAACACCCATAAGGTGCTCCATGGATAGTCCATGGAGGTTATAAACCCATGGATCATGGAATATGAAAAGCCATGCATATTAGGGTTTACATGGAGTAACCCTACATGTGGCATACTATATAAGGAGCCCTATGGTAAGCAAAATCGGCCACTAAGTGAAGAACAAGAGGGCTAGCCGATTTTGAGTGATAAATGTCATCTCTCAAGGTTATTCCAAGTGTTGTGGTGTTGTGTGAGACATTTGAGGCATCACACTTGAGGTGCTAGGCTCACAAGGTTCTCAAGGAATCCAAGAAACAATAAAGGTATGTTTTCTTACTTGCTTTTATGATTCAAGTTCCCCATGCCATGCTAGATAGGTTAAGAACCTTGGAAATCAAATTTGCATGTATCTTAGTAAAACATAGATCCAAGGTTTCTAGGGTTGCATGTACACCTTAGGAGTGTTAGAATGCTCAAAACCCATCAGTGGTATCAGAGCCTAAGCTTGTTTTCTTGATACTTGATGCAAATTGTTGAAGAAAGTCGAAAAATATGCATTCTGCTGAATGAACTCGCCGAGTCCATGTGGGGACTCGACGAGTCCATGTGTAAAATCATCCTACTCGTCGAGTAGGTTCATGCACTCGACGAGTAGAATGCCCATAGTGTTGTTTTTCGAGTTTTGCTGCTGGAAATGGACTAGAAACATTACCCTAAACTGTTTTGGTCTTATAAAACTTGTTTTAGATGGTGTAATGGTTATGTTAATCCATTTTCAATAGCTATTATCAAAATTTCAAGTCTTATATGTGTTTTTTTTATGATTCTTGAAATTGTTGATATGAATATTCATACACTTATGAGTTTAGAAGATCATAGGAATTATTTGCAACTTGCTTGTTAGTTTAATTCTTGATCATTATGTGTTTTAATGGAATCCATAATTTGTCCTCAAGTTATGGATTACCAAAAGTCACTCTTTTAAAGTCCATTAAAGAAACACATAGGTTACATAAAATGAAAAGTCTCTCATTTTAATAAACCATTAACTCATAAGTTATGAAAGTTACAAAACTTGCCCTCAAGTTTTGGAACATGTAAAGTCTCACATATTTTAGTAAACTTTAGTTCCAACCCCTAGAATTTTAAAAGTTAAAATTCAACCCTTATACTTTATACTATTATAAGTTAATAATATATATGTATAATAACAAGTCGTTTTACCGTTAGTAGGCCTCATTCATGAAGCCGGTCTATAAGGGGGGTATAAGGTTGTTGCCTATAAAATGGCAGCTTAATGGATGTCCACTCTCACCCACCGCTTCCTTGACTGGTGGAGGGTCGTTAGCCAAACGGGTAGGACAATGACTTTAATCCTCATTAAAAGTATGATGAATGTAAAGTAACTAAATGTTTTTATAAATTCCCAATCTTAGTTACTTTAGGAAAATGTGAATAAGGTGCTAACCCATGAAATTACACTTTGCACTTTGATTAACTCGTTAGTGGAGCGTGTGTGGTTAACCGGCACACTAACCTGGACTTAACAAGGTAGGCAAAGGGTGGCTTAAGGTTTATCATAGGTCGGTGGAGCGTGTGTGGTTAACCGGCACATCGATTGAGTGATAAACATTAAGAGTATCAAGTAATTTGCATGGTTACTTCACACCTTGTTTTGTGATCCTCGGCATCCCAGTCACAAAACTTGAAGGGCACACTCGAGATTGAAACATGCCATTGAAAAGTTCAATGAATCTCAAAGAATCTAGGAGTTTCAAAACCAATTAAAACCTAATAATTTATTTCTTTTTTCATGGTGGAAATTGGTGAATCGTCATTCACCTACCTTCAAATATTTTATAGCTTGGATTACGGCATCCCTCGTCTAAGTTATAAAATATTTTGTTGGGTCCTAGCCTTAATATTACAGTTGGGTGTCTTATTAAGGACTATCTTTATATCTAATCTAAACTTGTCTTTCTTCTTTTCAGATGTGTTCCAATAATGCTGCTTCTGGCTCAAACCCTACCGGCTCCTTCTCTCTCATGAACCTTTGTGGGAGAGTCATCTTCGATGGATCCAACTTTATGGATTGGATTAGGAACATCAGGATGGTCACTTGGTATGAGGACAAAGAATATGTCCTCGACAAGGAGCTTAAGGAACTTGATGAGTCGTCTGCTACTCCTGAGGAGATCGTTGAATACCAGGCATATGAGAGAGATGCCACCAAAGTGGCATGTATCATGTTGGCCATAATGACCCTTTTGAGATGCACCAGGACTTGATGGACCGCTACCATCAGAGTGCTCGTCAAAAGCGGTATGAAATCATCTCCTCCATGATAACAACCCGGATGAAGGATGGTGAACCCATCACGGGCCACATGCAGAAAATGCAAAGGTATGTGGAACGTTTGCTGAAACTGAATGTGAACTTCCCATAGGAGTTGACAATTGATATCATTTTGCACTCCTTACCTTTGTGTTATGATCAATTCTGAATGACATACCACATGAACAAGGAGGAAGTTACACTCAACAAGATTCAAGGACTTTTGAAGACCGCAGAAAGTGGTCTTAAAGGTAAGTCGGTTGTTACTACTCCTACTCCTACCGCGGCCCCTGTCTTGGCAATCGGGCAAGGGAAAGGAAAGAAGAGGAAGAGCCCTTCGAAGGGTAACAAGGGAAATTCCCTTGATGGCTCCTCTTCAAGTGGAACCAAGAAAGGTGCTGTCACTCCTTCTGCTAACCCTAAAGAGGCTGAATGCTTCTATTGCCATGAAAAGTCGCACTGGAAGCGAAATTGCCCGAAGTACCGACAAGATGTTAAGGATGGGAAAGTAAAACCCAACCATGCAGGTATTTACACTATATTGTCTAATAACTAACCCTATTCCAATTCTTGGGTCCTTGATACAGGTTGTGGTATTCACATATGTTCTGATTTGCAGGGACTAAGAAGAAGTGAGAATGTTGAGCATGAGAAGATAAACTTGATCATGGGGAATAGGAAAGTTACACATGTCACCAAGATTGGAGTTTAATCTTTGTTGCTAAGTAGTGGGTTAACATTAGATTTGAATAAATGTTCTTACTCGTCTGAAATGGCGAGAAATATTATTTCCTTTCATGGTTTGTACAAACAAGGTTTTACCTTTTCGTTTGATAATGAATGTGGTGGTATTAATGCTTTATTTAATAATGTTCTTTATTTTAAAGCATTACCTTGTGACGGTGTGTATGAAACTGTGTCGGTTGTAGATAACCTAGGAAATAATGAATTGTGTATCGATTCTTCCACTAGCTTGGATAAAGCATCATTATGGCATTGTTGTCTTGGACATGTAAGCAAGAAACGCATAGGCCAACTCCAAAAGGATGGAGTCTTGGAGTCATTTGAACTAAAGTCAGATGATAGTTGTGAATCTTGTTTACTTGGGAAAATAACAAAGTCACCCTTCACGGGTACTTGTGCTAGGGGTGAGGGTTTGTTGGACCTCATACATATTGATGTGTGTGGACCCTTCATAACCGCCACAAGAGATTCTAACCGCTTCTATGTGACTTTTACTGATGATTTTAGTAGATATGGATATGTCTACTTAATCAATCATAAGTCAGAAACCTTTGAAAAGTTCAGGGAGTTTAAACAGGAAGTGGAGAATCAGTTGGGGAGGAACATTAAGATGCTTCGATTCGATCGAGGTGGTGAGTATCTTAGTACAGAGTTCCTTGACTATCTTAAGAAATGTGGGATTGTATCACAATTGACACCTCCCAGGACACCGCAGTTGAATGGTGTGGCTGAGAGGCGCAATCGAACCTTGTTGGATATGGTTCGTTCCATGATGAGTCGAGCTTCGCTACCAATCTCATTTTGGGGGTATGCCTTAGAGACTGCCGCCCATATCCTTAATCTAGTCCCTACCAAAAAGGTTGCCAAAACACCTCACGAGATGTGGACTGGAAAAGTTCCCAATCTAGATCACATCAAGATTTGGGGTTGCGAGGCTTTTGTGAGGTGCGATACTCACGATAAGCTCGAACCTCAAAGTGAGAGGTGTATTTTCATCGGCTACCCACATAAATCCTTTGGTTACCTCTTCTACAGACCCAGTGATAATGTGCTCTTTGTAGCAAGGAGAGGAGTCTTTCGCGAGAGAGAATTCATAAGCCAAGGAAACAGTGGGAGGCAAATTGACCTTGAAGAAATTCAAGAGTAAAGTGGTGAAGGAACCTCAAACCCTAGCAATCAACCTGAGGAGGAAACTCTTGTTGATCCGACAGATGAGTCTGTACCTCTGAGGCATTCCACGAGAGTTAGGAATGCACCTGAGCATTACTATGGTTTCCATATTACTACCGAAGGTGATACACTTATCAGTGATAGCACAATGGTAGGTCTGGATGAACCTAACAACTACACGGAAGCCATGGCAGGCCCTGAGGCTACTAAATGGAAAGAGGCTATGGACATCGAGATACAGTCCATGTATAACAATCAAGTTTGAAACTTAGTTGAAAATGTACCTTCAAGAAGAAGACCGACATGGATGGTGATGTACACACTTATAAGGCGCGACTGGTTGCAAAGAGCTTTTCTCAAACTCTGAGAGTTGATTATGATGAGACCTTTTCACCAGTAGCAAATATTAAGTCTATTAGGGTTATGCTAGCCATTGCTGCATTTCATGATTATGAAATATGGCAAATGGATGTCAAAACCGCTTTCCTTAATGGAAAGTTGGCTGAAGATGTATACATGAGTCAGCCAGAGGGTTTTGTCAGCGCAGAGTACCCTAATAGAGTGTGTAAGCTTGAAAAAACCATCTATGGATTGAAACAAGCACCTCACATATGGAATCTTTGTTTCAATAAGAAAGTCAAAGAGTTTGGCTTTTCGAGGACCGAAGATGAGTCCTGTGTATATGTCAAGGCTAGTGGGAGTATAGTTAGCTTTTTGGTATTGTATGTGGATGACATACTACTCATTGGAAATGACATCCCAACTCTGCAGGAAGTGAAGTCCTAGCTTGGGAAATGTTTCGCTATGAAGGACCTTGGAGAAGCTGCCTATATCCTAGGGATAAGGATTTTGAGAGACAGGAATAAAAGACAAATTGGACTTAGTCAGAGTACCTACTTGGATAAGGTGCTGAATAGGTTTAGCATGCAGAATTCCAAGAAAGGAGAGTTACCGATCCAAAGTAACGCCAGATTGAGTAAGACTCAGAGCCCAAGTACAGAGGCTGAGATAGCTGAGATGAGTCGAGTTCCGTATGCTTCCGCGATAGGCTCGATCATGTATGCTATGACTTGTACTCGTCCTGATGTGGCCTTTGCATTGAGCATGGTTAGCAGATATCAGGGGAACCCTGGCAAGGATCATTGGACTGCGGTAAAGAACATTCTCAAGTACCTGCGGAGGACTAAGGACCGGGTCCTTACCCTTGGTGGGAGTGATGACTTGAGAGTAGTAGGGTATAGTGATGCTAGCTTTTAGACTGATAGGGATAATTTCCGCTCTCAGTCAGGATGGGTATTTACCTTAAACGGAGGAGCAATTTCTTGGAAAAGTTCCAAGCAGGAGACAGTGGCTGATTCAACTTGTGAATCAAAGTATATAGCAGGAAGCGAGGCAGCAAAGGAGGCTATATGGCTAAAGAACTTCATTGGAGACCTTGGGGTTGTACCAGCTATAAAGGAGCCTATGGAGATTTTCTGTGATAGTGAAAGTGCAGTTGCCTTAGCCAAGGAACCAAGGGATCACGGGAGATCCAAACACATCGACAGAAAAAACCATTTCATCAGACATCGAATAGAAGAAGGACTCCTCGTTCCAAAGAGGGTATCATCGGATGAGAACCTAGCAGATCCCCTCACGAAGGGACTGGGTAGGGTTAAGCATCTCCAGCATGCGAGGCGGACAGGGTTGAAGGATGATATTAGTTTTAGTAGTTAGATAGCTTTGAAATTTGTAAAGTGTAATTGACATTTGATGATAAATAAAAGTTGTTGTTTATTTATAAGTGTTGCTATCTTCTGTCAACCGTTTACTATCATTTCATTTTGCATGTTTTGACTTCCAGAATAATTATGTTATGGTATATCATATTATTCAAATTCTCCATAGTCGGTCGTATGTTGGAAGTAGATATGAATGAAGACTATCATGAGTTGGCTTGTAGATGTCTAAGATGTTGGACATAGCAAGAGTTGCTACAACACTCATGAGTGCTCATAAGTTCTGAGTATTGGATTCAACCCACACTCACTTGTATCACTTCATGGAATTTATCTCGAGTGATCGTGAGACGGTAATATCATATAAGTCTTCAAACATAGAGATATGAGTTGTTGACTATGAATTGGTTATACATTGATTGTACGTAAACGCATTGGTAACTCGATGTTATAAAACGTGCCTTTGTGTATAATTCAACAAGTAGTAGAACAAGAATATGAGTCGAAGTTTATCTGTTCCTTCTTGGATTAGAAGCGATATCTGGGCCCCTCGATGATTTTGTTGTGACCTATATACCGGGCCCGGTCAGAACTAAATTGATGTGTTCGATTAAGTTTTATGTCAAACAAATCGGAAATCAGGAAACAAACTGCTGGACAATAAGTAAGGCAATGTTCCATGTATTTGTCCGACTGATATCCAAAACAGAGGATTATATGATCACTTATCTTAAATGGCGTATCATCTTCATCTCAGTTCCGCGAGACCTTAAAAGAGCTACGATTGCTGATCGGTTCCTGAAGTCATACTTGCAGTTATAGTTATTAGACTTATCCAAGTGGGAGACTGTTGGATAAGGTGTCTAAGTCCATAACTATTTCTGGTATGTACTTGACCCGGTTGGCATGGTCCATTTGGGTTGCATGGCATTGCAGTACTTGGATAGACCAAATGAGAGAAAGGACACTTAAGGTTTATTAATATATTATACGTTCTAATATATTAAGAATATTATTTAATTAGTATTGATCAAGAATAATTTGGAATTAGTTAAGTGATCAAAAAGAGACTAATCAAATATATGGGGTTGATTGTGTAAATCATCCATTCTTGTATAGTGGGCTAATGATCCATTGTTTATATGAATTGGGCTAACACCCATAAGGTGCTCCATGGATAGTCCATGGAGGTTAGAAACCCATGGATCATGGAATATGAAAAGCCATGCACATTAGAGTTTACATGGAGTAACCCTACATGTGGCATACTATATAAGGAGCCCTATGGTAAGAAAAATCAGCCACTAAGTGAAGAACAAGAGGGCTAGCCGATTTTGAGTGATAAGTGTCATCTCTCTAGGTTATTCCAAGTGTTGTGGTGTTGTGTGAGACATTTGAGGCATCACACTTGAGGTGCTAGGCTCACAAGGTTCTCAAGGAATCCAAGAAACAAGAAAGGTATGTTTTATTACTTGCTTTTATGATTCAAGTTCCCCATGCTATGCTAGATAGGTTAAGAACCTTGGAAATCAAATTTGCATGTATCTTAGTAAAACATAGATCCAAGGTTTCTAGGGTTGCATGTACACCTTAGGAGTGTTAGAATGCTCAAAACCCATCAATACCCTCCTGGTTGATGATGTGCCCCAAAAATTGTACATCTCGCAGCCAAAAATCGCACTTGGAGAACTTGGCATACAACCTCTCTGCTCTCAGGGTCTCCAATACCTCCCTCAGATGTTGCTCGTGTTACTCATTGGTCTTAGAGTAGACCAGGATATCATCAATGAAAACGATCACTGACCGATCCAGCATCGGTCTACATACCCTGGTCATGAGATCCATGAACGCTACCGCAGCATTGGTGAGCCCAAATGGCATCACCACGAACTCATAATGCCCATACCGAGTCCTGAACCCTGTCTTCGGTATATCCTCATCCCGAATCCTCATCTGATGGTATCCCGACCGAAGATCAATCTTGGAAAACCAAGATGCACTCTGCAGCTGATCAAACAAATCATCGATCCTCGGTAATGGATAACGGTTCTTCACCATCAGTTTGTTCAGCTCTCGATAATCAATACATATCTTGTGCGATCCATCCTTCTTTTTCACAAACAGGATCGGAGCTCCCCACGGGGAACTGCTCGGACGGATAAATCCTCGGTCTAGCAGCTCCTGAAGCTATGTAGATAGCTCCTGCATCTCGGGCGGTGATAGCCGGTATGGTGCCTTCGCTATCGGAGCGGCACCCGACACCAAATCAATACGAAATTCAATGTGCCTCTCCGGAGGCACTCCTGGTAACTCTTCGGGAAAAACTGTTGGATTAGGTGTCTAAGTTCATAACTATTTCTGGGTTGTACTTGACCTGACTCAGCATGGTCCATTTGGGTTGCATGGCATCATGCATTTGGATAAACTAAAATGAGAGAAATAACACTTATGGTTTATTAATATATTATAAGTTCTAATATATTAATAATATTATTTAATTAGTATTTATCAAGAATTAATTTAGGAATAATTAAGTGATCAAAAGATGACTACTTAAATATATGGGTTGATTATGTAAATCATCCATAACTTATATAGTGGGCTAAAGGCCCCATGGATTATCAAGTTGGGCTAAGGTCCATAGGATGCTTCATGGATGCTCCATGGGAGTTTCAAACCCATGGGTCATGGAAATGAAGAGCTATGTTACATTAGGGTTTACATGGTGTAACCCTAATTGTAACACACTATATAAAGGATATGAAGCTCACCAAAATCGGCACTAGAAGCAAGATTGAGGGCAAGCCGATTTCTAAAGTGTGACATTCTCTCTAAAGTTTATTCCATGTGCATTTGGTGTTGTGTGAGACATTTGAGGCATCACACTTGGGGTGCTAGGCTCTCAAGGTTTTCAAGGAATCAAATCAATTACAAGGTATGTAATTCTAGCCATCTTTTATGTTTAAATGTTCCCCATGTATGCTAGATAGGATTATGAACCTTGGAAAAAGTATTTTGCATGTATTTTAGACAAACATAGATCCAAGGTTTTTCTAGGGTTGCATGTACACTTAGGAGTGTTAGAATGCTCAAAACCCAACAGTGGTATCAGAGCCTAAGCTTGTTTGTTGATACTTGATGCAAAATAGTGCAAAAAAAAGTCGAATTTCTTGCTGTCTGCACAGGGAACTCGCCGAGTCCATGGGGGTACTCGACGAGTCCAAGCATAAACTCATCCTACTCGTTGAGTAGGTTCTTGCACTCGACGAGTAGGAGCCCCAGGGTGCAGATTTTCGACTTTTGCTGCTGGAAATGGACTAGAAACATTACCCTAAACTGTTTTAGTGTTTTAAAACTTGTTTTTGATGGTGTAATGGTTGTTCTAATCCATTTACAATGGCTAATATCGAAATTACATGATTATATGTGTTCATATGTTCTTGAAATTTTGATACGACTATTCTTGTTCTTATGAGTTCTTGATAGATCATAGGAATTACTTGTTTTGATGCTTAATTCATGATCTTTATTTGTTTTAATGGAGTCCATAACTTGTCCTCAAGTTATGGATTACCAAAAGTCATTCTTTTAAAGTCCATTACAGAAACACATAGGTTACAAAAAATGAAAAGTCACTCATTTTATTAAACCATTAAACTCATAAGTTATGAAAGATGAAAAGTTTGGAAAGTTACAAAACTTGCCCTCAAGTTTTGGAACATGTAAAGTCATATTAAAAACTTTAGTTCCAACCCCTAGAATTTTAAAAGTTAAAATTCAAACCTTATACTTTATAATATTACAAGTTTAATAATAATTATATATGTATAAGATTAAATCGTTTTACCGCAAGTAGGCCTCATTTACGAAGCCGGTCTATAAGGGGGGTATAAGGTTGTTGCCTATAAAATGGCAGCTTAATGGGTGTCCACTCTCACCCACCACTTCCTTGACTGGTGGAGGGTCGTTAGCTGAACGGATAAGACAAGGACTTAAAACCTTCATTAAAAGTATTAATGATAAATATAAAGTAACTAAATGTTTTTATAAATTCCCAATCTTAGTTACTTTAGGAAAAATGTGAATAAGGTGCTAACCCATGAAATTACACTTTGCAATTTGCTTAAGTCGGTTAGTGGAGCGTGTGTGGTTAACCAGCACACTAACTTGGACTTAACAAGGTAGGCAAAGGGTGACTTAAGGTTTTTCATAGGTCGGTGGAGCAAGTCTGGTTAACCGACACAACGATTAAGTGAAAAACATTAAGGGTACCAAGTAAGTTGCATGGTTATTTCACACCTTGTTTTGTGATCCTCGGTATCCCAATCACGAAACATGAAGGACATACTCGAGATTGAAACATGCCATTGAAAGTTCAATGAATCTCAAAAGATCTATGAGTTTCAAATCCAATTAAAACCTAATAATTTATTTCGTTTTTCATGGTGGAAATTGGTGAATCGTCATTCACCTACCTTCAAATATTTTATAGCTTGGATTACGACATCCCTCTTCCAAGTTATAAAATATTGTGTTGGGTCCTAGCCTTAATATTTCATATTGGGTGTTATATTAAGGATTTAAAATCAACTAACTTGAATATCTCTCATTGTAGATGTCTGGTTTAGACAACTGTGATCTTCCCAAATCTCATGGAAATGATATTTCTCTACCTCCACCTCCTCCATTTATTCTCCCTGACACACAAGCCCGAAGACTTGAAAGGTTTAAGCTCACTCAAGCTCTACTAGAAATGAAACATAATGATGGAAGACCTGTATGCACTCATGTCTTAAGAATGAAGTCACACATTGACAGGTTGAGAATGTTGGGTGCTGTTATTTCAAGAAAGTTTGCTATTGACTGGGTTCTTCAGTCACTTCCTGAGTCGTATAGTGAGTTTATTAAAGAATACTATATGACAGATCACGACATGACCCTAATAGATTTTTCTTATTTGCTTGTTGCTGCTGAATCAACAATGATTTGGCGCAAAAGTCAAGAAAATATGGGTGGAAGGTCTATTTCTCAAACTTCCATGGACATTGATAATGGTAACATTGGAAGTCCAGAAAAGCTTTCTCTTCCCAATGGAAAGGGATCGGCCTTGGTCAACCCGGTTGACCAAAAGGTAAAGGGAAAAGCTAAGTCTATGATAGTCCCATGTACCATCCCCACAGAGTCCATATGTTTTCATTGTCAAGAGAAGGGGCATTAGTTGCGAAACTGCCCTAACTACCTGAAAGATCTAAGAGAGAAGAAAAAATCAAGAAGATTTGACTCTACTTCAGGTAAGTCCACTATCTAACTCTGTTAAGTTCCTTAGTGATGATTCTTAATACAAAATTTGACTCGGTTACATTTTTTTTGTGTTTGGCAGGATCAAGCAAAGGGAAAGAAACTTAAAGGAAAGGTATGTTGAATCTGATCACGAAGATGGATTTCAATCGCATGGTTTGAAGATCGGATTATTGAGCTACTACTTAGAGAGTTATGATAGATTGCTAGGAAACATGTAATAGCATAGTTTCCATTTAAAGTTGCATTGTAAGGAAAGTTTTTTCCGCATTTATTAAATAAGTAAAATTTTGTTTTACTTTAGTTTATATCTCCTTGCAATGGCATTTATGGAAAATTGATGTTTGTATGGTTCTAGCAATAATGGAAATATGAATTTGATTCTTTCATTTGTGGTAGTGTCTAAATTTACCAAATAAGGAAAGATTCTCATCAACCAAGTTTCAATTGGACCGAAACTTGGAATCATGCAAGTCGTATAGTATGATGAGTGAGAACTTTCAGCTTTGGAAAAATTAAGACTAATTCCTTGTTCACATGTATATGTGAGTCAAGTGAAGGACTAAGGGATCGAGTACACATTCTTGTGCACTAGTCAAGTCCATCACAAAAGATTGATAAGACTTTTCGTCATGATTTACAAAGGTTTAGTAAATATGGTTATACTTACAAGTTAAGTATAATTCTGAAACATTGAAAAAACTTCGATGTATGGCAGAACTAATGAGAAGAATCAAATTAGGTAGAAGGATAAAAAAGTTTCTCAAATCTGGAAAGATGGAAGAGTACTTTAGTATCATGTTTTGTGATCATCTTAATGATTAAGAAACCATGTCACAATTGATCCTCTAAGGACATCTTAGTGCATTCCTATGGCTAAGAAGAGGAATCAAGAATTGCTGAAATGGTTGAATCAAGAAGATGAGTCATACTTCATTCCAAAACAAGTCTTAGAGTCATACTCCAAGACTGTAAGTTGAGTGATATATCTTAAAGAAAGGTCTATAACACTTGTCAAATGTAAGAGTAAAAGTGTCCTACTCTTGTACATTTGAAATTGGTAAGTTGTGATGTTTTGGATAAAACAAAGACCAA
Organism: Lactuca virosa; assembly: GCF_052849685.1. Lineage (NCBI taxonomy): Eukaryota > Viridiplantae > Streptophyta > Magnoliopsida > Asterales > Asteraceae > Lactuca > Lactuca virosa. The sequence goes on from NC_136431.1 coordinate 78,822,837, forward strand.
CTAAGGCTAATTGTGCGAAGTGTTTCTCTTGATAAAGAATCCACACTATCTCTTGAATATTTAGCAAGTGAGTCTTATATGTCAAGAGGACAATGAGAGTCTTAAAGATCTTGGAAAAAGGCTTCTAGATCTAATCAAGAAGGAAAAACCTATAGTTTATCACTAGCACACGACTTGAGGTTTATAACCTATCGTGTTGACATATTCTTATTCCTATGCCCATTCCAGTTAAAGTTGGCTTTGCATATGAGTTCCGAGAGTTCTCAATTGGTTGCATAACAACTTGGAAGCAATGGCAGACCCTTGAGCTGCCAGGTGGCAAGAAGTTAAGACTGCACAAGTTTAATCCGTAAGAGTTTGGATTTGTCACTAACCTTGTCTTGTGATTATAGTTTTGATAAATTCACATGGATAAGAACACATACACCAGAAAAATCTAAGTGTCATAAGGGTTCTCTCCGATTCATGAAAATAATGGTGAGGAAACGCTTTCACTAAGTAGATTTGAAGTAGATAACAGTTGTGATATTTGCATTCTCAAAGTCGTTAGTGGAGCGTGTGTGGTTAACCGGCACACTAGCATGGACTTGTGAGAAATGGAAAAGGTCTAAACAATTGAGACTATGATTACGACATTCCTTTTCATAGTTCTGAAAGTGTTTAGACACACATACGTGCTACCTAAGGAAAGGTGTATGATTTTGATAAAGTTTTATCAAAAGCATCTCGTATCAGAAATGTGAACTTTGGTAAGAAGGTCAATAAAGTATTGATTTCTAGAAGTCCAGCTGATTTCTGAGTACATGTCGAAGCTAGTGGAAGCATAAGTATTATGCTAATAATCATCATGCAAGTGAGAGCATGATAATTATGATAAGTGTTGCAAGTGAGCAATGTTAATTATAGAAAAACAAAAGGTTTCAATTGGGAAAAGTTGTTTTGCTATAATTAATGGAGATGAAATTATACTTCACTTCAATTCTAAAAGCTTAGATTGAGGTTTTAATTATCTTTAGTCAAGGATATATATATGAATTTCATGTTGGAAAGGCTCAACATAAGGAAATTCTATATATGGGTCCATTATTTGCGTTCTAAAATTCGATTATGATTACGGCATCCCTCTTCATAATCTGAATTATGAGAACATTGGCAAATAGAAATAGAAATATTATAGAAAAAGACTGGCTAGTATCATGTCTTTATGAATCGTATCCTATATGCTTCAGATATAGGATCGATTGCATGTGCTATAATATTCATCTGTTCTAAATTTTTCCAAATGCCCAGGGCATTAAGAAGGAAAAAGTACTAGAACTAGATATGACTAATTCGATTAAGCAATTGTTGAGGACAATCTAAGGTTTACCAAAGATTGGTTGCTCAAGGACAGTTAGAAGTATAGTGTTAATTTTGGAAGGACCATATTGACATATTCTGAAAAGAGGCAACTCTTGTTCAAGAGTAATAGTCAAAAAGGGAATATGGAAATGTTCCAATGGTGGAAGCTATTCATTAAATCTGTGTAAGATTAGGAAACTTAATGCAAGAAGGATGTTCAAAGCAATGAACTTTGAATATGAGACTTCGTTTCCATGGAATTGATCTCCATTGGAATACTCTGTAATGTCTGTTGACAAGTCTTTGTGACTTTGTGCATAATCATTACAAGAGGACCACTGCAGATAAGTTTAGAATCTAACAAATTTAAGTAAATGCCAGGAATCTGGGATTCATGCATTTGCAGTATGGATTTGGGATTGTGAAATGAGAATCATTGGAAGTATGTACAATCGATCTATTTCACAGAGTAAAGATCATAGACAAACTTAGTGTGCATACTTGATGTATTGCATAACTAATGTTTAGACAAACATAGTGTGCATACTTGGTGTATGGCATGACTAGTGATTAGAAAACACAGTGTACATGCTCGGAGTATGGGACAGCTATTGTTTTAATTCAAGTATAAAGTTGATAGTTTGAAACAGTATACAATGAATAATGTGCAATCAATATGGTGATAAATATGAGGTGTTTTTATTAATATTCATAAGTTCTGAGACCATAGTTGATTCGATTATTATTGTGTTTCACTTTGCATGTTTTGACTTCCAGAATAACTAAGTCGCTCTTCCTGAATGACTAAGTTATTCAAACCATCCACAGTCGGTCATATGTTGGAAGTAGATATGAATCAAGACTGTCATGGGTTGGATTGTAGAGGTCTAAAATGTTGGACAAAGTGGTGCTACAACACTCATGAGTGCTCATAAGTTCTGAGTATTGGATTCAACCCACGCTCACTGGTATCACTTCATGGAATTTTATCTCGAGTGATCGTGAGTCAGTAATATCATATAAGTCTTCAAACCTAGATATATGACTTGTTGCCTATGAATTGGTTATATATTGATCGTACAAAAACGCATTGGTAACTCGATGTTAAAAAACGTGCCTTTGTGTATGATTCAACAAGTAGTAGAACAAGCATATGATTCGAAGTTTATCTGTTCCTTCTTGGATTAGAAGCGATATCTGGGCCCCTCGATGATTTTGTTTTGACCTATGTACTGGGCCTGGTTAGAACTAAGTTCATCTGTTCACTTAAGTTCTATGTCAAACAAATCGGAAATCGGGAAACAACCTGCTGGACAATAAGTAAGACATTGTTCCATGTATTTGTCCGGCTGATATCTAGAACAGAGGATAATATGATCACTTATCTTAAATGGAGTATCATCATCATCTCAGTTCCGCGAGACCTTGAAAAGAGCTATGATTGCTGATCGGTTCCTGAAGTCATACTTGCAGTTATAGCTATTAGACTTATTCAAGTGGGAGACTGTTGGATTAGGTGTCTAAGTTCATAACTATTTATGGGTTGTACTTGACCCGACTCGGCATGGTCCATTAGGGTTGCATGGCATCATGCATTTGGATAAACTAAAATGAGAGAAATAACACTTATGGTTTATTAATATATTATAAGTTCTAATATATTAATAATATTATTTAATTAGTATTGATCAAGAATTAATCTATGATTAATTAAGTGATCAAAAGATGACTAGTTAAATATATGGGTTGATTATGTAAATCATCCATAACTTATATAGTGGGCTAAAGGCCCCATGGATTATCAAGTTGGGCTAAGGTCCATAGGATGCTCCATGGGAGTTTCAAACCCATGGGTCATGGAAATGAAGAGCCATGTTACATTAGGTTTTACATGGTGTAACCCTAATTGTAACACACTATATAAAGGATATGAAGCTCACCAAAATCGGCACTAGAAGCAAGATTGAGGGCAAACCGATTTCTAAAGTGTGACATTCTCTCTAAAGTTTATTCCAAGTGCATTTGGTGTTGTGTGAGACATTTTAGGCATCACACTTGGGGTGCTAGGCTCTCAAGGTTTTCAAGGAATCAAATCAATTACAAGGTATGTAATTCTAGCCATCTTTTATGTTTAAATGTTCCCCATGTATGCTAGATAGGATTATGAACCTTGGAAAAAGTATTTTGCATGTATTTTAGACAAACATAGATCCAAGGTATTTCTAGGGTTGCATGTACACTTAGGAGTGTTAGAATGCTCAAAACCCAACAAAAACATCCCGAAATTCCTGTACAACCGGCACACTTCCCACTTTTGTCGTGGTTTCAACCCTCGTATCCGAGATATAAGCCAAAAATCCCGTACGTCCCTGCTGCAGAAATCTCCTTGCCCTCGCAGCCGAACAAAGGGTCGGTCCCTGCGAGGCCCTCTCACCATGTATAACTAGTTCTCCACTACTTGGGGTTCGAACCCTCACTAACTGGTGCTCGCAGTCAATCATGGCCCCATTGGCCCCCAACCAATACATCCCGACAATCACTTTCAGCCCTCGCAATCGTATCGGAACCAAGTCAATACGAAACCTCTCCCCAAGCACATTCAGGACACAATCCTGATACACCCTCGCAACACTTACGGTGCGGTCGTCAGCAATCTCTACCTCAAGCGGGGAATCCAAAGTTCCCGGCGCATCCCGAAACTTCTTGCTAAGCGCAAGAGACACGAATGATCGGGTAGCTCCCGAATCGAATAAAACATGAGCCTTCATACCATTTACCAAAAATTTCCCTATACATAAGCACAATGTACATATAAGGTATACAAATAAATAGAGAGCAGAGAAGAATAAACACGTACCAACCACAACGTCTGGCTCTGCCCGAGCCTCCTCGGTAGTCAGCTGAAATGCGCGGCTCTTCACCGCTAGAGAATCCGCCTTAGCAGGGCGGCCTTCAGTAATCCTCATCGTAGTGGGCGCAGGCGCCGCCACCACTCCTCCCCCTCCCTGCAACCTCATACAATCGGCCATTTTATGGCCAGTCTGGTTGTAGTGGAAACATATCAAGCCCTTCTTGGGGCAGTCCCTGCTCACGTGGCCCGGCTGACCACATGTATAACATACCGGGTTCGACCCCCGGCAAGCTCTCCCATGAGATCTCCCACACTTGGCACACCGGCCACGACCCTGCTGGCCCCTACTAGATGAATCCGAGGTCTTAGACTTTTTAGCCTGACCTATTGCTGCCTGTGCCTGCTCAGGCTTACGCTTGGTGTAGAAGTCTAACTCCATCTCCCACTCACGGGCCTTCTCCACCATCTCATTCAGGGTTTTGCATTGTGTGAATCTCACAAACTCTTGGATATCATCCCTCAACATGGAATGATACCGTGTCCTCCTCATGTCCTCATCAGTAGCATACTGCGAGATCAACAATGCTCGCTCCCGAAACTTGGCGGTGATCTCCGCCACAGTCTCGGTGGTCTGCTGAAGGTCATGAAACTCCCTCACAAGCCGTTGCACATCAATGGATGGTGCAAAATCCAAATCAAATCGCCGAACAAAATCGGCCCATGTCATCTCAGCCACACCGGCTGCTCCCACCTCGCTGGTCACCTCTCCCCACCAATCCCAGGCTCTGTCCCTCAACATACAGGAAGCAAAACCTATTGGGTTTTGAGCACTATAACACTTCCTAAGTGCACATGCAACCCTAAATGCTTTGGATATATGTTTTCTCTAATTATACATGCATTTTCTTTTTCCAAAGCATTCACCCTAGGTAGCATACAATTGAAGCTATATATAATCAAAACATAGTTAAGATGCTTACCTCTTGAGTAGGGTAGAGTTCTTGACCTTTGGAAACTTGAGCACCTTAAGTGTGATGCCTCTAATGGTTCACAAACACCAATATGCAAGAGGAGGTTATAAGAGAATAAGTTACTTGTCTCTATGGTTGGTGCAACCGATTTTGGTACATGGAGGGGGCTATTTATAGTTGAGGCAAGTGTTAGGGTTACACTTTGCAAACCCTAGTAATCCATGACTTTCCACATTCCTATGATCCATGGGTTTAACCTCCATGGACTATCCATGGGTTATATTATTGGTTTTAGCCCACTTACATAATCATGGATCTCTTAGCCCATACTATAAATATCATTGATTTACATAATCAATCCCTCCATATTTAATTAGTCGCTTTTGACCACAAAATTAATTCCAAATTAATTCTTGGCCAATACTAATTAAATAACCATATTAATATATTATACTTATAATATATTAATATATCTTAAATAAACTTATTCTCATAAAACCATCCTAACTCCCCTTCGCTTCCTTCTCGCTCTCGGTCCTCAACACCCAGAACCAAACCTTCGCAGGTTCGCCCCTTTTTGTCCGGTTTTCGACTACGTTCGCCTGTTAAGCCCGTTTTTGACGGGGATTTTTCACCAAATTCATACTTTTATCATTTTAAACTCCCTAAACTCATATTTTATTCATATCTCAATGATTTTTTAATTATAAATCATTATTTCATTAAAGGAAGTATCTAAGGATATTTTACACCACAAGTGGGTCAAGTGTGCCCACTTGCCTCCATGTGTCACCCTCTCATTATCCCAACCCTATCCACATCACACAAACCAATACAAACATCCTCTCATCTTTGCAACTTGATCCAGCAACCCCTATATAAGGAAATCCATGGAAGACTTCTTGATTTCCTTGATCATTTCCTTCACCATCAAACACTTACACACTTCTTAACCATCAAGAGAGCCTCTTTTTCTCTCTACTTCCAGCCACTTTTTGAAGGTGTTCTTGAGCTATTACTTCACTTTTTGGTAAGTATCTCATCTAAACTCAAGTTTTATTCCATGTTTTCATAACAGCCTTGAATCATCTACCCACATTTTAACACCAAAAATCGTTCTTAGGATCATCCAAAATTTCACGTGTTCATCAAGTGTTCTTGACTTGATACTCCTCGTCTTCAACCTTCCACTATTCAATAAATCACTCAAGGTGAGTTCATACCCCTGCATTTTCCTGTTTTCTTTAGTTTTCAGGGGGAGAATACAAGTTAAAACACCAAAACATATTTAAAACTTAACTTGACAGCTTACATCAGAAAAGTTGTGACCTGTTTACGAACTGTTTTACCCGACTTAAACTTAATATTTTCACAGCTGTACAATATGAAAGTAGTTCAGGTTTATACCTTTCTAAGGACTACTCGCACGCATTTTATACGATTTTTCTGCAATTTATGGCGATTTTTACAAAACTGCCTATCACCGCAGCAGCAAAATCGGACCAGGCTGTGAAGATGAACGTTTTCACACTGGTTTGAGACCATCAAAAATTATAAGAAAATTTATGAATACAATAGACTCTTTTTCCAAACTCTCAGAGTTTACGGCTGCAGTTTTCGACTTATGATGATTTTTCTATAAATATTATAAAACAGGGACAGTTAAGGATACAACTGTCAAAACAAGTTTAAGAGTTATTCACACCTTGTAACATGTTGAGCAAGGTGTGTAATATTTACACTAAGTATTTTCAATGTCATTTTTATTGGAATACAAAGTCATGCATAACAAGGTTTCATTAAAACATAAAACACTCTTGATAAACTATAATAGGTATAGTTTGAACACCTCGTTTAACAAAGAAACAGTAATACAATCGATTTACAAAACAGGTATTTCATTACAAACTACGTGAACTTGTTAATGAATAAAATTGTGAGACATTCACCTTCAAGGTACTCTTAAGTACAACAGAAAAGTCATGTAGTTATAATCAGAATCGCTTGTAGGGAGAGCGTGATAATTGTGTATAGATCTATATTGGGTCTGACAAACCCGCACCTAAGCTGCTTGCAACAGCTAGACCGACAAGTCTGGGGTGACAAATGTCATAACATTCCGACGTATAAAGAACGTCGAGTTTGAGGCCTTCGAGTTTTAGCATGGTTATAACAACTCATATGGGGAATTAACAAAACACACAGTTCACGGGGATTCAAAAACCTCACAAAAAAGAGTTTTATGTAAATATAAAACCACACATAAGCATGACGATTTACTTACATATACTAAGTCTTGGTTCAGTTAAGACAACAATAAACCTTTTAGAAAATATTGGATTTTCTGGAAACAAACTTGCAACAAACTTTAAGGAACAACATCCCTTTTTCATTCATAAATTGCTTATGAACTCTCCAGCTTTAATGCTGATACTCTTTCAAAAACAACTTGTATTCTCAGGTATTCAGTAATACAGGTAGCCACAAGGTTTTGAAGGCGAGACGCTAAGGCACATATTTGTTTTTGCAATATTTTGACATCATATGTAATTTATTTGGAAACATGTATTTTTGCAACGATGTAACCTTTTAAATTATATTTATGATGGTTGTGTTTTCTTTCTTCACTATGGTTATGATACTGAGCATGACGTCCTCCGCCCCCAAACGTTTCCGCCGTTCTGGTTTGGGGGTGTGACAAATTGGTATCAGAGCTTTGTTTATAGTGAACTAAGTATATCGAACCATGTAAGATATACAAACTATAAATACAACGGGACAAAATTCTCTGACGTAGCTTTTTTTTTTCAAAATACTTTAAAAATAAGAATTAGTATTTTTATAAAAAAATATACATACAATCGCACTCATTAATTCAGTATCATAATGGCAATAACATAAAAGTATTGAGACAAGTTGGACTCCATGATCCAGCTTCGAGGTATGTAGTCAGATCTTGGATGAATATAGCCTGATAAACTATATTTAGCCAATGTATGACCAACGTATGCCGAAGAAAAATCATGATGAGCAACAAGTCTTCAACTTACCAAAAACCTCGAGAATCAAACATAAAAATACTATAGGAGTATTTTAACATAAAAACCGTAATAATCACATTATAAATTGCAATAACTAACTTCTTACACCCAAACTTCTCGCGATATTCCTCTTATCCCTATTCTCGTACAGGCGCAATGGCAGGATTTCACTTACCAGGTGATCCCTACTTCCCCATCCAAGGGAATGCCGGTTGGATTGTGGAAGACCCAGAGGAAGATTCCGAAGAGGAACCCATGGAGGATGAAGAACCCATGGAAGAGGAAGAATTGGTAGACGGTGAAGAGGAAGAAGACTCAGATGGAACCGACTCAGAACCCAAAGTTTACAATCCACACCCTGCCCCTATCCCTCCGCAACACTTCCAAGGCTCGACGCCCCGATGGGCCGAAACTATACATAGATGGAGCCGAGAGCAAGGTCAACGTCCTCCCTATGGCATGCAACGAGGTTTTTACGACCTTCCTATCATAGACGGAGCCCTTCCTATCATAGTTCACCGTGTCGCACGCCACGAGGAGCAAACAAGGATAAACACCTGCCACCTCATGGAAATTGGCGCCACCAGCCTAGTCAACTCCGTTCGTCTTCGCCGTTTGGATAATGACCACGATCGGACTCGAGACCGTACCGAGGTTCTTCGACGGGAAATGACCGCGACCCGAGCCGATGTACAAGAGCTCCGAGAACACCGAGCCACTTTAGAAGGACGTTTGGCAGAAGCAGAACGCCAAGCGGCAGAATCCAGAGCTGAAATGAGGGAAACAAGGAACTTCGTGTCTTCACTTCGTGATCCTCAGAGCTTCAACCGCCGCAAGTAGTGTTTGCACTGCTCGCTTCAGTTTAATCTAGTTTTGCGGATAAATATTACTATTATTTTCTAGTATTTTATGTCCGATCTCGGGATTTAAGTATTTACACTTCCGGGATCTGTTAGGCGGTCAAATATTTTCCATACATTGATGTAGCATAGACCCCTTGTAGGGTCAAATTTTCCCAAATATTGTATACTAAGTTATATCAATTAAATTGACGCGCTATTTGTTTTATTGGGAACATTACATCAAATTCATAACATGGATTATTTTCAGATTAAATTTACTGGTGGCCAATTTATTATTGTTTGATGTATAAATCAAAGTTATATATAATTAAGACCATGTCGACCTAGAAATAGTGGTTCCGCCTTGGATCCTGTTCCTTGTTTGGTTGTGGGCCCAGGGCAGACCCATTAGATTTGAATGTTTATTTAATCTTAATTATATGTAAATATTATACATCAAACGATTGTTGGATGGGCCCGGTATGGATTCTATCACAGACATTTCATGTGAATCAAAACTATCAAAATTCATAGAGTCTATATTTCATTATCTATAGACCTCTAGTATGAATGGATTCTTACAATATCTTTACAAGTCGGAATCATGATGCATATTAAGAACTAAAAATGTTTAGTTCTAACTCTCGACTTGTGAGTGTTATCAAAGACTTATTGTCTTTTCATTCTTGATATGGCAGAAGATGCCACCTCGTAGAAATCCTAGACGTGCCAGCGCCACAGGGACTGCAGCGCCACCACCGCCACCACCCCCTCTGTTCGACCCAGTAATGTTCCAAGCTGCCGTAACAGCCGCAGTAGTAGCCGCAATGTCCCAAATCAGCACCAATAATGTGGGTGGTGCGGGTAATGGTGCCACAAATTCTAACCACGGGGACAGTCAAGGACGCTCGAGAGAGTGTACCTACAAAGACTTTACAAATGGCAGGCCCAAAACCTTCAACGGAAGCGGATGTGTCATAAAATTGCTGCAATGGTTCGAGAAAATCGAATCCATCTTCAAAATATGCGCATGCCCTGAAGGAAAGAAGGTCAAATTTTCAGCATGCGTGTTCTCTGAAAGGGCCCTTACCTGGTGGAATGGCCACGTCAAAGCATTGGCATTTCCGGTGGCTAATTCGATAACATGGGAAGACTTGAAAACCATGTTAATGAAGGAATATTGCCCAAGGGACGAGATACAGAAATTGGAAGAAGAACTTTGGGGTCTCAAAATGACAGACTCTGACATCCTGTCTTATACCTCAAGGTTTAGTGATCTAGCCATGCTGTGTCCCGGGATGGTTACTCCGGAAAGCAAAAAGATGGAAAGATACATATGGGAACTATCTCCCCAAGTTCAAGGAAACGTATTGGCCTCAAAGCCAACTACCTTTGACAGTGCCAAACATCTGGCACGGCACCTCATCGACCATAAAGCCAGCCATGACACTGTGACAACCACCCCCGAGCAAGCGAAAGGGGGAAGCAACAAAAGGAAGTTCTAGAACAAGAAGAAGGGTCAACCTTCTCAAGACCCTGCCAAAAAGCAACAAGTGGTTGTTGTGCACGCTGCCACAACCACTGCCACCCTAACTCCGATAAGGCAATATGTCGGGAACCTACCCAAGTGCAACTTTCACCACAACGGCGCATGCTGTGAAATGCATTACACCAACTGCAACAAAAAGGGGCACACCGCTTGATTTTGTAAAGCTCCAGTCCAACAAAACGCACAAGCTGCCAACGCCGAAGCAAGTCGAACCTGCTATGGTTGTGGAGAAGCAGGACACTTCAATCGGAACTGACCGAAGGCAAGAAACCCCAACTCGGGTGAAGTGGGCAGAGTTCTGGCGATAGGTCATGAGGAAGCAGTTGCAGATCCAACTGTGGTCACCGGTATATTTCTCCTCAACAATACATACGCATGCATTCTTTTCGATAGTGGCGCGGAGAAAAGCTTCGTAAGCCATCAATTTAAACGCTTGCTTAAACAAAAATCACAAACACTAAAAGACACATTCACCGTAGAAATGGCTAACGGAAAAACAGAGAACATTAACGACATTTACACCAGGTGTACCCTCACCTTAAACAATCACTCTTTCCAAATCGACCTTATGCCGGTCACCATAAAAAGTTTTGATGTCATCATTGGCATGGATTGGTTATGCCTTCACCATGCTGAAATCCTATGTCACGAAAAGTCCGTTCGCCTTAATCTGCCAAATGGCGAAACCCTCCTCGTCTATGGCGACAAACCTAGCTCAAACTTTCAGATCAACTCTTGTGTCAAGGCTCAAAAATATCTCTGCAAGGAGTACCACGCCTTCCTAGCCCACGTCGTAGACAAGAAACAAGAAGTGAAAAACATCAAAGACATTCCGGAGGTCTGTAATTTCCCCGACATATTCCCGGAAGACCTTCAAGGAGTGCCCCCTGCTCGACAAGTCGAATTCTGAATCGATCTAATTCCTGGAGCTACCCCTGTAGCCAAATCGCCATATCGTCTAGCCCCAGCCGAAATGTAGGAATTGTCCAGTCAATTGAATGAACTGCGAAGCAAAGGTTTCATTAGGCCAAGCTTCTCACCTTGGGGAGCACCGGTCTTGTTCGTCAAGAAAAATGATGCATCGTTTCGTATGTGCATTGACTACCGTGAATTAAACAAACTCACCATTAAAAACCGATACCCTTTGCCTGGAATCGATGACCTCTTCGACCAGCTACAAGGAGCAAGTTTCTTCTCAAAGATTGACCTTAGATCAGGGTACCATCAATTACGAGTTCAAGAGGAGGATATTCCCAAGACAGCCTTCAGAACGCGCTATGGTCACTACGAGTTTGTAGTGATGCCTTTCGGCTTAACAAATGCACCCGCGACGTTTATGGACCTGATGAATCGGGTGTGTCGACCTTACTTAGACAAGTTCATGATTGTTTTCATCGATGATATACTAGTCTACTCCCGAAGTAAGGAAGAACACAGCCAACATTTACATCAAGTCCTGGAGACACTGAAGGCGGAGAAATTGTACGCAAAATTCTCAAAGTGCGAGTTCTGGATTCGAAAAGTGGATTTCCTCAGACATGTAGTCAGCAAGGAAGGAATACATGTGGACCCTTCAAAGATCAAGGCAATCGAAAGCTAGGCAGCACCAAGAACACCCATAGAAATCCGACAATTTTTAGGACTCGCCGGTTACTATCGAAGATTCATTCAAAACTTCTCCGAAATCGCAAAACCACTCACCACCTTGACTCAAAAAGGAGTGACTTTCGTCTGGGGGGATAAGCAAGAGGTTGCGTTCTAAACACTGAAACGAACTCTATGCAGTGCTCGATCTTGTCCTTACCAGATGGAATAGAGGACTTTGTGGTTTATTGCGATGCATCAAACCAAGGTCTAGGATGTGTGTTAATGCAACGAGGAAAAGTCATTGCCTATGCCTCAAGACATCTGAAGACGCACGAGGTGAACTACACGACGCACGATCTCGAACTGGGAGCAGTAGTTTTCGCCCTAAAAATCTAGAGACATTACCTCTACGGCACCAAGTGCACTATCTTCACCAATCACAAAAGCCTTCAGCATATCCTTAATAAAAAAGAACTCAACATGAGGCAAAGACGATGGGTGGAATTACTAAACGATTACAAATGCGAGATTCGTTATCACCCAGGAAAAGCCAATGTGGTTGCAGACGCTTTAAGCAGAAAGGAATACTCGGGCCGCCGAGTTAAGGCGTTAACCATGACCATCCATTCACACCTATCCGCACAAATCAAAGAGGCACAGGATGAAGCCTTAAAACCAGAGAACGTGGCAAGTGAAGCATTGAGGGGAATGGACAAAAATCTTGAAGTCAGGGATGACGGGGTTCGTTGTCTCATGAACCGGATCTGGACACCAAAATTTGGTGGATTCAGGGACGTTGTCATGAACGAAGCTCGTAAAACTCATTACTCCGTGCATCCCAGTTCAGACAAAATGTACTTAGACCTCAAGAAGCTGTATTGGTGGCCGAACATGAAGGCCAAAATAGCTACCTTTATGGGCAAGTGCCTGACTTGCGCCAAGGTTAAGGTGGAGTATCAGAAGCCCTCGGGACTACTTCAGCAGCCAGAGATACCCGAGTGGAAGTGGGAGAAGATTACGATGGATTTCATTACCAAGTTACCTAAGACAACGGGTGGACTTGACACCATTTGGGTAATCGTCGACAGATTAACCAAATCCGCACGCTTCCTACCAATAAAGGAGACAGAAAAAATGGAGAAACTAACAAGGATCTACATTAAAGAAGTTGTGCGAATTCACAGAGTACCGATATCCATTATCTTTGATAGAGATAGTCGGTTCATGTCACGGTTCTGGCAGTCACTACAGAAATCTATGGGAACTAGACTGGACATGAGTACAACCTACCACCCACAGACTGACGGGCAGAGTGAAAGAACCATTCAAACGTTAGAGGACATGCTAAGAGCTTGTGTGATAGACTTTGGTAAAGCTTGGGATGCTCATTTACCCCTTATCGAATTCTCATACGATAATAGTTATCACACTAGCATCAAAGTTGCCCCATTCGAAGCCCTCTATGGTCGTAAGTGCAGATCACCCCCTGTGTTGGGCTGAGGTGGGCGATACGCAACTAGCAAGAGGGCAAGTTCCTAACATCGCACTCACTGGCCCGAAGATCATAAGGGAAACAACAGAAAAGATCGTCCAATTTCGAGAACGAATGAAGGCTTCGCAAGACCGACAAAAGAGCTACGCGGATAAGAGACGGAAGCCTTTGGAGTTCCAAGTTGGGGATCGAGTACTACTGAAAGTATCACCTTGGAAGGGATTAATACGTTTTGGAAAGTGGGGGAAACTAAATCCAAGGTATATCGGACCATTCGAAATCCTCGTCAGGATTGGCCCGATGGCATACAAGCTACGATTACCACAGGAACTCAACAACGTTCATCCTACCTTTCATGTGTCGAACTTGAAGAAATGTTTGTCTGATGAGACCCTTGTCATTCCCTTGGAAGAAATTGAGATCAATGAGAACCTCCACTTCGTAGAGGAACCTGTTGAAATCATGGATCGAGAGGTCAAATCGACGAAACAAAGCCGCATTCCCATCGTAAAGGTCCGCTGGAACGCCAAGCGAGGACCTGAATTTACTTGGGAACGTGAGGACCAAATGAAGCAAAAATATCCACATCTATTCCCTAACCCTTGAAGTCCCACTCAATATACAAATTTTGGGACGAAATTCCTTCTAACGGGGGGATAATGTGACAACCGTCAATTACAAGTCAAAGTCAAAGTCAACAAGTCAAACCGGTCAAACTTAACTAGTACTTCTATGTTAAAAGTTATTCTATGAAAATGTGCATTTGTATGTCAAGAATTCAAGTGTCTTGGAGATTTTATGTGTTTTGCAATGTAAAGAAGGGAGTTAAATGCTCCAAAACACGACTATAGACCCTTTTGGGGACTTAAAATAATCATAAACAAAGCATAAAGGGGTTCACGGACCTTGCATTGCGAGACTATACACTAATATTGACTAAAATCAAATGTCTCCCAAATCTCTCTCAACTTTTTATAGTTATCCGGGTCATCCCGACCATTAACTTGGCCAAAAATCACACAAAACGGGAAGTTTACTTGAAAAACAGCCCTATAGGACCGAAACCCTAATGGAACCGAGCCTCTTGAAGCGAAACCCTAAGAAGTGAAACCCTAAGAGCCAAGGCCGAAGCTTCTTATGACCAAACTGCATAGAACCGAAGGTCTCTTCAGAACCGAAGTCAACCTCGGACCGGACCTCCCTGAGGACCGAAGCCAGTCTCGGACCGAACCTCAAAAACAACCGAAATGAACCGAGCCTTCGGTCCATTTCACTTCCTTCTCACCTTCGGACCCGAACTCCCCTTCGCTTCCTTCTCGCTCTCAGTCCTCAACACCCAAAACCGAACCTTCGCAGGTTCGCCCCTTTTTGTCCGGTTTTCGACTACTTTCGCCTGTTAAGCCCGTTTTTGACGTTTTTGACGGGGATTTTTCACCAAATTCATATTTTTATCATTTTAAACACCCTAAACTCATATTTTATTCATATCTCAATGATTTTTTAATTATAAATCATTATTTCATTAAAGGAAGTATCTAAGGATATTTTACACCACAAGTGGGTCAAGTGTGCCCACTTGCCTCCATGTGTCACCTTCTCATTAGCCCAACCCTATCCACATCACACAAACCAAGGCAAACATCCTCTCATCTTTGCAACTTGATCCAGCAA
The DNA here is from genome assembly GCF_052849685.1 of Lactuca virosa. NCBI lineage: Eukaryota > Viridiplantae > Streptophyta > Magnoliopsida > Asterales > Asteraceae > Lactuca > Lactuca virosa. The sequence continues at coordinate 78,838,182 of NC_136431.1, forward strand.
CCCCTATATAAGGAAATCTCTTGAAGACTTCTTGATTTCCTTGATCATTTCCTTCACCATCAAACACTTACACACTTCTTAACCATCAAGAGAGCCTCTTTTTCTCTCTACTTCCAGCCACTTTTTGAAGGTGTTCTTGAGCTATTACTTCACTTTTTGGTAAGTATCTCATCTAAACTCAAGTGTTATTCCATGTTTTCATAACATCCTTGAATCATCTACCAACATTTTAACACCAAAAATCGTTCTTAGGATCATCCAAAATTTCACGTGTTCATCAAGTGTTCTTGACTTGATACTCCTCGTCTTCAACCTTCCACTCTTCAAGAAATCACTCAAGGTGAGTTCATACCCCTAAATTTTCCAGTTTTCTTTAGTTTTCAGGGGGGGGGGGGGGGAATACAAGTTAAAACACCAAAACATATTTAAAACTTAACTTGACAGCTTATAACAGAAAAGTTGTGACCTGTTTACGACCTGTTTTACCCGACTTAAACTTAATATTTTTCAAAAATGTACAATATGAAAGTAGTTCAGGTTTATATCTTTCTAAGGACTACTCGCACGCGTTTATACGATTTTTCTACAATTTATGGCGATTTTTACAAAACTGACTATCACCGCAGCAACAAAATCGGACTAGGCTGTGAATATGAACATTTTCACACTAGTTTGAGACCATCAAAAATTATAAGAACATTTATGAATACAGTAGACTCTGTTTCCAAACTCTCAGATTTTACGGGTTCAGTTTTCGACTTACGATGGTTTTTCTATAAATATTCTAAAACAGGGACAGTTAAGTATAGAACTGTCAAAACAAGTTTAAGAGTTATTCACACCTTGTAACATGTTGAGCAAGGTGTGTAAGATTTACACTTAGTATTTTAAATGTCATTTTTATTGGAATACAAAGTCATGCATACCAAGGTTTCATTAAAACATAAAACACTCGTGATAAATTAAAATAGGTATAGTTTGAACACCTCGTTTAACAAAGAAACAATAATACAATCGATTTACAAAACAAGTATTTCATTACAAACTACGTGAACTTGTTAATGAATAAAATTATGAGACATTCACCTTCAGGGTACTCTTAAGTACAACAGAAAAGTCATGTAGTTATAATCAGAATCTCTTGTAGGGAGAGCGTGATAATTGTGTATAGATCTATATTGGGTCTGACAAACCCGCACCTAAGCTGCTTGCAACAGCTAGACCAGTAGGTCTGGGGTGACAAATGTCATAACATTCCGACGCCTGAAGAACGTCGAGTACGAGGCCTTCGACTTTTAGCATGGTTATAACAACTCACATGGGGAATTAACAAAACACACAGTTCACGGGGATTCAAAAACCTCACAAAAAGGAGTTTGATGTAAATATACAACCACACATAAGCATGACGATTTACTTACATATACTAAGTCTTGGTTCAGTTAAGACTACAATAAACCTTTTAGAAAATATTGGATTTTCTGGAAACAAACTTGCAACAAACTTTAAGGAACAACATCCCTTTTTCATTCATAAATTGCTTATGAATTCACCAGCTTTAATGTTGATACTCTTTCAAAAACAACTTGTATTCTCAGGTATTCAGTAATACAGGTAACCACAAGGTTTTGAAGGCAAGACGCTAAGGCGCAGATTTTTTTTGCAATATTTTGACATCATATGTAATTTATTTGGAAACATGTATTTTTGCAATGATGTAACCTTTTAAATTATATTTATGATGGTTGTGTTTACTTTCTTCACTATGGTTATGATACTGAGCATGACGTCCTCCGCCCCCGAACGTTTCCGCCGTTACGGTTTGAGGGTGTGACAGCAACCCAAAAAGACCATGCTACTATCGGGTCAAATACATACCAGTTATAGTTATGGGCTTAGACACCAAATCCAATAGTTTCCCACTTGGATAAGTCTACTAACTATAGCTGACTATGCACTTTAGGATCCGATTTAGCAATCGTAAGCTTCCAAAAGCCGCTGTCAACTCTGACCCAGTCAGTGATGCATCCTTTAGATAAGGGATCATATAATTCTATGTTCTCAAGATATCAGTTGGACAAATACATGGAACAATGTCATACTTATTGTCCGGCAGTTTGTTTCCCGATTTCTGATTTGTCTGACATAGAACACAACTGAACACATCAATTTAGTTCTGATCGGGCCCGACACATAAGTCAAAACAAAATCATAGAGGGGCCCAAGATATCGCCTTTTTATTTTCTTAGGATAAAAGGGAACAGATAAACTTCGACTCGTATGCTTGTATTGACTATTCATTGAATTATACACAACAACACGTTTTATAACATCGAGTTACCGATGCGTTTTCGTACTATCAATGTACAACCAACTCATAGTCAACAACTCATATATCTAGGTTTGAAGATTTATATGATATTATCGTCTCACGATCACTCGTGATAAATTCCATGAAGTGATTCAAGTGAGCGCGGGTTGAATCCAATACTCAAATCCTATTTCAGAAGTACTCATGAATGGTGTAGCAAACCTGTTGCTATGCCTAACTCCTTAGACAATCATACAAGCCAACTCATGACAATCTTCTTTCATACCTACTTCCAAAGTATGATCGACTATGGATAGTTTGAATAATCTTGTTACTCGGGAAGTCAAAACATGCAAAGTGAAACACAAGAATAATACTAATCCTATATGGCCCCAAAACTTGTGGACGTAAATAAAACACCTTTTATTTAATCACCATATTGATTACTCATTATTCATTGTATAATGTTTCGAATGATCAACTTAATACTTGAATTAAAACAATAGTTATCCCATGCTCCTAGCATGCACACTATGTTTACCTATGGTCCTTACTTTGTGAAATAAATCAATTTGATTTCCAAATAAACTCATTTCATAATTCCAAATCTTTAAGTGTAAGAATACCAAATTCTTGCCACTATGAGAATGTGTTAGTTCTCAACTATTATGCAAATATTCCTTTGGAGATTGTTACAAGACAATTCCATGGAGATGAAGTCTCAAATTCAAAGTACATTCCTTTGAACATCCTTCTTTGCATAAAAGTTTCTAACTTTCTCAGTATCCAACTCCCAATATGGAGACTTTTCTATAACTGCCATATGACTATCTATTATTAACAGAATCCTATTTATTCACAATTATATCAATATGGTCCATTCATTACTATACTTCAAACTATCCATAAACAACCAATCCTTAGCGAACTTTAGATTGTCCTTGACAGTTGTTTAACCACTTTAGTCGTATATGGTTCTAATCCTTTTTCCCTCTTAATGCCCTAGGCATTTGGAAAATTAGAAAACGTGAATATTATAGCATATGCAATCGATCCTATATCCGAAGCATATGGGACACGATTCATAATGTCTTACATAAAGACGTGATACTTGACCAGTCTTTTGCTATAATATTTCTATTTGCCATATTCTCATAATTCGAACTATGAAGAGGGATGTCGTAATCATAATCGAATTTTGAGAACGCAATTAACATTTCCATATATAGAATTTCCTTATGTCGAATCTTTTCAACATAACATTCATATATATCATTTCAACATAATATTCATATATATCTTTGACTAGATTTGCCATATTCTCACAATTCAAACTATGAAGAGGGATGCCGTAATCATAATCAAATTTTGAGAACGCAATTAACATTTCCATATATAGAATTTCCTTATGTCGAATCTTTTTAACATAACATTCATATATATATTTGACTAAATCTGATTAAAATCTCACAATCTAAGCTTTTAGATTTGAAATGAAGCATAAGTTCCTCTCCCTTAATTATAGCAAAACAACTTTTCAAACCTTGCAACTTTGCTAATTGAAACCTTTGTTTTCTATAATTAACATTGTTAACTTGCAACACTTACCATAATTAATTATGCCCCCACTAGCATAACAATTATTTTTTTGTTATTAGCATAACTTTTATGCTCCCACTAGCCTTAACATGTATCCAAAATCAGCTGGACTTCTAGAAATCAATACTTATTGATTTTCTTACTAAAGTTCAGATTTTTTATATGAGATTCTTCGATAAACCTTTATCCAAGCTCATACACCTTTTATTAGAAAGCTCATAGGTGTGCTAAACTACTTCAGAACTTACATCAATAGGTTTCAAATGTCCAAACTTTATTTGCCATTTCTCACAATTCAAACTATGAAGAGGGATGCCATAATCATAAACGAATTTGAGAATGCAAATATTACAATTGCTAATTCTTACTACTTAGTGAAAGCGTTTTCTCACAATCATTTTCATGAGTTGGAGAGAAACCTTATGACACTTAGATTTTATGGTGTATGTGTTCCTATCCATATGAATTTTTCATAATCATAATCACAAGACAAGGTTAGTGACAAAATCTACCTCATATGGACTGAACTTACTCAATCTTAATTTCTTGCTACTTGGCAGCACAAAGGCCTACCATGTCTTCCAAGTTGTTCAGCAGATCACTCTTACTGATCAATGAATTTTCACTGACCCAGGTGCTTTGCCCTATGCAAACAATTGAGAACTCATAGAACTCACATGCATAGTCAACTTCAACTAGAATGGGCACAGAAACAAGAATATGTCAACACGATAGGTTACAAACCTCCATTCGAGTGCTAGTAATTAACAATAGGTTCATTCTTGATTAGTTCTTGAAACTTGTCAAGATCTTTAAGACTCCCACTGACCTCTTGACATATAAGTTTCTCTTTGTCAAGCACATTACTTGACAAACAAATATTCAAGAGTTAGTGCGATTTCTTACCAAGACAAACACTATTGACAATCGGTCTTAGTTGATCTTTGTTTTATCCAAAACATTACAACTTACCAATTTCAAATGTACAAGAGTAGAAAACATTTTACTCTACATTTGCTGATATGTCACTCAACATACAATCTTGGAGGATGACTCTAAGATTTGATTTTGGAACGAAGTATGATTCACCTTAATTGATTTAACCATTTTAACAATTTTCTGATTCCTCTTCTTAGTCATACGAGTGCACTAACATGCCCTTAGAGGATCAATTGTGATATGGTTTTTATAATCATTAAGATGATCACAAAACACGATACTCAAGTACTCTCCCATCCTTTCAGATTGGAGAAACTTTTATCTTTCTGCCTAATTTGATTCTTCTTATTCGTCATGCTATACATTGAAACTTTTCCAATGATTCTGAATTATACTTAATCTTGTAAGCATAACCATATTTACTAAGCTTTAGTAAATCATGACGAATAGTCTTATCGTTATTTGTGGTGGACCTGGGCCAGTGCATAACCAAGTGTATCTGATCCCCTAGTCCTTCACTTAACTCTCATATACATGTGAACAAGGAATTAGTCTTAATTTACCAAAGATGAAGGTTGTCATTCATCATACAATGCAATTTGCATGATTCCAAGTTTCTATCCAATTGATACTTGGGTGACGAGAATCTTTCCTTATTTGGTAAATTTAGACACTACCACAAATGAAAGAATCAAATCCATATTGCTAAAAATATACATAAACATCAATTTTTCATAAATGCCATTGCAAGGAGATATAAAATAAGATAAAAAAATTCAAAATTTTTATTAATTTATAAAAGGTGCGGAAAACTTTTCCTTACAATGCAATTACAAATGAAAACTATGCTATTACAAATTTCTAAGCAATCTATCATAACTCCTAAGCAGCAGCTCAAAAATCCGATCATCGAACCATGCGATTGAAATCCATCTTTTCACGATCAGATTCAACTTGCTCTTCCTTTAAGCATCCTTTCTTTTCTTCGATCCTACAAAACACCAAATATAATCTTATCACATCATGTATTAAGAATCTACAAATAGGAACTTAATAGAGTTAGAAAGTGAACTTACCTGAAGTAGAAGCAAACTTTTTGATTTTACCATCTCTTAGGTAGTCAGGGCAGCTTCGCAACCAGTGCCCCTTCTCTTGGCAATAGAAACATATGGACTCTTTAGGAATGGTACACGGGACTATCTCAGACTTAACCTTTCTCTTTACTATTTGGTCCATCGACTTGACCATAGCCGATCCCTTTCCATTGGGAAGAGAAAGTTTTTCTGGACTTCCAATGTTACCATTTTCAAATTCCATGGAAGGTTGAGGGGTAGATCTTCCAATCAAGTTTGCTTGACCATTGCGCCAAATCATTGCTGATTCAGCTGCAATTAGCAAATAGGTAAGATCGATAAGGGTCATGCCGCGGTCTGTCATATAGTAATCTTTAATGAACTCACTATATGACTCAGGAAGTGATTGAAGAACCCAGTCAACAGCCAACTTCCTCGAGACAACGACACCCAATACTCTCAGCCTGTTAATGTGTGACTTCACCTTCAAGACGTGAGTACACACAGACCTTCCATCTTGATGTTTCATTGCAAGTAAGGCTTGAGTGACCTTGAACTTTTCAAGTCTTTGAACTTGTGGGTTAAGGAGAATAATTGGAGGAGGTGGAGGAAGTGAAGTTCCACTACAGCACGAAGAAGGGATTAATCTTTCACCTTGATCATCTTGTGGAATATCATCTTTATAAGGAAAGCTTTTTCCATAGGATTCGGGAAGACCATAGTTGTCTGAACTAGACATTTTACAAGGGAAAAATTCAAGTCAGTTGATTTAAGTCCTTAATATAACACTTAAACCGAAATATTAAGGCTAGGACCCAACACAATATTTTACAATTGAGAAGAGGGATGCCGTAATCCAATTGTAAAATATTTGAAGGGAGGTAAATGACGATTTACCAATTTCTACCATGAAGAACGAAATAGATTATTAAGTTTTAATTGGTTTGAAATTCCTAGATCTTTGAGATTCATTAAACTTTTCAATGGCATGTTTAAATCTCGAGTGTGCCCTTTAAGTTTGTGACTGAGATGCCGATGATCACAAACAAGGAGTGAATAACCATGCAAATTAGCTTGGTACACCCAATGTTACAAATCACCTAATCAGTGTGCTTGTTAACCATACGCGCTCCATTAATATATGATTAACATCAAGCTACCCTTTGCCACACATTGTCAGTCCCAGATTAGTGTGTCGGTTAACCACACACGCTCCACTAACGACTTAACAAGGTGCAAAGTGTAATTTCCTGGATTAGCACCATTTTCACATTTTTCCTAAAGTAACTAAGATTGGGAATTAAATAAAAGTTTAGTTACTTTATATTTATCATTATACTTTTAATGAGGGAGAATTAGTGTCCTATCCTACCCGTTTGGCTAACGACCCTCCACCAGTCAAGGAAGCGGTGGGTGAGAGTGGACACCCATTAAACCACCATTTTATAGGCAGTAACCTTATACCCCCCTTATAGACCGGCTTCGTGAATGAGGCCTACTAATAGTAAGAATGACTTGTCTTATACATATATATAAGTATTAAACTTTAATATTATAATAGTATAAGGGTAGAATTTTAACTTTTAAAACTCTAGGGTTTTATTTGGAATTAAAGTATTCAAAGGTGAGACTTTACAAATTCCAAAACTTGAGGGCAAGTTTTGAACTATTCAAAAAAAATTTGGAATCCATCACATATGAGTTTAATATAGGTTTTAATGAAAAGGCTCTTGAAAATCCATAAGTTGAGGACAAGTTATGGAGTTCATAAAACTATTTATGGGAAAAAGACTCTTCAAATACATAACCTATGACTTTAATGATCTTTTTAAAAGAAAACTTTTCATTTTCCATAACTTGAGGACAAGTTATGGAGTACATTAAAGGCCATATAGATCATCAAATATACTAACAAGCATGTCAAATAATGTCCATGATATAGATTAAACACATATGAACAAGATAATTCATATTAAACAAATTTCATGTAATTAGCATAATCATATAAACAAATACAAAACTTGAAACTTTGACAATTATCTTCTAAATTGGATAAGCATGATCATTACCACATCAAAAACAGGTTTATAAGTCCAAAAATAGTTTAGGGTAATGATCCTAGTCAAATTCCAGCCTTAAAAGTCAAAAAATTGCACTCTGGAGCACCAACTCGTCGAGTGCAAGAACAAACTCGGCAAGTTTGTTGCATTTGGGCTTGGACTCGGCGAGTCCAACAGCAGAAAATCGATTTTTAAAGCATTTTCAAGCAAGTAGCATCAAGTATAATTGAAAACAACCCTAGGCTCTGATACCACTGTTGGGTTTTGAGCACTATAACACTTCCTAAGTGCACATGCAACCCTAAATGCGTTGGATCTTTGTTTTCTCTAATTATACATGCATTTTCTTTTTCCAAAGCATTCACCCTAGGTAGCATACAATTGAAGCTATGTATAATCAAAACATAGCTAGGATGCTTACATCTTGAGTAGGGTAGAGTTCTTGACCTTTGGAAACTTGAGCACCTCAAGTGTGATGCCTCTAATGGTTCACAAACACCAATATGAAAGAGGAGGTTATAAGAGAATAAGTTACTTGTCTCTATGGTTGGTGCAACCGATTTTGGTACATGGAGGGGGCTATTTATAGTTGTGGCAAGTGCTAGGGTTACACTTTGCAAACCCTAGTGATCCATGACTTTCCACATTCCTATGATCCATGGGTTTAACCTCCATGGACTATCCATGGGTTATATTATTGGTTTAGCCCACTTACATAATCATGGATCTCTTAGCCCATACTATAAATATCATTGATTTACATAATCAATCCCTCCATATTTAATTAGTCGCTTTTGACCACAAAATTAATTCCAAATTAATTCTTGGACAATACTAATTAAATAACCATATTAATATATTATACTTATAATATATTAATATATCTTAAATAAGCTTATTCTCATAAAACCATCCTATCAAATTGCACTGGTGAAGGCAACCCAAAAGGACCATGCTACGATCGGGTCAAGTACATACCAGTTATAGTTATGGGCTTAGACACCAAATCCAACAAAACCCACCTTCGCCGCTTCAGGGCAAGAACTCGTGCGCTGGGCGTTCTCCACGTCCGCCACCCAACGTCGGCTAACGATGGGTTCCCTGACCCTGAAAAACTCTGACGCTCCACACGCCTTGAACTCCCGAAACGATGGAGTTCCGGCCCCGATCTGGCCCGCAGCAATCTCGGCTCTGAATGACCTGAGCCTCTCCTCCATGATCTCCATGATACCCTCCTTGACCGTCCCAAAGATCACTGGGGTAGCGTCAAGGATGCCCTTCGTAACCTCGACTGCACTAATCTCGCGCAACCTCTCATCAATGGGCTCAATACCGCTGCCCGATCCGGATCCAGACCCTGATCCCCCTGTCCCAAATCGTGTCACCACAATGATGAACTGAAATCTCATAAACCATAATAATCAGGACATCTACAAAAGGGGATCTTCCCACACCGATCCTCCTTAGAGCTGTCAGATCTAACATTAGTTCGGGTACAGGTCCTGTGCTTTCAGTAGTACGGGCCCAATACTACCTTCCACACCTAGCTGCACCTTTCCCCAAAGCTCTATCTGATAACTCCAATTCGTCCCAAAATAAATCATATACCACAAATCATCGCATAACCCAAATCCCAGGTTGTCCTAAGATTTGCTCTACCCACATCAAACAGACCAATCATAACAGGTTGCCTTTATGCAAGCAAATTATACACAGAAAATGATAAAATAGACTTTCGAATAAGAGATTCTACCCTAGGACCACAACCAGACAAGGAACAGGAAATAAGGCCAAATCAATCATTCTAAGTGTATAAGCTCCTAACGGTGTATAATTTTAAAAGCATACACATAGCAAGTTCCATACGATTATCAAAGCTCAAATATCAGTATAACATGGCTAACATATTGGGGAACTACTTACTTAGCTCGGCCGATCACGCGCGTTGCACTTTCCTCTTTTCTATTCCTTAAAAGTTTTTAACTTTTATTTTTGAAAACAATTTTACCCTTTCCTTAGTTTGAGTCCTGACACACCTGAGAGTGTGCCCGAATCCCTCAAACCAAGGCTCTGATACCAACGTATAACAACCCAAATTTTCAAAAGAAAATTTTCATTTTTAATGAATCAAACCATTTCCATAAACCATGAAACAAATCCACACACTGTAAGCTAATGCTTAGTGAGTCCCCCAGAGCATACCCCACACACAATCCACATAACACCTATCATATCAGCTATGAAGCTACACATATCACACAAGCCATGCATACAACATATAAGGAAGCCATGGAAACCCTCCTGGGTCTTATACCTAATGCCACGGGAACCCCCACGTGGTCTTATCTGCCATGGGAACCTCCACATGGTCTTCCTGCCTTGGGAACCCCCACAAGGTCTTCACTGCCAAACAAGACATAATGCAAACTATACAAACAGATATACTAGGATGACATGGAAAGCCTCCAAGGTCTTATACCAAATGCCACGGGAACCCCCACGTGGTCTTCCATGTAAATGTCATACTATCATATTGCATAATCAATCAACAATCCGCATCACATAAAATGGGCCGGCCTTGGTGCCTTAGACCCATTGGTATGGTGAGAAGTCTCACCTCTCACGAATGATGTGCTGCTAAACTAGAATTAGATATGTCCCACGTGTTGCTCCAACTCAACTGCCTAAAAGTATCATAAGACATACTTGTCAAAGTTCCAAAATTACCCTCAAGGTCGACCCTGGTCTACCTTGGTCAAAGTCAAAGTCAACAATCCATGTTGACCTCAACTCGTCGAGTGCATCTAGCAACTCGTTGAGTTCCTACCGAGTCAAGAAGACCTGGTCAAACCCTAGACAACTCTTCGAGTTGTTTCATGAACTCGCCGAGTTTACTTGATATCCAGAAAGCGGGGAAACCCAACCCGACTCGTCGAGTTCCTAGAGCAACTCGCTGAGTCCCCCTTCCTTTTGCTTGTTGTGATGATACACCGAATCCAGGGACTCCAGGGCTTAGATCTAAAACCCTAAGGTGTCTAGAAGGATAAAGTTTCCAACTTTACCTTCTAGAACCGTTCCAAATGCTCCAAGGCCCTTAACAAAGGTTGGAAATCTCCAAAGCTTTGCCATATGGTCCAAAACTCTAGGGATCTTAAATCCTTCCTTTCCAAAAAGGTTTCTAGTGCTCAAAACGTTCCAAAGATAGAGGCTTTATGGACATGCATGTCCAATACATGTCCCTAGGTCAAAATAGCCAAAAAGAGGGAAACATGCCCTAAAACCCTTGCATGGTGTCCTTGCTCAACCAAAGGCCAAATCTAGCCCACCTTGGGACCATTTTGCTCTGGAGATTCATAAAGTTGCAAACTTTATGAATCCCATGCATGCATTTAACAAGAAGGGTAGGAAATAAAGGGTAAACTCAAGATCTAGCCATATTCTTTAATAAAAATCGAGTCTTGAAGACTTACAGCAGTCCACAATATGACTAAGCTCAAGGATGGGTGCTTGGTTTGCTGGATCTTCTCACTATCTCCTTCTTCTTAAGCTTCAAAGGTCACTCTAGCTCACAAAATGGAAGAGAATGGGGATTAGGGTTAGCACAGACGTTCTTAGGGTTTGGAGGCTGATGGGAGGTCAACCTCAAGGCTCATAAGGAGATTATATAGGGTGCAAACCCTAAAATTAGGGTTTTATAATTACAGCGCCTACTCGTCGAGTCGGCCTTCCAACTCGTCGAGTAGGGTGTAGATTTCGCGTTCTTGAAATGTCCTCTACTCGACGAGTTGGACTCCCAACTCGCCAAGTCCACATACCAAAACCCAAAATCTTAATTAAATTAAGTAATGCCTGGAACAGGTGTTATAGGGGGGCGATGGTGGAGGTAACTTAACGTTAGGGTTTCCAGTGAATGGTGTGTAACGAAGGGTTATGGTAACATAGGGATACCGGAGAGGGAAGAGAGTAAGGAGAGAGATAAAAGAGATGTTGTTGGTACGATGGTAGTTTGGGAAGAAGGAGAAGCGGCGTAGCGGCCGGCTTAGGGTTTCTCGATGAAGACGGCTGATTTAGTTTAGTGACTAATTATGAGTCTAGGAATAAAAAATATTGTTTGATTCCCAAATTACCTTTTAAATTTCAAGAAATATATATATATATATATATATATATATATATATATATATATATATATATAAACTTAATTTTATCTTTTTTTTAATATTCTGATTTTTCAAAGTTTTTATAAATGATAAAAAAAAAAACACTGAGGACATAATGGTCTTTAAGAAACTTATTCTATAACCTAGATCTATTACTTTCATTTCATTCATATTTTGTAGGAACAAAATGTATCTATAATTTTAGAACCTCTCAAACTCTCTCAACCTCTACTACAAAAACATGAAGAACAAACAAACATTTCCACCGGTTTCCACCAACCACCACCTCCATACTGCCGCCGGAGAACCTCCGCCTCCTACCACCGGAGAATCTCCGCATGCTCCTACCACCGACGAACCACCTCCTTCAGATCCACAAGCTCCGGTTGGTTCCAGATCTATAATTTCAACCACATATCTACGATTTTCGCCTCTAGATCTACGATTTTATCCTCAAGAAATATGATCTCCGGCGAGCGACGATAATCTAGCACCTTCATCTACCGACCATCGTCTGCTATCAGTCACTCTTCTTCGTCGGAACAGCAGAAAACACTACACACTATACTTTGCTGGTGATAGATCTACGATCTTCGGCGACAAATCTATGATATTCTCCTATTGATTTAAGATTTACGCCTCTAGATCTAGTTCGCTGTTGCTCTCCGCCATCTGATTTGAAGCCTAAACCATCTTTGTTATCTAGTAGAAAAGTTTATAGATAAAAGTTATGGAAATAAGGTGTTTGATGAAATGTATAATAAAAATAGTGTATATTTTAAGTTGTGAATGAGTGTCTAAAGCAATCTTTTAAGTTGCGAGTCTGCACTAGTATTTTTAAGTTGTGAATTATAGATAAATATTATAGAAACGTCCCTTTGCTCTTCCCGCTTTACCAGCTTCCACCTCTATGGACTCTGATTTACCTGTTTAGTTAATGTTTTGTTAATAAGAGAAAACTCAATCCAAAATATAAAGATTAATATATTATCGGTGTTTTTCCTTTTACATGTGCTTCTAAGTTTAAAGAAAAGAAAGTACACTATCCAGTCCATCATAGACATAACTACTCGATTTTTATTTTATTTATATAGTCTATTATTTGTTAGTACTTTGATTTTACTTTATTGATATTATTTTAAATTTATTGTGAATTTATTATAATTTTATATAATAACTTTTTTATTCTACATACATAAAATATGAATAAATATTTCAATAACCCATATGCATATTTTTTTCAAATAGTTTATAAATAAATTGTTGATCGAAGGTATTGTTATTCTAAAATACTAGCGATTTGTTTTGAATATAAAGTATATATAATTTTAATGAAAATAATTTAAAAAGATATAAACATTTAGGAATTTTAGTATACATTAAATCTTTTACAAGTTTTTTATAAACTTAAAACATATTATTACGTAAACTTTTTTCAAATTTATCAACAACCCCGACATATTTGTGAAATTTGTCTATGTGTTTTAAGGTTTCTATGCACGGTCGGTTTTGACAATGTGTTTTAGGGTTTCTAGATTAATCCTATTGGATAAGTAAGAAGTTGAATAATTATCTAATTCAAGACATTACTATTATATTCAAATTAAAGTTATCCAAAACTTTTTTATCAACTATAAATAGGACCTTATAGTCTCTAGTTTCGTCTACTCCTTCTAAGACTCAAGATTCAAAATTTTGCTCTAAGCCTCTCCTCTCCTCAAGTCTTCTAGTTACTAGGGTTTTAGGTAGAAGACACTAGAGGCATCCAAGTTTTTGGTGTTTGTTTTCCAAGGAACTCAAAGGAGGATTTTATTGATTAATTGCTATATTAATCAAAAGGTATGTAACTCTAATCCTTCTTGTAATTTCGATTAAAGTAAGATTTCCTAGGGTTTCTTAATATATATAGTTTATAGTAATCAATAGAGAAAACATAGATCATTTCTATGTTGCATGTGAACTTAAGGGTTTCTTAATATTCATAGTTTATAGCCACCAACAGAGAAAACATATATCCGCCACATGAATATTTTGTAACCTTAAAAACCCATCAAAAATATAACACACGAACATGATGCATGGAAGCTATGTGAATCAAAAACATGTTTCTTCTACAACTGCAGAGGTTCAATGAGTTAAAAAAATGAGAATTTTTTTATTTCGGATGAAATTGATATTTAAAATTTATACATGGCGAATATGAAGAAGGCTGCTAGTTAATTATTTTAAAAAAATTATTTTGATTTGTTACTAAACGAATTATAAACATTCTATTTAAACCGATTATAGTTTGTTGATACGTAGGGTTGACATATTAATTCAAAAGTTATTTTCATTATCGTTTAAAGAGTAAGTAATTAAAATCTAAAAAGTAACTATTTAGTTTTAGATTTTCTATTATATATAGTTTTAGTTTTTAGTTTTGTTTGTATTTCTACTTTTAGTTTAGATCTTTGAAGCATTACTTTGTTTTTGTTATTAATTCAATATCAGTTAAAATATCATTTAAATTAGTTGGATGAATAATATTTTCAAATATAGAAATGCTGGATACCTAGTGAAATTAATATATTTTCGTTTTTTTTTTACTAAAATGTGTCACATAACTAAGCTTAGTATTATCATTATTATGTTTACTTTCTCTAAAATTTTAGATTTTGAGCTTATTTATGTAAATGTGTTTCCTTATATTTTAACTTTGGTATAATAAGTTAAGCGTTTTATTAATTATCCATAAAATAGTTAAAAATAATACACAATTATAGAAACCTTCATTTTGAGTTGAATGTCCATTGCATTTTTAGTTAACTGATTATTGTATTTGTATTCTTATCGAAGTATTAACTATATAACATATGTTTCATTCCGATCCCTATTAAAATAATTTATTGGTTCGTTTCTACGTACAACTTACAACATCATACAAACCAAACATCCTAAGTTATTTTGAATAACATATAATTTTAGTATTTTAACTACGCAACTTAATTTCTTGCACAACACGCGGAGATTCTCATAGTATATTATAAAAGAAGCAAAAATGCATCATGTACATTCATTTGAAACTCTCAAAACTTTTCATCGTTTTTTATGTAATATACTAAACTTCATTATTGTTAATCGATATATATATATATATATATATATATATATATATATATATATATATATCTTATAAAGGAGGGCATTCAAATGAATGTCGTTGAAGATAAGTCATCATTCTTGAACCATATTCATTTTAAACTCCCCAACTCTTCACCTTATGTCAGTTAAATGATTATTTAACTGAAAGCTTTTATGTATATAAGAAGAAATTTTTTTGCCTTTTTTTATTTTCGTTATCTATATTGCATTTGAATGAAAAAGTTTGAAATATGTTTGTTTTCTTCTTTCCACATCGTTTTTCCTTCTATTTTGTTTGAATTTCATTTGAAGTTTATTGTCTAAATTAGTCAATCCAACATTTTTTGGTATTTAGAGATGATGAAGAATTGTGTCAGGTATTATAGGCAAAAGAAAAGTGTTGTCAATTTTAATGTGTTATGTATTGAAAGTGTGTTTTCAATTTTAGGTGAATGTTGTATATTTAAAGATGAAAGAAAGGTGTTGTAAAATTTGATGTTTTTGAATTGTGTTATGAATATAAATGTGTTTCAAGTGTGTTTTTGAAAGAAAAAATGAGATGAAAAATTTACTTTTAATGGGTTATGCTCATATTTATGAAATAAATACAAGGCATAACATGTTTAAAACACTATAAATTTTATATGTTTTGAAATGTTGTTTAAACAAATAAATAATATAAAAAGAACAATAAGTTTTGTGACAAAATAACTATTTTTCGATTGTTATTCTTCAAATTGATGATCAAGAATTATGTTGCGATAAAAAATAATAAATTAACTACATTATCGGTTGGTGTAAATTAATTCAAAAGGTGATTATTAAAATACATTTAAAGAATTCTTATCTTTTTTTTTTAATTTTGTTTGAAAAGTTTGCACTTATTAAGATATCTTAAAATCATGGATTTGCAAGGTCATGAGAATATATTTTAAACTCTTTTGAATTCAATTTTTTCTATCTATTTATTCATTTGTTTGTAAATGGTGCTATGCATTGCATCTGTAAATTCATGCTGAAGGTAATATCATATATTACGATTTGATTCAACTATCTTTTTTCCCTAAAAGATACTATAAATAAATACAATACAAAGAACAATTATTAGTTAGTTGCAAATTAACCGAATTTGTTTTCAACACTTTTATGAAAATTGGTTATCATCATTTGAGTTTTATTCTTGGATAAAAAAACATTATTAGGTTTTTTCAATGATTGTGTTATTGTAATTTAATACATATAAATGTCATTTTTTTAACACAAAACAGTAGATATACATAATTAAGTTTGTAATAATTGGTTTTAAGGTTTTTGGTATAATATTTAGTCTAAAATTAGATGATTACATTAGTCATTTAATTTACTTAAACACATTTTAATATTTTAGTCTTATTTAATTAATTCTTATAAGTATCAACTAAGTTTCGTGATTGAAAAAACATTACTGGTTTCCTTTTAAATACTTTAATTGGAATTTGAAATTTTGAAATATTAAAATAGAATTTCAATGCAATTAATAATTTTTTATTACATCAATATGGTTAAAGATATATATTTCAATTACTCTTATGAATACTCACTTAAATAATCACCATTTATATAATAACTTAGACCATTTTACAAATTTTCTTATATAAATAATACATATAGAACATTGACACACATAATATTTTTTAAAACTTGCACCACGCGCGGGCATTCGCCTAGTACCATACATACTTTTAAAGCTAACATTTTTTCTTGAATCTCATGCATTTGAAACCCCCTTTTTTAACTTCCTCAAACCACATTCATTTGAAACCTCATTTTTTAACTAATGCAACTCAAAAGTTTTCTTAATTATGATTTAACACTCAAAAGTTTTATAACTTATATTATGTTTAATTAGCATTTAGTGAAAAGTTTACTATTAAAAGACCAATCTTTTGGGAAGACATGCATACAAATCATATACAAATTTCACATACATACATATAAAGCTAGCATTTTTTCTTGCATCTCATGCATTTGAAACCCTTTTTTTTAACTTCCTCAAACCACAATCATTTGAAACCCCCCTTTTTTAACTAATGCAACTCAAAAGTTTTCTTAATTATGATTTAACACTCAAAAGTTTTATAACTTATATTATGTTTAATTAGCATTTATTGAAAAGTTTACTATAAAAATGTCAATCTTTTGGGAAGATATGCATACAAATCATATACAAATTTCAGAAAGAAAACAAACTTAAAGGTTTTTGTGTTGGGTTGAGGTCTTATGACAACTTTTGGAGATATGCTATTATAATAGAGCTTTTAATTTGCAAGTTTGTTATACTAAATCGTTTTTATATTTTCTTCATTTTTGGAATATTGTAATACAGTCGTTGTATATTGTGGTTTAATCGTTAATATATTGATCATATGTTATATAGGGTGATGTCGAAAATATTTAATTAAATATTTTAAATATGTTTTTTTTTTGTTTTGTAATTATACCGTTTCAAAAAGACAATTAATTAAAACACATACATATGTTATACGTACTTTCCATCTCTCTCTCTTTCTTTCTTTCTCTCTCTCTCTCTCTCTCTCTCTCTCTCTATATATATATATATATATATATATATATATATATATATATATATATATATAATAGAGGTCAAAACACTTCAACCAAAATTCATTTAAAATCTAATATTTCAAATGCTTTTTAATAATGATTGTTAAAATTTCAACATGTGTTACTTAATTGATTGATTAATATAAATATTAATGTTTTGAAACTCCTAACTCTTAAACTTATATTATTTAATTTGTTAGTTAACTAAAATATTTTTCCTACATAAAGATAACATTTTTATGTTTGGTTACTCATATTTGTTTTTGTAATTAGAAAACGAGGTGTTAATAGAATGACTACTTCAATTTCACATAGGAATCGATACAACTAGAGAGGTATATTGTCTTTAACCGGTGGTAGGTGATCCACATACCCTTTTTAATTATTTATATTAATTCTTAGTAATATCTATTTTATATTCATATTCACCTTAATTTTTTAGGTACAAATTAAGGAAGAGGATTCTCGGCGCACCAACATAAAGTCAAACGTACGCCTTGCAAAATATGTAATGAAAATTAAATATCATATTTACTAATCGACTTATTTTAAAACTCTTGATGACATTTATGTATAATGATATATTTTGTATGACTTCATTCTTAATTTCAATGTTTAATATTTGAATGTTCATATATGAAACCTTGGATGTTTTGGTGTAATATAATAGTGTAATACAAAGTTTATTAGTTCAATATTGTTTATTAATAGCTCATTCAAAACAACTTATTTCTTATTTTATCCAAAAAATATTATCGGACATAAGAAAAGTAGATTATATTAATGTTATACAAAAACTTATAATATATATTGGATATTATAAAAGTAAAAGTAAAGTTTATAAGGTATGAACTATATTAGATAGTATCAAAATATAAGTTGATGGATTTTTATGTTATTTGATAATTCGGTTAATGCCCAAAACATAACTAAAAACGTAAATTTCAACATATTTTTATTTTTTCCCATAATTATTTTAACCACTTAAATGCATTCTTGCGCAACGCGCGAGGTTACACCTAGTTTATTATAAAAGAGGCCAACTTACTTACACCATATTATTTTGAAACTCTCATATCTTTTCAAATTCGTTCTAATAATGATTTTATTAATTATCCTTTAATTTAATACTAGAACTCTTCAAATTTTCGAATATATAATCACTACGACTCAAATTTTTTTTTTTAAACTCAAGGTACTAATGGTCATTAATTCACTAATATAGACCTAGTTATTTGTTGTATTTTTTTTTTACTTTTTGGTCTATTTTTCTTATGTCCTTAGAGTTGAGAGAACTCCAACACCTTTTGAGCGCCTTAGAATGCTCTCGGTACCTTTTAGACTTAGAAGGTTAAGACCTTGTGCATTCCCATTAAGTTACGCAAGAGATATGATCCATTTAGTCATTTTAGAGGCTTAAAGTTTAGATCTTTGTTGTTTGGACCGTCTTAATAGATAAAGTTGAAAATTTTATCGATTAAGATGATATTGACAATAAGATTTGAGAAATGGAACCTTGACTTAATGGATTAAATCAAAAACCCTTTTGAAATAGGTCTGGACGCGACGTATATTTTTAAGCTCTTAGAAGAGGGCACATCGTTTTCCTATGATGGGAATTGGGCTCTTAGAAGAGGGCGTGGGGCGCCTTTTGACTTGAGTTTTAACTTTTTGACTAAGTTTGACCTTGGGTCAAACTATAAGGTTTTAGGTTATAGACTGGATTTGATGCTTACTTATTTTCTAGGTGGTTCGTAAGACCGACCTTCACATTATTCGTATGTAGTTGTGATTTCCGGATTCCCGAGAGGTGAGTTTCCTCACTATATTACTTATAACATAGTGTTATGGCATGATTGTATGTTTAGTTAGACTAGTAGGGTCTTTTTGGTTGCTTTTATGATTATATGCTTTGTTAGGCAAGGCTCGTTGGGTTGAAATAGACTCGTTGGACGCGACGTATATTTTCAAGCTCTTAGAAGAGGGCACATCTTTTTCCTGTGATGGAAATTGGGCTCTTAGAAGAGGGCGTGGGGCGCCTTTTGACCCGAGTTTTGACTTTTTGACTAAGTTTGACCTTGGGTCAAACTATAGGGTTTTAGGTTATAGACTGGCGTTGATGCTTACTTATTGTCTAGGTGGTTCGTAAGACCGACCTTCACATTATTCGTATGTAGTTGTGATTTTCGGATTCCTGAGAGGTGAGTTTCCTCACTGTATTACTTATGACATAGTGTTATGGCATGATTGTATGGTTAGTTAGACTAGTAGGGTCTTGTTGGTTGCTTTTATGCTTATATGCTTTGTTGGGCAAGGCTCGTTGGGTTGAAATAGACTCGTTGGACGAGACCCACTGGACGAGGCCCACATGGTTGAAACAAACCAGTTACCATAGTATGTGGATGTGTTGCGTTGTATGTGTTATTTTGGAGAACTCATTAAGCTTTGTGCTTACTGTTTAAGTTCAAATGTTTCAGGTTGTTCTGGAAGTAAATGAAAGAGCACGATGTGATTGCATTGCATCTGCTATTATTTTTTAAAGATTTATGTCACACCCCCAAACCAGAACGGCGGAAATGTTCGGGGGTGGAGGACGTCATGTACAATATCATAACAATGCACAATAGTAAAACAAGCAACAACATCATCCATTGCATTAATAATATAATTTAATACAAGTGTGTATAGTGTAAAGTTTGAAAGACACCAAAATATGAATCAAAATAAAAGACGAGTCTTGAACATGCTTTGTCTTCTCAAAATCTGGTCATCTGTACCTGTCTACTGGTGACCTGAGAATACAAGTTATTTTGAAAGAGTAGATCAGCATTTAAGCTGGTGAGTTTATAAGTATTTTAGTGTCAAATGTTTGCATTAGTTTGATGAAAATGTTTGTAAGTGTTTTGACGTAAATGTTTGTATACTTCCTAGAAAATCCTATATTTTCTACTAAAATAGAAAGTAGTCTTCTACCAAGACCCGACTGTTTTGTATGTTTGTTCTTTCGTAAAGGAATGTTTTCCCAAGTTTATGACTATCATTACTAGCAATTAGTTTACATTACCTTTTATGTGAGAATATTACTATATGAATGTAATGGGAAAAATAAAGATGTACAGTAGTATTGTATAAAGTAACTACTGAAGTACTAACTTCCTTAAAATCCAATTTGTTTAATTAAGGTAAAATGTGATGAAGTTATAACCATGCTTGATTGACTAGTATAAAACACGACGATCAAAAGACATCGAAATGGTATGACATTTGTCACCCGTAGACCTGCAGGTCCCACTGTAGCTAGAAGCAAGGTGTAGGATGGTCAATCCCGTATAGATCTATACACAAACTCACGCTCTCCCTCCAGGAGACTCTGGTTACAAAACGTGACACAACAGTATATTGCTATGCCATGAAGTAGTGGCTCACATTAATGTTATCTTGCTCTTGTTATAGTATGTATGTTTCCTTTCTGTTCTTGTTATAGTATGTTCCTTTCTGTTCTTGTTATAGTATGTTCCTTCCTGTTCTAGTTATAGTATGTTCCTTCCTCTTCTAGTTATAGTATGTTTGAACTGACTCATGTATGAACTGACTCCTGTAAGAACTGACTCATGTAGTTTCACTGTTCTAGAAGTAGTAATTAGTAATCCTCTAAACTATACCTATTATAGTTTACTAGTATGATTGTTTGACGGATACTGATGTATAGAAAAGACTCAATTACTCACCAAGAAACTAAGTTATGAATGAACCTTAAAAATGGGTTTAATATCCACATATGTATTTAATAAGTATAACTATGATTTAACTGACGTTCGGACTAGTGATCCTACCCCGAGCCCACAGCCAAACAAGGAACATGATTCAAGGTATCTACCAATAGTCCTAAGTCTGTTAAAGCATACTTATACGTAAATAGATAGAGGGATATGATTTGATATAAAAGAAGTTTATAAAAGCTTTAAAAGAGTTTTCACAAGTTTTGAGTATAAGAAATCCATTTGGATGTTGTTTTCACATGTAAATGGTTAACACAATTTCATTGTGTTCTACTTGTATTCCCCCCCTAAAAGCATTTAAAAAGCATTTAAAAGTGTAGTTGTAGGGGTATGAACTCACTTGTAGTGAGTGACTCGAATGAAAGATCGATGCAGGATGCTAAGTATGCCAAGTGAAGTCTTGAGCACAAACGGATCCTATTAAGTATATAATGACACATATATGTATACAATTAGTGTATATAACAACTAACATGTAAGGGAAACAACCTTAGGAACTAGGAAACAATCTCAATGAAGTGTTAGAATCACATATGATTGATTGAATGGAGTTCACGGCCACACAAGGAAGTGTTCACGACCTTAGAAGGGTTCACGGCCATAGAACACTTGATGTGTTCACGACCCAACCTTGTTCTTTTGAAGGGTTCACGGCCATGGAAGGAGGGTTCACGGCCAAAGCTTGATCTTATGAAGGGTTCACGGCCCAATGAAGGGTTTGATGGGTTTTGAGCAAAACATCATTCCTATGGTGTACATGCAAACCCTAATAGCTTTTGGATCTAGTTTGTCTAATGAACATGCAATTGAATATCCAAAGCTTTAAACCCTAGATCTAGCATACAATTAATCATATTAACATGTGAAAGGGTTTTAGATCTTACCTTGATTGTTATGTAGCAATAACAATCTCAAATCCTCCTTGTAATGGATTTAGAAAGCTTAGAGTCACAAGCGTCACTCCTCTAATGGCTCACAAACACCAAGAGCAAGAGGATGAAGAATAAGGAGAGAGGAGGCTGCCCAAAACGTCCAGAAACCCTAGTGGAACTCTTAGCCACGTTTTTGGGGCTTAAGGGTACTATATATACATGTAGGCTATTAGGGTTTTCAACTAGGAAACCCTAATCTGACTGCTTAAGCCCTAAGCAGCCCATGGACCCTTTTAGAATATCCCTTGGACGATTTCTAATGGGTTTCCCCATAGAATTCGTCTAACCTATTATTCCAAAATGATCCATAGCCCAAATGCAATTATCTTATAATTACAGTTCCAGTCCCTTAAGTTTAATTAATCTCTTTTAGCCACAAAATTAATTCTTAATTAATTATTGACTAATATTAATTAAACAATATGATTTCTCCTTTAATATATTATTCTCATAACATATTAATAAATCATAATTAATCCTTTCTCTTCATAATTCATCCTATCAAGTTGCTTTGGTGAAGGCAACCCAAAAGGACCATGCACCATCGGGTCAAGTACATACCAAAATAGTTATGGACTTAGACACTAATCCAACAGTCTCCCACTTGGATAAGTCTAATAACTATTCTGCGTATGACTTCAGATCCTGATCCGCAATCGTAGCTTTCAAAAATCGCTGTCAACTCTGATCCTATCAGAAGTGTGTCCTTTAGATAAGGGATCATATATTCCTCCATTCTAGATATCGTATAGACGTGAGACATGGATTAAAATCATTCTCTCAGTCTATGTGTTGTTTCCCGATTTCTGATTTACGACGACTGACTAATTGAACAAATCAAATTAGCCCTGGCCCGGCCGAGCACTTTCCTTTGTCATCACTAAATCATCGAGGGGCCCACAGATATCGCTTTTATCCCACATTGGGTAAAAGGAACGGATTAACTTTGACTCAATGCTCGCTTGTACTCACTCACCGAATCACACATAACAATACGTTTTATAACACCAAGTTACTGGTGCGTTTACATATTATCAATGCGCAACCGACTCACAAGATACAACTCACACATCTCGGTTTCAAGAATATAAGATATTATCGTCTCACCAATCACTCGTGATAAAATCCATGAAGCGATCCAAGTGAGTGTGGGTTTAATCCAATGCTCAAATCATATTCGTAAGCACTCATGAACGTTGTAGCAACCTTTTGCTATGTCTAATACACTTTAGACAATCTACACACCAATTCATGACAATCTTCTTTCATACCTACTCCCAAAGTATGAGCGATTGTGGAACGTTCAAATAATTCGATTATTCTCAATAACTCAATTATTTAGGAAGTCAAAACATGCAAATTGAAACACAAGAATAATACTAATCTTATATGGCCCCAAACTTTGAGTATAAATAAAACACTTTTATTTAATCACCATATTGATTACTCATTATTTATTGTTTCGGTTAATCAACTTCTTACTTGAATTATAACGACAATTGTCCCATGCTCTTAGCATGCACACCATGTTTACTTATGGTCCTTACTCTGTAAAATAATATAATTGAACAACATTTTCAATCACACTCATTTTACAATTTCCAATCCTTACCACAAATATAAGAATACCAAATTCTTGCCACTTATAGAACATGTTAGATTCTAACACTTTGTGCAACAGTCCTTTCGTAATGTCATGGCACAAAAGTCACAAAGACTCGGCCAATGAAATCACAAAATGCTCTATTTACAAGACAATTCCATAGACATGAAGTCTCACATTCAAAGTACATTCCTTTGAACATCCTTCTTGCATAAAAGTTTCTAATCTAGACATATAGATTCTTAACGTCCAACTCCCAATCTGGAAACATTTCCATATTTCCCATATAACAACTCATTATTAATAGAATCATATCTAATGATAATAATGTCAATATGGTCCTTCCATTATTATACTTCCAACTGTTCACAAGTGATCAATCCTTGGCGAACCTTAGATTATCCTTGACAGTGGTTTAACTAATTCAGTCAAATCCGATTCTAGTCCTCTTTCCCTCTTAATGCCCTAGGCATTCGGAAAATTTTAGAACGGTCGAATATTACAATGACATGATACTTTACCAGTCTTTTGCTATAATATTTCTATTTGCCATGTTCTCACGATTCGAACTATGAAAAGGGATGTCGTAATCATAATCGAGTGTGAGAATGCAACAAATATTTCCATATATAGAATTCTCTTACGTTGAATCCTTTCAACATAACATCCATATATCCTTTTGACTAAATTTGATCAAAATTTATCGATCTAAGCCTTTAGATTTGAAAAGAAGTATAACATTCTCTCCCTTAATTATAGCAAAACAACTTTTCAACCTATGCAACTTTGCAAAGTGAAATTTTTGTTTTCTATAATTAATATTGCTATCTTGCAATAATAATCATGCTCCCACTAACATGATGATTATATCCATACTAGCATAACATTTATGCTCCCACTAGCTTTGACACGTATTCAGAAACTAGCTAAACTTCGAGAAAACAATACTTATTGACTTCCAAAGTTCATTGTTTCTAATACGATATGCTTTGATAAGCTTTTATCTAAGCATCTCAAACTCATACACCCTTCTTTAGACAGCTCGCATGTGTGTCTAAACAATTCCAGAACTTTTAGCAATAAGTCTCGATTGTTCAAACTAATTGTCAAATCTCACAATTCGAACTATGAAAAGGGATGCCGTAATCATAATCGAATTTGAGAATGCAATTTACATAATCGCTATCTCCTAAAAATCTCTCTTAGCGAAAGCGTTTCCTCACAATCATTTTCATGAAGGAGAGAAACCTTATGACACTTAGATTTTATGGTGCATGTGTTACTATCCATGCAAATTTGTCATAATCATAATCGTAAGATAATGTTCGTGACAAATTCAACCTCTTATGGACAGAACTTGTTCATTCTTAATTTCTTGCCATCAAGGGTCCCACCATTGCTTCCAAGTTATTTAGCAGCTCACCTATGCCAGTCAATGTACTTTCATTGATCAAGGTGTTTGCCCTTATGCATTTAATTGAGAATTCGTAGAACTCATATGCATAATCACTCAACTGGATTGGCACATAAATAAAATTTTGTCAACACGATAGGTTACAATCCTCAAGTCGTGTGCTAGTGTTTAATAGGTTTTCTTCTTGATTTGTTCTTGAAACTTTTCAAGATCCTTTGACTCCCACTGACCTCTTGACATATAAGATTCTCTTGTCAAGAAACATTTATTGACAAACAAATACTCAAGAGTTAGTGTGTGTCTTTATCAAGACAAACCTACTCACAATTTGGTTACTAGTTGGTCTTTGTCTTATTCAAGACATCACAACTTACAAAAAATGTGCAAGTGTAAGAACATTTCTACTTAAGATTATCTCACTTAAATCACAATCTTAGAGTATAACTCTAAGACTTGATATTGGAACGAAGTATGATACATCTTATCGACTTAACCATTTCTACAATTCACCATTCCTCTTCTTAGCCAAACTAGTGAACTAAGGTATCCTTAGAGGATGAATTGTAAGACAATCATAAAACACGATACAAAAGTACTCTCCCTTCTTCTTAGATTGGAGAACCCTTTATCTTTTCTGCCTTCATCGATTCTTCTTATTCGTTCTGCTATTCATTGAAACTTTTCAATAATTCAGAATTACACTTAATCTTGTAAGCATAATCATGTTTACTAGACTTTTAGTAAATCATGACGAATAAACTTATCGTTCTTTGTGGTGGATTTGACCAGTGCACAACATTGTGTACCAGATTTCCTAGTCCTTTACTTGACTCACATACTTATGTGAACAAGGAATTAGTCTCAATTTCCCAAATACGAAGGTTCTCATTCATCACACAATACTAGTTGCATGATTCCAAGTTTCTGTCCAATTGAAACTTGGGTGATGAGAAACTTTCCTCATTTGGTAAATTTCTGACATTACCACAAATAATGTAACTAAGAATCAAATCCATTCATAATATTGCTAACAGTAGAACCATTCAAACACCAATTCTCATAAAATCCATCGCAAGGAAATATAAATAAGATAAATAAAAATTTATTTTATTGCGGAAAATATTGTCCTTACAACACGATTACAAATGAAAACTATGTAAATATTACTTAGCAATCTATCCTAACTCTAAAGTAGTAGCTCAAACAATTTGATCTTTGAATCATGGGATCAAAATCCATTTCTTCATTACCAGATTTAGCTCACTTCTTTCCTTTTAAGCTTCCCTTTTCTTCGATTCTACAAAACACCAAATGTAATCATGTATTAAGAATCTAAAAGGAACTTAATGGAGTAGGATAGTGGATTTTACCTGATGCAAAGTCATACATCTTGACTCTCCCATCTCTTAGATCTGTCAGGTAGTCAGGGCAGCTTCGTAACCAATGCCCGCTCTTTTGGCAGTAGAAACATATGGATTCTCTTGGAATGGTACAAGGGACTATATCAGACTCAGCCTTTCTCTTGCGTAGAGAAAACTTTTCTGGACTTCCATTGTTACCATTTCCCATAGAGGGTTGGGATATTAATTTACCGGACAGATTTGCTGACCGGTGCGCCAAATCATTTCTGATTTAGGAGCAATAACCAAATGAGTCAAATGAGTAAGGGTCATGTCGTGGTCCATCATATAGTACTCTCTAACGAACTTACCATATGATTCGGGAAGTGACTGAACATCCAACTTCCTAACAATCACAATCTATCAATATGTAACCTTTTATCCAAGACATGAGCACATATAGACTTTCCATTTTCATGTCTTTTTCCAATAAGGCTTGAGTGACCTTGAACTTTTCAAGTCTTCGAACATGTGGGTCAGGGAGAATTATTGGAGGAGGTGGAGGAATAGAAGCATGATTTCTATTTCCACAATCCAATCATGGAACATCATCTTCATTTGGAAAACTTTTTCCAACGGATTTAGGAAGACCATAGTTGTCAGACTTTGACATCTATAAGACGGGAGAAAATTCAAGTTTAGTTGATTGAGTCCTCAATAAAACACCCAAATGAGATATTAAGGCTAGGACCCAACACAATATCCTACAAATTGGAAGAGGGATGTCGTAATCCAACTCGCAGAATATTTGAAGGTAAGTGAATGACGATTCACTAATTTTCCACCATGAAAAACGAAAAAGAATTTAAGTTTTAAATGTATTGAAAATTCCTAGATCTTTTGAGATTCATTGAATTTTTCAATGTCATGTTTAATCTCGATTATGCCCTTCATTTGTGACTGGGATGCCGAGGATCACAAATAAGGTGTGAATAACCATGCGAATATACATGATGCCCTTAATGTTACAGTCACCTAATCGACGTGCCGGTTAACCACACACGCTCCATCGATCTATGACAAACATCGAGTCACCCTTCGCTACCAATGCCAAACCCAACTTAGTGTGCCGGTTAGCCACACACGCTCCACTAATTGTCTCGACAAGGGTACAAAGTGTAATTCCATGGAATTGCATCGATTTCACTTTTTCCTAAAGTAACTAAGATTTGGGGATTTAGTAAAAACATTTAGTTACTTTATTCATTATACTTTTAATGAGGAGAGGGTTCGCCCTATCCTACCCGTTCGGCTAACGACCCTCCACCAGTCAAGAGTGCGGTGGGTAAGAGTGGATACCCATTCAATCGCCATTTTATAGGCAATTTCCTTAAACACCTCTTATAGATCAGCTTCGTAAATGAGGCCTACTAACGGTAAGACTAGCAGTTTAAGTTATACATATATAATATTAGACTTTTAATGTTATATATAGTATAGGGTGTATTTTATACTTTTAAAATACTAGGTGGTTTAATTTTATAAGTTACACTTTTAATTTAAATTAAATTGTAAACCAAAACTTTATGGATTTATTAAATCTCTTTTAATTATACACTTTAATTAATTAATAAAACCATAAGGGTGTGATTTGAACCTTTCAAAAGAATACTAGGGTTTTAGAATTTAACATTTTAAATTAAACTTTTAACCAACTCTTAAATTCCAAAAACTTGAGGGCATGTTTTGAAACATTTCAAAACATTAGGGTTTAACTTATTTAAATTTTCAAAAACAAAACCTTTAAGTTCAAATTTAAACTATAAAACCTAAAGGGATTAATTTGAAACTTTTCCAAACTTTATCAAGAATATTCCAGATCACATAATTCAAATAAGGCAATTAACAATTAATTGGTGGTTATCTAATTAGATCTAGTTCAAATTCTTGCAAGATAATGATCAAATAATTCAAATAATTTAACATTTATCAAATAAGGTAACAATTATCTAATTAGATGACCAAAATCTTTTATTTTGACAAAGATAATCCTAAAGAATCAATAAAATCCGTATTTTATTAATTTTAAACAATTATGGCAATTATCCTAAGTCAAAAAAGGTAAAAATCCCGAAATCTGCTCTAACTGACGCTCGAACTCGCCGAGTTCCTCTATGGACTCGCCGAGTTGGAGCTACTCACCGAGTCCACATTGGAACTCGCCGAGTTCATCAGTCAGGGGCCAAAAAAATCGATTTTTCAAGCAAGCAATGAACAATTAAGCATCAATTCATTAACAAACAGCCCTAGGCTCTGATACCACTGATGGGTTTTGAGCAAAACATCATTCCTATGGTGTACATGCAAACCCTAATAGCTTTTGGATCTAGTTTGTCTAATGAACATGCAATTGAATATCCAAAGCTATAAACCCTAGATCTAGCATACAATTAATCATATTAACATGTGAAAGGGTTTTAGATCTTACCTTGATTGTTATGTAGCAATAACAATCTCAAATCCTCCTTGTAATGGATTTAGAAAGCTTAGAGTCACAAGCGTCACTCCTCTAATGGCTCACAAACACCAAGAGCAAGAGGATGAAGAATAAGGAGAGAGGAGGCTGCCCAAAACGTCCAGAAACCCTAGTGGAGCTCTTAGCCACGTTTTTGGGGCTTAAGGGTACTATATATACATGTAGGCTATTAGGGTTTTCAACTAGGAAACCCTAATCTGACTGCTTAAGCCCTAAGCAGCCCATGGACCCTTTTAGAATATCCCTTGGACGATTTCTAATGGGTTTCCCCATAGAATTCGTCTAACCTATTATTCCAAAATGATCCATAGCCCAAATGCAATTATCTTATAATTACAGTTCCAGTCCCTTAAGTTTAATTAATCTCTTTTAGCCACAAAATTAATTCTTAATTAATTATTGACTAATATTAATTAAACAATATGATTTCTCCTTTAATATATTATTCTCATAACATATTAATAAATCATAATTAATCCTTTCTCTTCATAATTCATCCTATCAAGTTGCTTTGGTGAAGGCAACCCAAAAGGACCATGCACCATCGGGTCAAGTACATACCAAAATAGTTATGGACTTAGACACTAATCCAACAGGGTTCACGGCCGTAAATGAGTATCCCATGCCTTCCCAAAGTCTATCACACAGGCTCGCAACATATCTTCCAGAGCTTGAATTGTACTCATGTCCAGCCTAGTTCCTAGGGAACTTTGTAGCGACTGCCAGAATCGTGAAGTGAATCTACTATCTCTATCGGAGATAATAGATATGGGAACACCATGCATTCGTACAATCTCCCTAATGTAAGTTCTGGTTAGCTTCTCCATCTTGTCAGTTTCTTTGATAGGCAGGAAGTGTGCGGACTTGGTTAACCTGTCTACGATCACCCAAAGGGTATCGAGACCACCCGTTGTCTTGGGCAAATTGGTTATGAAGTCCATTGTGATCCGCTCCCATTTCCATTCTGGTATTTCCGGTTGTTGAATTAAACCTGAGGGTTTCTGGTATTCGACCTTAACCTTGGTGCAAGTAAGACAGTTACTCACGAAGGTAGCAATTTCTGCTTTCATGTTAGGCCACGAGTATAACTTTTTGAAATCCAGATACATCTGATCTGAACCTGGGTGGACATGTCACACCCCCAAACCAGAATGACAGAAACATTCGGGGGCGGATGACTTCACGTAGTATCATAACAGTTAAATATTTGTAAAGAAAGTAAACTCAACCATCATAAATATAATAAAAAGTTACATTGTTGCAAGTAATACATGTTTCAAAAGAATATTACAAATATGGTGATTTAAAATGTTTTGATAACTGACGCCTTAGCGTTCCTTCTCCAAAAGCTGATGTTTACCTGTATTACTGATTCCCTGAGAAATACAAGTAGTTTTGAAAAAGTGTCAACAATTAAGTTGGTGAGTTCATAAGCGTTTTTGTACTGGAATTTGTATGTCTTTCGGTAAAAATAATTGAACGTGTTTTCCAGAAAATCCAATATTTTCTATGTATGTGTGATATTTGAAAAAGTTCCAAAGGCTGGAATGCAATAGTATCTTTCATGCTAAAATGGTGAAAGTGGATTTATACATATATAATGTAATTAGTGAATGCATTTAGGAGTCTCGTAAAACAAAAATATTTCGATACTCCATGTGAGTTTTATAACCATGCTATTGACCCAGACTGCCTGTAACAACGTTCTTCAGGCGTTGCAGTGTTATGACGTTTGTCACCCCAAACCTGCCGGTCTAGCTGTAGCGAACAGTTTATGTGCGGGATTTTCAATCCCGTATAGATCTATACACAAGTATCACGCTCTCCCTACAAGAGATTATGGTTTATAATACAGGACTTGAAATGCGTAATTGAGAGTACGGTGAAGTCGGATGTCTCACAAAACTTAGTATCAATAGATTTACGGAATGAAAAGTCCACATTTCTTGTAAATGAAAGTATTTCCTTTTTACAGTGTTTATGTAAAGAAGTCATGAATAACTCGTAAACTATACCCATTATAGTTTTTCGAAAGCGTGTTCCATTTGGTGATAAAAACTCGGTGTAATACCAACTTTGCATGTAAAGTGTAACATTGGTATTAATGTTGTTTAACATTTATAAACAAAATGTAGGTAAAGTATTTGAAACCATATGTAACGATGCGTATTTTAACATAAGTTTTCTCGTGTTTCACTTGTATTTCCCCCCCCCCCCCCTAAAACATGAAAAGATGTGAAAATGTAGGGGTATGAACTCACCTGGAAAGTGTGGTGATTTGAAGAAAACAAGATTTTCTCAGGCGGCACTTCGACCGGAAAGTGGTGAATTTTTCGTGAATCTCGGAGCTTCGGACCTTCGTCGGGACTTGGATACGGAACCGGGGCGTCGGGGTAGTCTCGGGATAGTAGAAGTATGAAATTAGGGAGAGAAATTGAGGAATGAGCAAGTAAAAGTCGGAAGTCTCGCATTCTATTTATAGAAAGGCTGCCAGGCTTCGTACGCTGGGCGTACTCCGAAGTACGCGGGGCGTACCCTCGTACGCGGGCCGTACGTCAGCGATGACGTCTCCGGTCGCCGGTCTTCGGATGGGACGGTAGTAGAGGCATAGGAGCGATGTGGCCGATCCGAGGCCTTGCATTGGGTACGCTGGGCGTACTCCGGAGTACGCTGGGCGTAACCCTTCGGATAAGCCTCGAAGTTTGTGCCCAAAACTTCAAAAATGCGTAACTTTCGCATACGAGCTCCGTTTTCGACGTTCTTTATATCCACACGTAGGTGAGAATATATTCTACAACTTTCATTTAGACTCCGTCGACAAATTTTGAATTTATTGTTAATTATATTTTGTTTAATAGTTCGGGACAGGATATATCCGTTAAAAATTCATAACTTCTTCATCCGATGTCCGTTTTCGTCTGTCTTTTTACCGTTGTACTACTAATGTCGAGATCTTCGATTCTCGTTTAGGTTGCATCGGCTAAAAATCGTTCGATCTTTATTTCGAATTTTTAGCTGTCTACTTGTGTTCTGAAACGTATAAAAATCATAACTTCCTCATACGAAGTCAGATTTGGACGTTCTTTTTATGTATGCTCACGGTTTGTTATTATCTACGAATTTCGTTTAGATACTTAAGGCTAAAAAGTATTTTATTGAAATTTCCCTTTTTACGCTTAACAGTGTTTTACCGGTTGTGTCGCGGATTTTCGATTGGTCATAACTTCTTCGTTATAACTCGGATTTGAGTGTTCTTTATATTTCTGAAAACCTTGACACGATATCTAACACTTTCTGTATCCCAAATGAGACTTTAGAACACTTCATTTTTGACGCTTATTTTATTGATTCAAAATAGTTTATAATATTTGACTTTTTGAACATTACATTGACTCGGAATATCGGGTTGTCACATCATCCCCCCGTTAGAGGGAATTTCGTCCCGAAATTTAATCTAAGACATAGTTTATGGACTAGGAAAAAGATGCGGGTCCTTTTGTTTCATCTGATCCTCGCGTTCCTAGGTGTATTCAGGTCCTCGCTTGGCATTCCAACGAACCTTCACAATGGGTATGCGACTTTGTTTAGTTATTTTAATTTCCCGATCCATGATTTTACTGGCTCTTCTACGAAGTGGAGACTCTCGTTGATTTCAATTTCGTCAAGAGGGATGACGAGGGTCTCATCGGACAAGCACTTCTTTAGGTTCGACACGTGAAAGGTAGGGTGTGCGTTATTGAGTTCTTGCGGTAATCGAAGTTTGTATGCCACCGGGCCGATCCTGGCAAGGATCTCGAATGGTCCAACATACCTAGGGTTTAGTTTCCCATGCTTTCTGAAACGTATTAATCCCTTCCAGGGTGAGACTTTCAATAGTACCCGGTCCCCAACCTGGAATTCCAAGGGTTTCCGTCTTTTATCCGCATAACTCTTTTGTCTGTCTCTTGAAGCCTTTAGTCGTTCTCGGATTTGGAAAATCTTCTCGATACTTTCCCTTATGATTTCTGGGCTAGTGAGAGTGTTGTCTGGTACTTGACCTCTAGCTAGTTGCGTGTCACCCACTTCAGCCCAGCACATAGGTGATCTGCACTTACGGCCGTAGAGGGCTTCGAATGGAGCAACCTTGATGCTAGTGTGATAGCTATTATTGTACGAGAACTCGACCAATGGTAAATTAGTATCCCATGCCTTACCAAAATCTATCACACAAGCTCTTAGCATATCTTCTAAGGTTTGAATGATTCTCTCACTCTGGCCGTCGGTTTGTGGGTGGTAGGCGGTACTCATGTCCAGCCTCGTTCCTAGAGATTTTTGTAGTGACTGTCAGAACCTCGAGGTGAATCTACTATCTTGGTCTGAGATAATAGATATTGATAAACCATGCAGTCGTACAATCTCTCTGATGTATGTTCTAGTTAGTTTCTCCAGCTTATCCGTTTCCTTTATTGGTAGGAAGTGCGCGGATTTGGTTAACCTGTCGATGATCACCCAGATGGTGTCAAGTCCACCCACTGTCTTGGGTAACTTGGTTACGAAATCCATGGTTATCCGCTCCCACTTCCACTCGGGTATTTCAGGTTGCTACAATAATCCCGAGGGCTTTTGGTACTCTACCTTGACTTTGGCGCAAGTCAGACATTTGGCTATATGGGTAGCAATTTCAGCTTTCATGTTTGGCCACCAATACAGTTTCTTGAGATCCAGATACATATTTTCTGAACCGGGATATACGGAGTATCGAGTCTTATGGGCTTCATTCATGACAACATCTCTGAATCCACCAAACTTCGGCGTCCAGATCCGATTCATGAAGTAACGGACTACGTCATCCTTGACTTCAAGATTCTTATCCATTCCTCTTAAGGCCTCCTCCGTCACATTTTCGGATTTCAAGGCTTCTATTTGAGCTTCCTTGATTTGCATGGACAGGTGTGAATGGATCGTCATGGTTAAGGATTTCACTCGGCGGCCCGAGTATTCCTTTCGGCTGAGGGAATCCGCTACTACATTAGCTTTTCCGGGATGATAACAAATTTCGCATTCGTAATCGTTCAGTAGTTCTACCCATCATCTTTGCCTCATGTTGAGTTCCTTTTGATTGAGGATGTGCTGGAGGCTCTTATGGTCGGTGAAGATTGTACATTTCGTGCAGTAGAGATAGTGTCTCCAGATCTTTAGAGCGAAAACGACTTCCCCTAGTTCGAGATCATGCGTGGTATAGTTGACCTCGTGCGTCTTGAGTTGTCTCGAGGCGTATGCGATGACCTTCCCTCCTTGCATTAGGACACATCCAAGTCCTTGGTTTGGCGCATCACAGTAGACTACAAAGTATTTTGTTCCTTCTGGCAAAGATAATATAGGTGCGCTACATAGGGCTCGCTTTAGTGTTTGGAATGCAACGTCTTGTTTTTCTCCCCAGCTGAAGGTTACACCCTTCTGAGTCAGAGTGGTAAGTGGCTTAGCAATCTTCGAGAAGTTTTGTATGAACCTCCGGTAATACCCAGCGAGGCCCAAGAATTGTCGGATTTCCGTTGGAGTCCTTGGAGTTGTCCAGTTCTCGATTGCCTTGATTTTGGAAGGGTCCACGTGTATCCCCTCCTTGCTGACCACGTGACCTAGGAAATCTACTTTCCGAATCCAAAATTCGCACTTCGATAATTTCGCGTATAGCTTCTCTGTCCTTAATGTTTCCAAGACCTGTCGGAGGTGTTGGCTATGCTCCTCTTTACTCCTTGAATAGATGAGTATATCATCTATGAACACGATCACAAATTTGTCCAGAAAAGGACAACATACTCAGTTCATCAAGTCCATGCACACCGCCGGTGCGTTTGTCAATCCAAAGGGCATCACTGCTACATTAGCTTTTCCGTGATGATAACAAGTTTCGCATTCGTAATCGTTTAGTAGTTCTACCCATCGTCTTTGCCTCATGTTGAGTTCCTTTTGATTGAGGATGTGCTGGAGGCTCTTATGGTCGGTGAAAATTGTACATTTCGTGCCGTAGAGATAGTGTCTCCAGATCTTTAGAGCGAAAACGACTTCTCCTAGTTCGAGATCGTGCGTGGTATAGTTGACCTCGTGCGTCTTGAGTTGTCTCGAGGCGTATGCGATGACCTTCCCTCGTTGCATTAGGACACATCCAAGTCCCTGGTTTGACGCATCACAGTAGACTACAAAGTATTTTGTTCCTTCTGGCAAAGATAATATAGGTGCGCTGCATAGGGCTCGCTTTAGTGTTTGGAATGCAACGTCTTGTTTTTCTCCCGAGCTGAAGGTTACACCCTTCTGAGTCAGAGTGGTAAGTGGCTTAGCAATCTTCGAGAAGTTTTGTATGAACCTCCGGTAATACCCAGCAAGGCCCAAGAATTGTTGGATTTCCGTTGGAGTCCTTGGAGTTGTCCAGTTCTCGATTGCCTTGATTTTGGAAGGGTCCACGTGTATCCCCTCCTTGCTGACCACGTGACCTAGGAAATCTACTTTCCGAATCCAAAATTCGCACTTTGATAATTTTGCGTATAACTCTTTTGTCTGTCTCTTGAAGCCTTTAGTCGTTCTCGGATTTGGACAATCTTCTCGATACTTTCCCTTATGATTTCCGGGCTAGTGAGAGTGTTGTCTGGTACTTGACCTCTAGCTAGTTGCGTGTCACCCACTTCATCCCAGCACAGAGGTGATCTGCACTTACGGCCGTAGAGGGCTTCGAATGGAGCAACCTTGATGCTAGTGTGATAGCTATTATTGTACGAGAACTCGACCAATGGTAAATGAGTATCCCACGCCTTACCAAAATCGATCACACAAGCTCTTAGCATATCTTCTAAGGTTTGAATGATTCTCTCACTCTGGCCGTCGGTTTGTGGGTGGTAGGCGGTACTCATGTCCAGCCTCGTTCCTAGAGATTTTTGTAGTGACTGCCAGAACCTCGAGGTGAATCTACTATCTCGGTCTGAGATAATAGATATTGATAAACCATGCAGTCGTACAATCTCTCTGATGTATGTTCTAGTTAGTTTCTCCAGCTTATCCGTTTCCTTTATTGGTAGGAAGTGCGCGGATTTGGTTAACTTGTCGATGATCACCCAGATGGTGTCAAGTCCACCCACTGTCTTGGGTAACTTGGTTACGAAATCCATGGTTATCCGCTCCCACTTCCACTCGGGTATTTCAGGTTTCTACAATAATCCCGAGGGCTTTTGGTACTCTACCTTGACTTTGGCGCAAGTCAGACATTTGGCTATATGGGTAGCGATTTCAGCTTTCATGTTTGGCCACCAATACAGTTTCTTGAGATCCAGATACATATTTTCTGAACCGGGATATACGGAGTATCGAGTCTTATGGGCTTCATTCATGACAACATCTCTGAATCCACCAAACTTCGGCGTCCAGATCCGATTCATGAAGTAACAGACTACGTCATCCTTGACTTCAAGATTCTTATCCATTCCTCTTAAGGCCTCCCCCGTCACATTTTCGGATTTCAAGGCTTCTATTTGAGCTTCCTTGATTTGCATGGACAGGTGTGAATGGATCGTCATGCTTAAGGATTTCACTCGGCGGCCCGAGTATTCCTTTCGGCTGAGGGCATCCGCTACTACATTAGCTTTTTCGGGATGATAACAAATTTCGCATTCGTAATCGTTCAGTAGTTCTACCCGTCGTCTTTGCCTCATGTTGAGTTCCTTTTGATTGAGGATGTGCTGGAGGCTCTTATGGTCGGTGAAGATTGTACATTTTGTGCCGTAGAGATAGTGTCTCCAGATCTTTAGAGCGAAAACGACTTCTCCTAGTTCGAGATCGTGCGTGGTATAGTTGACCTCGTGCGTCTTGAGTTGTCTCGAGGCCTATGCGATGACCTTCCCTCGTTGCATTAGGACACATCCAAGTCCCTGGTTTGACGCATCACAGTAGACTACAAAGTATTTTGTTCCTTCTGGCAAAGATAATATAGGTTCGCTCCATAGGGATCGCTTTAGTGTTTGGAATGCAACGTCTTGTTTTTCTCCCCAGCTAAAGGTTACACCCTTCTGAGTCAGAGTGGTAAGTGGCTTAGCAATCTTCGAGAAGTTTTGTATGAACCTCCGGTAATACCCAGCGAGGCCCAAGAATTGTCGGATTTCCGTTGGAGTCCTTGGAGTTGTCCAGTTCTCGATTGCCTTGATTTTGGAAGGGTCCACGTGTATCCCCTCCTTGCTGACCACGTGACCTAGGAAATCTACTTTCCGAATCCAAAATTCGCACTTTGATAATTTCGCGTATAGCTTCTCTGTCCTTAATGTTTCCAAGACCTGTCGGAGGTGTTGGCTATGCTCCTCTTTACTCCTTGAATAGATGAGTATATCATCTATGAACACGATCACAAATTTGTCCAGAAAAGGACAACATACTCGGTTCATCAAGTCCATGAACACCGCCGGTGCGTTTGTCAATCCAAAGGGCATCACTGCTACATTAGCTTTTCCGTGATGATAACAAATTTCGCATTCGTAATCGTTTAGTAGTTCTACCCATCGTCTTTGCCTCATGTTGAGTTCCTTTTGATTGAGGATGTGCTGGAGGCTCTTATGGTCGGTGAAGATTGTACATTTTGTGCCGTAGAGATAGTGTCTCCAGATCTTTAGAGCGAAAACGACTTCTCCTAGTTCGAGATCGTGCGTGGTATAGTTGACCTCGTGCGTCTTGAGTTGTCTCGAGGCGTATGCGATGACCTTCCCTCGTTGCATTAGGACACATCCAAGTCCCTGGTTTGATGCATTATAGTAGACTACAAAGTATTTTGTTCCTTCTAGCAAAGATAATATAGGTGCGCTGCATAGGGCTCGCTTTAGTGTTTGGAATGCAACGTCTTGTTTTTCTCCCCAGCTGAAGGTTACACCCTTCTGAGTCAGAGTGGTAAGTGGTTAGCAATCTTCGAGAAGTTTTGTATGAACCTCCGGTAATACCCAGCAAGGCCCAAGAATTGTTGGATTTCCGTTGGAGTCCTTGGAGTTGTGCAGTTCTCGATTGCCTTGATTTTGGAAGGGTCCATGTGTATCCCCTCCTTGCTGACCACGTGACCTAGGAAATCTACTTTCCGAATCCAAAATTCGCACTTTGATAATTTCGCGTATAGCTTCTCTGTCCTTAATGTTTCCAAGACCTGTCGGAGGTGTTGGCTATGCTCCCTATTACTCCTTGAATAGATGAGTATATCATCTATGAACACGATCACAAATTTGTCCAGAAAAGGACAACATACTCGGTTCATCAAGTCCATGAACACAGCCGGTGCGTTTGTCAATCCAAAGGGCATCACTACAAACTCGTAGTGACCATAGCGAGTTCGGAATGCCGTTTTGGGAACGTATCTTTCCAGGACTCGCAGCTGGTGATACCCAGATCTTAAATCGATCTTTGAAAAGTAGCTTGCTCCTTGTAGTTGGTCGAACAGATCGTCTATGCGCGGTAAGGGATATCGGTTCTTGATCGTGAGTTTGTTCAGTTCCCGGTAATCGATGCACATGCGAAAAGATCCGTCCTTCTTCTTTACGAACAGAACCGGTGCTCCCCAAGGTGAGAAGCTCGGTCTGATGAATCCTTTGCTTAAAAGCTCGTTCAGCTGGCTGGATAATTCCTGCATTTCTGCCGGTGCTAGACGGTATGGCGATTTTGCTACTGGGGTAGCCCCGGGAATCAAGTCGATTCTGAACTCGACTTGACGTTCTGGTGGAACTCCTGGAAGATCTTCAGGGGAAATGTCGGGGAAATTGCAGATTTCCGGAATGTCTTTAATGTCTTTCACTTCTTGTTTCTTGTCTACCACGTGGGCTAGGAAGGCATGCTATTCTTTGCGCAGGTATTTTCGGGCTTTGACGCAAGAGATGTGTCACCATAGATGACAAGAGTTTCGTCACTTGGCAGATTAAGGTGAACGGCCCTTTCGTGACACGGTATACCGGCATGGTGAAGGCTTAACCAATCCATACCGATGATGACATCAAAGCTTCTTATGGTGATCGGCATTAGATCGATTTGGAAAAAGTGTTCATTTAGAGCTAGTGTGCAACCTACATACAAATCGTTTGTGCTTTCTGTTTTACCGTTTGCCATTTCTACTGCAAATATCTTATTGAGTGCTTGGGGTTTTTGATTAAGTAAGTGTTTGAATTTATGACTCACGAAATTTTTCTCCGCACCACAGTCAAAGAGTATGCATGCATAAATGTCGTTGAGGAGAAACATACCCGTAACCACTATGGGATCGGCTATTGCCTCGTTCTGCCCTATTGCCAGGACTCTTCCTACGCCGCTAGCATTCTTTTCCTTAGGGCAATCCCTCTTGTAGTGCCCAGTTTCCCCACACCCAAAACATGCCTGGGTCACTCCAGCACCAGGAACTTGGGTGATTGGTCGCGCCGGTGCCTTATAGAAACAAGCAGTGTGCCCTTTCCTGTCGCAGTTTTTACAGTGCATCTCCCGACAATTCCTGTTGTGATGGTAATTGCATTTTTTGCACTTTGGTAAGTTCCCAACATATTGTTTTACCGGCATAGGGGTAACAGGGACAACAGTGGGGGCAGTAGCGGCATGGACTGCCACTATTTGTTTCTTTGAAGGTTCTTGCGAAGTTTAACCTTTCCTCTTGTTCCAATACTTCTTCTTCTTGTTGTTGTTGGCATTGCTATTATTGTTGTTGCTTCCTCTGGTTGGTTCCGGGACGACGGTCGTGACATCTTGGCAGACCCCATGATCAACGAGGGACTGTGCCAGTTGTTTGGCACTGTCGAACGTCGTGGGTTTGGAAGCTAGCACACTTCCTCGAAGCTGGGGCGACAGTCCCCAGATATACCTTTCCACCTTCTTGCTTTCTAGGGCCATCATCCCTGGGCAAAGTGTTGTCAAGTCACTGAACCTATTCGTATAGGTTGTGATGTCCGGGCCCACCATAGTCAAGCCCCAAAGCTCATGTTCAAGCTTCTGAATCTCGCCCCTTGGGCAGTACTCTCGCAGTAGCATTTGTTTCAGGTTCTCCCAACCCATGGAGTTTGCCACCACCAGAGTTAGTGACTTGACGTGTCCATTCCACCACGTTAGGGCTCGTTCGGAGAAAATACAGCCGACAAATTTTACTTTGCTCTCTTCGGGGCATGAGCAGATTTCGAATACGGCTTCCGTTTTCTCTATCCATTGGGATAGAGCCATTACTCTCCCGGATCCATTAAAGGGGATGGGTATTCTGTTGGAGAATTCCTTGTAAGTACATTCCCCGGAATGACCCTGGTTTTGGCCATTAGTAGAGCTATTTATTCCTCCTCCTGATCCGTTCCTACTCATTTGTGCCATTGCTGCGGTTACGGCAGCTGTTACAGCTGCCTGAAAAGTAGCAGCATCCATTGATGGAGGTGGTGGTGGAGGTGGTGTTGGTGCTCCTGTAGTATTGAAGCGTCGAGGATTCCTTCTTGGCGGCATGATTCTGCCATAAGTTAAGATACGAATTCTTGATAAGTCTTCAGAAATGATTATGTAAAGTCTTAGTATTATATGTTTTGCGTTCTGAACATTACCGAATTTTGTAAGTTAATGGAAACTCACAATAATAAGTGTATGATTTCCTTAGTATTTTTAAGAACTTAATGGAATAATCAAAGAAATAATAAATGCGTGTCAATCTCATCGATATTAATATTTGATACAATGATCAGGAAAATTTGACCTTATGGGTTTAGGGTACATCAATGAAAATGGGAAAATTTGACAGCATTCGGGCCCCCGAATTGTGCACTCATAATCCTTCGGGTTTACATTTAAAAAGAAAGAGTAACACCAACGCTTAGTCGATAATTATATATACATAGCACCATAATTACGCGCTCTACTCCGAGCGGGTGGCACGCTGCGGACCATGGTATGTGGTTGTGGAAGTCTGAGCTCGGGCTACTTGACGTTCAGCCTCGATGATGCGCCTCTCCATTGCGGCTTGGCTTTTACGAAACTCCCTTACTTCGGCTCTAGCAGCAGTAATGTCCTTCTGATGGGAAAAGGTGTGGTCTATTGTTCGCTCATGTTCTTCGTCCAGACGATGAAGTCGTACCGCAGTGACAGCAGCGGTGGCCCCAATGTCCAAGAGTTGGCTGACATTCACTCTTGCTTGCTCGCCTTGGTTGGCAATGCGACGAACCATGACAGGGAGTGCCCTGTCAGCCGAACCCCCTGTTGTTGAGGTTATAAAAGTCGCGTCCCATGCCGTAAGGTGGTCGTTGTCCTTGTTCCTTGCTCCATCGTTTTAGGTCCACAACCCAACGGGGCGCCGGGCTCTGAAAGTTCCGTCGGGGAATTGCTGCTTCTCGGGGAGGATTGTAGATCTCCGGTTCCGAGTCAGTGTTCCCACCATCTCCTTCCTCTTCTGAATCTTCATCTGGGTCTTCCTCGGGATCCTCTTCGGAATCCTCTTCTTGCTCTTCCTCGGGAATCTCTTCGGGATCTTCCTCTGGGTCCTCCTCAATTCAACCTCCATTTCCCTGGTTAGGGTAGTAGGAATCCCCGGGAATGTGAAATCCTGCCATTTCGTCTGATCGATAATAGAGGTACGAGACTTATATATAAAACTTGGGAGTAAAAAGGTAATTTTTGATAAGTAAATTTTTTTATTTATTTGACGATTCCTAATTTTAACTAAATATCGAGGTCCGCACAATTATTATAGTTCTTATAGTTTTATAAAATACTCCAATAGTATTTCAAATTTGTAAGTTTGATTCTAGTATTTTCTTTGGTAAGTTTTTGACTTGTTGCTCACTACGACCATTCCTCGACATACGTTGGTCACATCCAGGATAAATATAGTTGATCAGGCTATATTTATTCTCGATCTGATTACATACCCCGAGGCCTAATCGTAGCGTCGCAACTTGCCTTAATACTTTTGTAAAATTTTAACTACGATACGAGACCGATGCATGCGTGTACTTATACTTTTACAAAAATAGAAATATAT
Source organism: Lactuca virosa (assembly GCF_052849685.1). Taxonomy (NCBI): domain Eukaryota; kingdom Viridiplantae; phylum Streptophyta; class Magnoliopsida; order Asterales; family Asteraceae; genus Lactuca; species Lactuca virosa. Next base: position 78,880,631 of record NC_136431.1, read on the forward strand.
ATCATTTCAATTTATTAAAAGTATAGTTTGTGAAAACGTTTTGTCAGAGGGTTTTAGTCCCTTTGCATTTATAGTTTGTATAGCTTAAGTGGTTCGATATACTTAGTTCATTATAAACAATGCTCTGATACCAATCTGTCACACCCCAAACCAGAATGGCGGAAACATTCGGGGGCGGATGACTTCACGTAGTATCATAACAGTTGAATATTTGTAAAGAAAGTAAACTCAACCATCATAAATATAATAAAAAGTTACATTGTTGCAAGTAATACATGTTTCAAAAGAATATTACAAATATGATGATTTAAAATGTTTTGATAACTAACGCCTAAGTGTTCCTTCTCCAAAAGCTGATGTTTAACTGTATTACTGATTCCCTGAGAAAAATATAAGTAGTTTTGAAAAAGTGTCAACAATTAAGTTGGTGAGTTCATAAGCGTTTTTGTACTGAAATTTGTATGTCTTTCGGTAAAAATAACTGAACGTGTTTTCCAGAAAATCCAATATTTTCTATGTATGTGTGATAGTTGAAAAAGTTCCAAAGGCTGGAATGCAATAGTATCTTTCATGTCAAAATGGTGAAAGTGGATTTATACATATATAATGTAATTACTGAATGCATTTAGGAGTCTCGTAAATAAAAAATATTTCGATACTCCATGTGAGTTTTATAACCATGCTATTGACCCAGACTGCCTGTAACAACGTTCTTCAGGCGTTGCAGTGTTATGACGTTTGTCACCCCAGACCTGCCGGTCTAACTGTAGCTAACAGTTTAGGTGCGGGATTGTCAATCCCATATAGATCTATACACAAGTATCACGCTCTCCCTACAAGAGATTATGGTTTATAATACAAGACTTGAAATGCGTACTTGAGAGTACGGTGAAGCCGGATGTCTCACAAAACTTAGTATCAATAGATTTACGGAATGAAAAGTCCACATTTCTTGTAAATGAAAGTATTTCCTTTTTACAGTGTTTATATAAAGAAGTCATGAATAACTCGTAAACTATACCCATTATAGTTTTTCGAAAGCGTGCTCCATTTGGTGATAAAAACTCGATGTAATACCAACTTTGCATGTAAAGTGTAACGTTGGTATTAATGTTGTTTAACATTTATAAACAAAATGTAGGTAAAGTATTTGAAACCATATGTAACGATGCGTATTTTAACATAAGTTTTTCTCGTGTTTCACTTGTATTCCCCCCCCCCCTAAAACATGAAAAGACGTGAAAATGTAGGGGTATGAACTCACCTGGAAAGTGTTGTGATTTGAAGAAAACAAGATTTTCTCGGGCGGCACTTCGACCGGAAAGTGGTGAATTTTTCCGGAATCTTGGAGCTTCGGACCTTCGTCGGGACTTGGATACGGAACCGGGGCGTCGGGGTAGTCTCGGGATAGTAGAAGTATGAAATTAGGGAGAGAAATTGAGGAATGAGCAAGTAAAAGTCAGAACTCTCGCATGCTATTTATAGGAGGGCTGCCAGGCTTCGTACGTTGGGCGTACTCCGAAGTACGCGGGGTGTACCTCGTACGCTGGGCGTACCCTCGTATGTGGGGCGTACGTCAGCGATGACGTCTCCGGTCGCCGGTCTTCGGATGGGACGGTAGTAGAGGCATAGGGGCGACGTGGCCGATCTGAGGCCTTGCATTGGGTACGCTGGGCGTACTCCGAAGTACGCTAGGCGTAACCCTTCGGATACGCCTCGAAGTGTATGCCCAAAACTTCAAAAATGCGTAACTTTCACATACGAGCTCCGTTTTTGACGTTCTTTATATCCACGCGTAGGTGAGAATATATTATACAACTTTCATTTAGACTCTGTCGGCAAATTTTGACTTTATTTTTAATTATATTTAATTAATAGGCCGGGACAGGATAAATCCGTTAAAAATTCATAACTTCTTCATCCGATGTCTGTTTTCGTCTGTCTTTGTACCATTGTACTAATAATGTCGAGATCTTCGATTCTCGTTTAGGTTGCATCGACTAAAAATTGTTCGATCTTTATTTCGAATTTTTAGCTGTCTACTGCTGTTCTGAAACTTAGAAAAATCATAACTTCCTCATACGAAGTCAGATTTGGACGTTGTTTTTATGTATGCTCACGGTTTGTTATTATCTACGAATTTTGTTTAGATACTTAAGGCTAAAAAGTATTTTATTGAAATTTCACTTTTTACGCTTAACAGTGTTTTACCGGTTGTGTCGCGGATTTTCGATTGGTCATAACTTCTTCGTTATAACTCGGATTTGAGTGTTCTTTATATTTCTGAAAACCTTGACACGATATCTAACACTTTCTCTATCCCAATTGAGACTTTAGGACACTTCATTTTTTACGCTATTTTTATTGATTCAAAATAGTTTATAATATTTGACTTTTTGAACATTACATTGACTCGAAATATCGGGTTGTCACAGGACAGAATATCAAGTATTGTGCGCTTCGGTCATGACCACGTCTCTGAAACCACCGAGCTTCGGTGTCCAGATCTGATCCATTAGGTACAAGGCTCGGCCACCCTTGACTTCCAAGTTTTTATCCATTCCTCTAAGGAATTCAGCCGCCACATTTTCAGGCTTCAAGGCTTCTAGCTGAGCCTCCTTAATTTGTGTGGACAGATGTGAATGGATAGTCATAGTCAATGATTTGACTCTACGACCAGAGTATTCTTTCTGACTTAGGGTGTCAGCTACTACGTTGGCTTTACCGGGATGATAACGAATTTCGCATTCGTAGTCATTGAGTAGCTCGACCCACCGTCGTTGTCTCATGTTGAGCTCCTTCTGGTCGAATATATGTTGAAGGCTTTTGTGTTCTGTAAAGATAGTGTTCTTCGTACCTGTTAGGTGCAATTTGTGCACCTTTTGCACACCTTTTAGTCGCATTTCATGCATCTATTTAGCATAATTGTTCTTCCTTTTTCTTGCATTTCATCATATTCATGTTAGTCTCTAGAACAACCTTATTTGCACACTTTCATGTCTTTTTCAGGTAAAACGGAGCTTGGAATGCGCTTTGGGAGGTGCCGGGAAGCATTGGTGAAGATTTCGGGATGATCGGGCGAAGAACGAAAAAGTTGGAAAAATCAAGTTTGGATTCGGAGTCAAAGGGGTACACGGGCCGTGTTGGATTTACACTGCAAAATCAACACGGGCCGTGTTGACCAAAATGGGAGCTGTTGACCATGCTGAACACGGGCCGTGTCAGTTTAGTGCAAATCAACACGGGCCATGTTGGCTGCTGAACACGGGCCGTGTCAGTTTAGCCTATTTTAACACGGGCCGTGTTCGACCCAAAAACCAACTTTTGGCAGTTTTTCCTATCTTTCATATTATGGGTTGAGGGCCATTTTGAGATAGACAGAACATATCAGAGCACATTTTGAGAGGGGATTTCGAAGGTTATTGCAAGGGATTGATCAGTAATCATTTGGAAACATTATTTCTAGTATTTGTAAGTTGTAATTGCACATTATTTCCATCTTTTATTCTTGTGATCTTGTTCCAGCCATGTGTGGCTATAACCCTAGTTTCTCCAACTTCATGTTTTGACTTCTTAGTTGTGATTTCAATCATATGATTTGATGTTTGCTTTTAATTTCTATCTAGTGAATTTGATTTTGATTTAATTGAATGTTTGATTCTAATTGTGATTCTTATTGGCCATTTGAATTAGGGTTAGGTCATTCAAGTTATCTCTTTTACAAAATTCGTAATTGTTTTGTGAAATTGAACAAGTAACAAACACTAAACTGATTTCCATTGAATGAATTTAGTGTAAATCCTATTCACACACCCTTACGCTCCCAAGCTTGTGAGGAGTATTGGGTGTTGTTGGGAACATTCACATAAAGTTTAATGCAATCTTTCAATCTAATTCTAAGAGCTTGTTTAGATTAGGTTAGTAAGGTTAGGGTTAATCAAAGAGCTTGTTTTGGTTAATTAATGTGGTGAATGGGAAGTGTTAGAGCTTGTTAACACTTTCAAGTACCAACTTAGATAGAATTGAGCAAATATCATGTTATCTTGGAATCGCATTGCTAAGTTGTCATACATAGAGTTGGAGCCCTTACAAATTCTAAATATAATTCACTCATTTAGTTGATTACTTATGTTTTTAATTGTTTGTTTAATAATTGCATTCTAAACCCCCCTCTCTTTACTATTGGTGACCATAGTACCTTGTGCAAAGAGGTATAGACCAATTGTCCCGTGTCTCTGTGGATCGACCCTACTTGCCTTGTACTACCTTTTAGTGCAATATAGTAGTGTTATTTTGGAGTATATCGTACCCATATTATTTTTTGGGTCTGACACACCTAGCAAATTGGCGCCGTTGCCGGGGACACGGTGTTACTAATTGTTTATGCCTAGATCTTTCCGTACAGGTACACCATTGCCAATTGACTCGAAGATAGAGAGGACTGCAAAGAGGATACGAAAGCAAGCCAAGCTTCGTAAGAGGCAACTGGTTTCCGGGACATCTTCATCATCCACCCCTCCAGTCATTAACATTTGGGAGGACATACCCCTCTCAAGTGTATCCGCATCAGAAACATAAAGCCTATCACTCTCATCTCAATCAACCTCACCCAAAAATACCACTCCACCCTCTTCACCTGTTCATAACATCCCAAACTCTACACCCACAAAAAGTTCAACCACTACTCACACCATGGGAGATAACCATGGAGGGAATCCACCTCCAAATCCACCACCCGAGCAAACTCTCCGTCAATGGTCGAGGCAAGAGGTTACTCAACAACCTCTTTGCATCACATATCCGGCAGCCACCAACCTAGAACTGAAATCCGGTCTCATCCACTTACTTCCAACCTTTAGAGGCCTGGAAAATGAAGATCCTCACAAGTTCCTCACTGAGTTCCATGTTGTGTGCGTGGGCATGAAGCCACATAATGTCACGAAGGATCAAATTAAGCTTAGGGCATTCCCCTTCGCGGTGCAAGACGCAGCAAAAGACTGGATCTATGACCTCCCACCGGGGACGGTTACTACTTGGGTAGATCTTGCACGCCTCTTTTAGGAAAAATACTTCCCAGAGATGAAAGCTTCAGCCCTACAGAGGGAAATCATTGGAATCAAGCAACATAAGAGAGAAGTTTTTCACACATATTGAGAGAGATTCAAGAAACTTTGTGCCCAATGTCCAAAGCATGGAATCACCGAATATCAGCTCCTCCAATACTTCATTGAAGGCATGACTCCAATGGAAAGAAGACTTCTAAATGCCTCCAGTGGCAGATCATTACCCGACAAGACTCCAACCAAAATCCGCAACTTAATCAAGAACATGGCTGACGATTCTAAACATTCAAGCCATGATGAAGAATGGTATACGGATGCACCCCGAGGTGTAAAGGAAGTGCAAACACCTCAAATTGAAGCTCAATTGTCCGAGCTTACAAAAGTTGTAATGATGCTAGCCAAAGACAAAGGTGTACAGCCCACACTCCGCCCGTGCGGTATTTGCACTCAAGTGGGTCATCCAACCGATATGTGCCCACAACTTCAAGACGAGGATTATGCGGAAGCAAATGCTTTAGGAGGATATTCCGGGTCAAACTAGAGGGTATTTGAGCAACCACAGAATGACCAAAGATGGAACAACAATCAAGGTTGGGGAGGAAATCAACAAGGAAATTATCAACCAAATCAACCACATCAATATCAACAAAGACCACCTTTTCCACCACAGAACTTTCAGCCAAGGCAGCCACAACACCGTCCTCAACAAGCAGGTTCATCAAGTATGTCCTTAGAGGACATAGTGAAGAGTTTGTCAACTAGCACACAAGCTTTCCAACAAGAAACAAAAGCAAGCATAAAGAACTTAGAGCAACAAGTTTCACAGCTTGCTATTTCTGTAAGCAAACTAGAATCTCAAGGAAAGTTGCCCACCCAAACTGAAACGAACCCAAGGCACAACGTGTGTGCCATCACTTTGAGAGGCGGAAAGAGCTACGATGGTCCAAAAGTGTCGGTTGATCAAGAAGAAGAAGAAATAATGATCGAAGAGGCAACAAAAGAAGAAAAGAAGGAAGATAAAACAACCGCAAAGAAGCCCTTCGTCACTGAGCCTAAAGCCACACCTGCTCCATTCCCCGAACGATTAAAGAGCACGAAGAAAGATTGGGAGGAGAGTGAGATTATGCAAATGTTCCAGAAAGTTCACATTAACATCCCACTCCTCGAGGCCATCAAGCAGGTACCTAGATATGCAAGGTTCCTTAAGAATCTTTGTGTATCTAAAAATAAATTGAAAGGAAACCAAATTGTAAAGGTCGGGGAAAATGTATCTGCGGTTTTGCAAAAGAGGATTCCCCCGAAGTGCAATGATCCCGATGTCTTTACCGTGCCATGCAAATTGGGCAATCTTTATGTACCGCGAGCCATGCTCGATCTAGGTGCATCCATAAATGTCCTACCATATTCTATTTTTAAATCAATTGGTGTAGGAACATTGAGCAAAACCGGTGTGATCATCCAACTTGCCGACCAGTCTTTGGTACATTCAAAAGGTGTATTGGAGGACGTGTTAGTGCAAGTTGATGAATTTGTTTTCCCGGCCGAATTTTATGTCTTAGATATGGGAGATGATGACTCTCCAAGTTCAAGTTCCATACTTTTGGGTAGACCTTTTCTTAAAACTTCTAAAACAAAAATTGATGTCTACAACGAAACTTTAAGTATGGAATTTGATGGTGAAGTTATCAACTTCAATGTTCATGAAGCAAAAAAGGTTCGTTCTGATGTTCAATCTGTTAATTTTGTGAATATGATCCAGCCATTGGCTGAAAAGAGCTTAAACTCGACTAACCATGATTTTATGGAGTTATACTTTTCACAAAAATTAGACAGGGACAAAACCAAAGAACTTGCAAAGGAGTGTTGTATAAACGAGGAGGTGCTGGAGATTTTGAAGTTCAAGGATGATAAGCACATGCGGATTGATGGAAGAGAAGTAGAATTACCTACTACCAAAGCCAAATTTCTTCCACCGGTGGAACAAGCACAAGATTTGGGAGCAAAAACTCCACTGGACCCTTTAAACAATATACATGTTAAGAAGGAGAGCACTCAACCAGTCATCAACTCAAATAAACTATCGAAGAAGGAAAAGAAAGAGTTGATAATCCTGTTGAATAAATACCAAAAAAGGACTGAGTGGACAATCTCCGATAATCCTGCTGAATAAATACCAAAAAAGGACTGATCAACTATGTCTATCCCAGAAGTGATTAGCATATGCCCGGGAATGGTTGTGGTGTTGCAACAAGTCTAAAAACTTACCAACTCTATCTACAAAGAAACATTAAAAACATAAGACAAACATTAAAATACTATAGGAGTATTTGGTGATACTATAAGCAACTTATGTGAAAACTAAAGACCCCTATTAGTAGGTCTATAATGACTGAGTGCATACACTAAGGTTATATATAATTAAAGATATTATAGACTCAGAATCTATGACTATTACTCTGCTTCTTGTTCCTTGTTTGGTTGTGGACTTAGAGTAGAGTCATTTATTCGAAGGTCTATTCTATCTCAGATTATGTATAACTGGTATGCACAATGTGATTATAGAAGTGACTAATGAGGATCACCCCCTATAAGTAATTGTAGGATTAGACGTCTATTAATTATCTCTTCTACCCCTATTCTCGCACGAGCAACGTGACGGGAGCTCAACTACCAAGAGACCCTATTCTTCCTAACCAGGAAAATGGTGGTTGGATCAGAGAGAATTTCGAAGAGGATCTTGAAGAAATAATAGATGAAGACCCCGAAGACAATTCAGAAGAAGAGCAAGAGGAAGAGAAACCGAAGGAAAACAAAGGAAAAGAAGAAATGGGGGAAGACCCTGACGAAGAGCCCGAGGTCTACAGTCCATCCCCAGTCTCCACACCCCGACGATACTTCCATGGTCTGACACCTCGATGAGCCGTAGATTTACAGGGACGGAGTTAGGAACGAGGTTAACACCCTCCCTATGACATGGATGAGGCTTCTACAACCTCAACAGAGGAGGATTAGTAGACAGGGCTCTCCTTGTCATAGTACGCCGCATCACTCACTAGAGCATACAAACACGAGCATCGGTCATGCGAAATCATGGAGGTTGGCGCTACCACCAAGATCACCACAATTCGCCTTCGTCACCTGGATGGAGGCCATGAACGGATCAGAAACCACATCAAAGCCTTCAGAGGGAAGTGACCGCAACTCGAGCCGAGATTAGGGAGTATTGGGAACGTCAAACAACGTTAGAGAAAACGCATGGTAAAAGCAGAACATCAAATGACAGAAGCCAGGGCAGAGGATAGGGCAATGCAGACTTTCATGTCTTCATTCTATGGCCCACGAAACATCACCCGCCACGAGTAGTGTGTACACTACTGACATATCATTACAGACTCAAACTCCTGGTGTGCGTTTGAACACTGCCCCGTCATATACATAAATTCGACCCTTCAAATTTAGAGACTACACTATTCAAGGGGTCGTGTCACCGTCAAAGTTTTTCCTTACATTAACGAAATATAGACCTAATATAAGGTCAAACTTTCCTGAACTCTATGTACTAGATTATATCAATAAAATTGGCATGCATTTTATTTCATTGGGAGTTTACCACATATTTCATAACCTGGTATTACAAACGATTTGCTTATGGTAACTCCAAGATTACTTAATGTATACCTCAAGATTATGTGTAATTAAGAGACGATCGACTTAGAAATGGTGAGTCCGCCTTAGGTCCTGTTCCTTGTTTGGTTGTGGACTTAGGGCAGACTCATTAAGTTCAACGACCTATTAAACCTTAATTACACACAACTGGTATACATCGGGTGATCTTAGGAGTGGATCAGGCATGAAACAAATCACAAGATTACATTCGAGTCATTACTACTAAATTCATAAGTTTATTTATATAGACTTATATTATAAATTGTTTGCAACATTCGGAAAAATCGGGAAATACTATACTTGAAAACTAATAACCTAGTTTTACGACACCCGACTAATAACCATTACTAATAGACTTATACTCATTTCGTCTTTGAAATTCTATAACAGAAAGATGCCGCCTCGTAGGTCTGCTAGACGCACTGGCGAAACGCAAACAAATCCACCACCGCCGCCTCCCCAATATGATCATGTTATGTTCCAAGCTGCGATCACGGCCGCGGTGGCAGCTGCTATGTCCCAAAACAGCACTGACGGTGCTAGGAGGACAGGGAGCGGTACTAATAACTCCACTCAAGGAGATAGCCAAGGGCGTTCGAGAGAGTGTTCCTTTAAGGACTTCACTAATGGCAAACCCGATTCGTTCAATGGTAGCTGGGGAGTCATCGATTTGATGCAGTGGTTCGAGAAGACCGAATCTGTCTTCGAGATCTATGCGTGCCCCGAAGCAAACAAAGTCAAATTCACAGCTCGCACTTTCTCCGGCCGGGCCCTTACTTGGTGGAACGGCCACGTTAAGTCACTGACGCTTACAGTGGCTAACTCGATAAGCTGGGAGGACTTGAAGGCAATGATGCTGAAAGAGTATTGCCCAAGGGGCGAAGTGCAAAAGCTAGAGCAAGAACTATGGAACCTCAAGATGACAGGCTCTGACCTTGCAACCTATACCGCCCGATTCAGTGATCTAGCACTCTTTTGTCCCGCTATGGTCACCCCGGAAGACAAAAAGGTGGAGCGATACCTCTGGGGATTGTCTCCCCATATTCAAGATAGCGTGTTGGCCTCAAGAACAATTACCTTTGACAGTGCCAAAGAGTTGACACAACAACTCATCGAACATAGTAACAGCCATGACACTGTGACAACCACCCCTAAACAAGCAAGAGGGGGAAACAACAAAAGGAAGTTCTGGAATAACAATAAGGACCAACCGGCCCAGGACTCCACTAAGAAGCAACAGATCGTTGTTGTTCATGTTGCCACAACCCACGCCACTTCAGCACCCATAAATCGATACGCAGGAACCCTTCCGAAATGCAACAAGTGTAACTTCCATCATACTGGGGTTTGCCGGGAGATGCATTGCAAAAATTGCAACAGGAAGGGGTACATTGTCCGTTTCTGTATGGCACCAGCACAACCCATCACCCAGGTCCCTGGGGCTAGAGTAAGCCCAGCCTGTTACGAGTGCGGTGAAACGGGACACTTTAAAAGAGACTGCCCAATAGCAAGGAATGTTGGTGATGGTGGAAGGGTGCTTATGATCACTGCAGGAGAGACTCCCCCGGAACCGCCCTTAAATATCGGTACGTGCTTCTAACAACAACGTTTAGATTTTAATTTTTTTTTTACTAAAACTAGCATCGATTAAAGTATATCAACCATAAATCTCGAGAACACGACAAACCCTAGTCGTAAACTGCCCCTCTCCCCCGAGTAAGTCATATCGTTTATATATATATATATATATATATATATATATATATATATATATATATATATATATATATATATATATATATATATATATATATATATATATATATATATATATATATATATATATAACTCAGGATTCTTACTGGTGAATCTATGATAGCTAGTGTAAACATCATAGTCATATATCATTAAGATTCTATAGACTTAGGATGTGTAATTCCGCCTTATTTCCTGTTCTTTGTTTGGTTGTGGGCTTAAGGCGGAGTCACTCATTCGAATGCCCTTGCAATCTTAATGATATACGATTAGTTTACACCAAGCGATTATAAAAGATCTGGTAGGACTTATATTGCAAATTTCGTCACAAATTGTCGAAGCGCTCGTACTACTACTACTAACTAATTACATTATAACATATTCGGAGTAGTAATACCAAGGATAAAGCGGAGAGCATCAAGGCATATACATAGAATACACCACCATTCCAAAACAATCACTGGTGGTTTTAAATCGACTTAACATCGGTTACAATAAGATGTCCAAACGTCGTCAATTATCATAAGATGGCTTCGTCCTTACCATATCAATGTCATGTATTACGAAAAATACCCCCATCTTTTCCCCAAATTCCTGAAGTCCCAGTCAAAACACTAATTTCGGGATGAAATTCCTTCTAACGGGGGGATGATGTGACAACCGTCAATTCCTAGTCAAGTCAAAGTCAAATAAAGTCAACAAGTCAAACCGGTCAACTCAACTAACCCTTGTATACTAGGGTTTACATTATGTTACTACTGTACAACTCGCTATTTTAATAAGAAGTTATCACTTGGAAAGTTCGTATGTTCAGAATTCATAAACCCTAATCAGAGTAAGTAATGTAACTACTTGGTAAAACATTATTCCGTACCCCTTGGGGGCGTATAACATTCATAACGAGGCTTAACGGGGTTTACAAACCTTACCTTGCGAAGCTAAACATCCAAAAAGGTCATCACCGAAGTCTCTCTCAATCTCCCTTTATCAATCTCTCTCTCTCTCTCTCAAGTCTCTCTCAATCTCTCTCGCTCTATCTCTCTCTATCTCAAATCTCTCTTAAATTTCTCCCAAATCTCTCTCAAAACTTTTATAATCATTTGGGGCATCCCGATCCTTAACGGAGCCAAAAACCGCGCAAAATGGGAAGTTTATTGGTGAAACAGCTCTATAGAAGCGAAACCCTCTTAGAGGCGAAACCCTAAGAAGCCTCCTGGACCCAAACCTCTCGCAATGACTAAACCTGCTTGGATCGAACCTGCTTGGGCCGAACGGCTGAAGAACCGAAACTCTGGCGAGCCGAAGCAGATCCGAGACCAAACCCGAAAGCCTTCGCCTTCGCTTCTCTTTCGTGTTCGCCTGCGAAGCTGCTCGAACCGAACCCTCCTCTCAGTTCTCATCAAACAACTGAACATCCCTTCGGTTCTAAGCATCCAAGGACCGAACCTTCGGCCCTGAACTCGGATATTCGCAGATTTCGCCTCCTTTTCCCGGTTTTCGACCCCGACTTCGTTTTAAGCTCGTTTTTCGTGATTTTAACGCAGGATTTTCACCCAAACTCGTATTTTGGCATAAGAGACCCTATATATTCATAATTTAAACACATATTAAGGTAAATCTTTGTCTAAGACTAATATCTAGTGGGTTAGATTTTGAGGTGGAGTGTTGACTTTGCCATAAAGTTATGACACAAGCTATCCTCCATACCCACTTTATGGTCACCCTCAGTCACTATTCATCCCTACCTAGTCAACTATTTGTCCTTTCACCCTCTTTCTCCAGCAAAGGATCTTGATCAAAGGCTGAAGATCTTCATCTCTCCTCCCACATTACTTATTTTTCCACCAAAAGGCAAACTCATTTCTCTCTCTCACTTTTTCTCTCTAAACTCGAAATTGAAGGCTGTTCTTGAGCATTCTCCTCCAATTTTGGTAAGTAACTCCATCCTACACTTGATTATCTTACATCTTTCCACTCAAATCATGGATTCCTTACACAAATATCATCATATTTGTTCATAGAATCTTCAAATCTTCAAGCATCTCCCAAGTGTTCTTGACTTGGAAACTCCTTTTCTCCATCATCCATCCTAAGAGATCACTCAAGGTGAGTTTATACCCCCACATTTTCATGTTTTCTTCAAGTTTTATCTGGGGGGGGGGGGGGAATACAAGTTAAAATACCAAAAACTTAACTAAACTCAAACATCAGCTTTCAACAGGAACGTTTAGTTCCATTCACGGACTGTTTTGACCATCTTAAACTTAATATATTTCAAAACTGTTTAATATACAAATACTTCCGGTTCATACCTTTAAAATGACTACTTGCACATCTCCATACGATTTTTCTACAATTTATGGTGATTTTTACAAAACTGCCTATCATTTCAGAAACGAATTCGGACCAGTCTGTGAATATGAACATTTTCACACAAGTTAGAGACTTCTAAAAAATTATAATAAAAATTATGAACAAACTAGACACATTTTCTAAACTCTCAGAGTTTACGGATTCAGTTTTCGACTTCGTATAATTTTTCTATGATGTTTTTAAAACAGTGCAGAAAGGTTAAGAACTAGTTACATAGCTTACAATAATAACAACACTTTGTAGTATGTTGAGCAAAGTGCATAACAATAAGTTTCTAAATGTTGGATGTATTTCTTGTTAGTTTATCATCATAAACAGAAATTAGTCATTCATGATAAGGATTTTCATTCATTCCGAACACATACAATAAACTACAATAAGTATAGTTTATGGATTTACAATACAAGCATACTACATGAAAATGTTTTACTCTCAATACAAACGGGTTTTTCATATACTACATGATAAACTATAATAGTAATAGTTTATGGATTTCACATCACGAATTTATTACATAAAGGGTGATTTCACTTCCACCATGGAAAATGTATTATATTCAAACTATATGTAAACTAGTTAACGTAAATTGTGAGACACGTCTTCATTGTACTCTTTGAGTACTGGTTAAAAATTCATGAATTAGTTATAACCAGAGTCTCTTGTAGGGAGAGCGTGATAATTGTGTATAGATCTATATTGGGGTTGACAACCCACACCCATGCTGCTAAGACAGTCCGAACGGCCGATCGAGGGTGACAAATGTCATTTCGATTTCCGACGTATGAAGAACGTCGCAGCAGGCATCTCTGTTATAGTATGGTTATAACAACTCACATAGAGAGTTAACAACATTTCAAGTTTACGGGGAAAATTCTACTTTAAAAAGGGGTTTTATCTATTTAAAACTACAAACACATTATAAGTACAAAATACGCACATACTCTCGGTCTTGGGATTTAAGACTACATAACTTTTTATAAGGAAAATAAGGGATTTTTCTTGAAGTATACATTACAAAGTACCAGGTTTACACAAAATGGATTTTATGATATTAAAACTACGTTTCATCTAGAATTGTTAGACTTCAGCTATAATTACTAAGTGTACATGTTAGAGTTATATATGAATTTAGTCGCAATCGACTTAAAATTGATGGGGCCCGCCTTACTTCCTGTTCTTTGTTTGGTTGTGGACCTAGGGCAAACCCATTAAATTCGACGGTTTATTTAACTTAAATTTTATATAACTTATATACACTGAGTGATTATAGAAGGAATCTACGGGTATTTCTAGGGTACATTATTGCATAACATAGGAGTTTTCATTTCACACTTAAAAAAGAAAATATTGAATTTTCTGAAATCATACTTTGTCGCTTTTACAAGGAAAACGACTTCTTTCTCAAATAAAACTCTTATGAACTCACCAACTTAATTGTTGACACTTTTTTGAAATTACTTGTATTCTCAAGAAATCAGTGAAACAGGAAATCAACAGCTTTTGAGGATGGGACGTTAAATCGTCAAACAGTTCATTTTGTCATCATAATGTAATTGATTTTAAAACATGTAAACACATACTATGGTGTAACTTTTTCAATTATATTTATGATGGTTGTATTTACTTTGAGCACTATTATACTCGTTGTTGTGATACTATACATGAAGTCCTCCACCCCCGGACGTTTCCGCCATCCTTGGTTTGGGGATGTGACAGGATCTGACCAGTTCTCAATGGCCTTAATTTTTGAAGGATCCACGTGAATTCCCTCTTCGCTAACCACGTGACCCAAGAATTTGACTCTTCGAATCCAAAATTCGCACTTAGAGAACTTCGCGTAGAGTTTCTCCGATCGCAGCGTTTCTAAGACTTGACGTAGATGTTGACTATGCTCCTCCTTACTTCGAGAGTAGATTAGTATGTCATCGATGAATACAATGACGAACTGATCCAAGTAAGGATGGCATACCCGGTTCATTAAGTCCATGAACACTGCGGGGGCATTGGTTAATCTGAATGGCATCACTACAAACTCGTAGTGTCCATAACGAGTTCAGAAGGCTGTTTTGGGAACATCCTCCTCTAAAACTCGTAACTGGTGATACCTGGATCCCCGGTCAATCTTGGAAAAGTAGTTTGCCCCATGCAGTTGGTCGAATAAGTCGTCTATACGCGGTAGAGGGTATCGGTTCTTAACGGTCAGTTTGTTTAGTTCCCTGTAGTCGATGCACATACGAAACTATCCGTATTTCTTCTTTACGAACAAGACTAGTGCTCCCCAGGGTGAGAAGCTTGTTCTAATACAGCCCTTGCTGAGCAGTTCGTTCAGTTGACCGGATAGCTCCTGCATCTCAGCTGGTGCTAGTCGATAAGGCGATTTGGCTACCGGGGTAACCCCTAGAACTAAGTCGATTCTGAACTCGACTTGACGTTGTGGTGGTAATCCTGGTAGTTCTTCGGGAAAGATGCCGGGAAAGTCGCGTACTTCTGGGATGTTCTTTATGTCTTTTGTCTTTGTCTCATCTCGACTACATGAGCAAGGAATGCATGACATTCCTTTTGTAAGTACTTTTGGGCTTGTATACTTGAGATGATTCTAAGGTTAGTATAGATTAAGACGAACGGCCTTCTCATAACACATGATGTCGGCACGATGAAGACTCAACCAATCCAGGCCGATAATGACGTCGAAACTTTTAATTGAGACGGGCATGAGGTCGATTGGAAAAGAATGGCTCTAGAGTTAGGGTACATCCTATGTATATACATCTAGTGCTCTCAGTCTTTCCATTAGCCATTTCTACGGTGAACGTTTCTTTCAGTGCTCGTGGTTTTTGTTTAAGTAAGTGTGCAAATTTTTGGTTCACGAAAATCCTCTCCATTCCACTATCAAATAGTATGCATGCATAAGAGTTATTGAGGAGAAACGTACCAGTGACCACTGTAGGGTCTGTCACCGCTTTCTCGTGGCCTATCGCCAAAACTCTTCCCACTCTGCCAGCGTTCCCTGCCTTCGGGCAGTTCCTCTTGTAGTGACCCACCTCGCCACATCTGTAGCAAGCCTAGCCCACTCCAACGCCGAGGACCTGGGTGATTGGCCTAGCCGGAGATTTGCAGAAACGGGTTGTGTGCCCTTTCCCGTTGCAGTTTGTACACTGCATTTCCCGGAAGGGGCCATTATGGTGGAAGTTGCACTTGTTGCACTTTGGCAAGCTTCCAGTATACTGTTTCATCGGCGCAGAGGCAGCAGGTGCTATCGCGGCATGGACAGCCACGGCCTGCTGCTTCTTGGCAGAGTTCTGCACTGTGTTGCTCTTCTTCTTGTCCCAAAACTTCCGCTTGTTGTCGGCGGCTTTGGATGGTTCTGGGACGGTGAGGTTGTTGTTGGCGGTGTGCGGACTCCGTGATCGATGAGCCGCTATGCCAATCGCTTGGAACTGTCGAAGGTAGTGGGGTTTGAAGCTAAAACATTCCCTTGAAATGGAGGCACCAGCCCCCAAATATACCTTTCGATCTTCTTCCCCTCAGTGGGGACCATTACCGGACATAGAGCCACCAAATCACTAAACCTGACAGTGTAGGCTACTATGTCGAAGCCCTTCATGGTTAGGCTCCAGAGTTTTTTCGTTCAACTTTCTGAACCTCGCCCCTCGGGCATTATTCCTCAATCATTAGCTCCTTTAGATCTTCCCAGCCCATTGCATTAGCCACTATAAGAGTAAGTGACTTGACATGGCTATTCCACCATGTTAGGGCTCTGTCCGAGAAGGTGCAGGCAGCAAATTTTACTTTGCTTCCTTCTAGAAAGGAGCAGATCTCAAAGATCGACTCAGTCTTTTCGAACCATTGCGACAGAGCAATGATTCCTCCAATCCCGTTAAAGGTTCTGGGTTTGCAGTTGATGAAGTCCTTGTACGAACACTCCCTAGATTGCCCGCGAGCATCACCTTGGGTTGAGTTAACACCCGATCCACTTCCGCTGGTACCGCTAGCATTGAACTGAGCTAAGGCTGCCGTAACAGCCGCAGCCACTGCAGCTTGGAGAGCTGCTGGATCATATTGTGGAGGAGGTAGTGGTGGTTGATTTGGAGTTATTGGAGTAGTGTGTCTATTTGATCTACGAGGAGGCATCTTTTGACTGTAAGTTTACAAAGATGAAGATAATGGTAAGAGTTCAATAGTGAGAATAATGAGAGTGATCCATGGACTAAATCACCATAGCCCAACAAATAGATGAGAGTATGATTGTAATGGAGATCTAACAATAGAAGGATGAAAGCATTTGGATAAAGATTTCCCCATGAGATTAGATGTCTGTCAATATCACTGGTATTTAAAGATGTAATAAGTTCAGGAAAAAGGACATTGAAGTAGGTCTTACATCACACAAGAATTGAGAAAATTTTGACAGCACAAAGACCTAACAGACTGAAAGTTCAAGGTCTTAACATAAGCAGGAAATTAATGCTAGAGTCTATACATAGACCTAATTTATATCCAAAAGAAAGAGTAGAGTAGGCTCTACTCGCGAGGGGAGTTGTTCTGGTTGGTACTTGATTCGGCACTGGATTCAGCCAGCTGCTGTTCCGTTTCCCATACACGCCTTTGCAGAGCCACCTGGTTTTGACGAAGATCCCTAACTTCAGATTGGCAGGCATTAAGCTCTACCTGTAGGGCGTCAGTGCGAGTCCTTTCCAAGTTCTGGTCATCGGTCAGACGACGAAGACGAACTGTGTTGACTGCGGAGTTTTCTCGGATCTCCATTACTTGGTCGAAGTTTGCTCTTCCCTGCTCAGCGTTGTGAGCAACTCGGCGCACCAAGACAGGAAGGAATCTGTCTGCTGAGCCTCCCTCATTGAGATTGTAGAAGCTTCGGTCGCCATTGTAGGGAGGTGGTTGTCCCTGCTCGTGGCTCCAATGCCCAAGTTCACCGCCCACAGAGGCGTCGGGCCTTGAAAAGCCGGACGAGGGTTAGGATTTTCAGCAACTTGGGGTGGGTTATAGACCTCTGGTTCTGAGTCCGAGTCTTCTTGGAAATCATCCTCGTTCTCTTCATCAGAATTCTCCGCGGGGTCTTCTTCTGCTGGGACCACCGGGTTTTCTTCTTCGGGCTCTTCATCAAGCCATCCACC
Source organism: Lactuca virosa (assembly GCF_052849685.1). Taxonomy (NCBI): domain Eukaryota; kingdom Viridiplantae; phylum Streptophyta; class Magnoliopsida; order Asterales; family Asteraceae; genus Lactuca; species Lactuca virosa. The sequence goes on from NC_136431.1 coordinate 78,898,620, forward strand.
GTGCCCTTGATCGGGAAAGTACGGGTCGCCAGGGAGATGAAATCTAACCATGTTATCTATGCGAGAAAAGGGGTGTAAGAAACATATTATAGACGTACTACTTAAGATAATTATAGGATGATCCTTACTAGTTACTCCAATATTTACGTAGTGCATACCAGTCATATGTAACCAAGATAGAATAGACCCTTGAATAAGTGACCCTAACTCTAAGTCCACAACCAAACAAGGAACGAGAAGTTAAGCAAAGATCACAGATTCTAAGTCTATGACACCTTAGTCACATATAACCTTAGCGTATCCACTCAGGAACTATTGAAATACTAGTAAATAATTTTTAGTTTTCACATAAGTAATTATAGTATCACAAAATACTCTTATAGTATTTTAAGGTTATGTTATGTTCTAAAGTTTTCATTGTAGTAGTGTTGGTAAGTTTTTAGACTTGCTACAACACCACAACCATTCCTAGGCACATGCTAATCACTTCTTGGAAAGATATAGTTGATCAGGCTATATCACTCCCATATCTGATTATATGTCCCCAAGCCTACTTGTGCTGTCCAACAACCGCAATACTCTTGTTCTGTTCCAGTATGACACTGATCCTAGTATGAATGCTTGTATGTATACTTTTAGTAAAATATTTTATTATTTTAAAAGTATAAACTCTTGGTCAGAGTATTTTAATCCCGATGTGTTTATAGTTGCATATCTTTTATGAGTTGATATACTCAATTCACTATAAACAAAGCTCTGATACCAATCTGTCACACCCCCAAACCAGAACGGCGGAAACGTTCGGGGGCGGAGGACGTCATGTAAAGTATCATAACAATGCACAATAGTAAAACAATCAACAACATCATCCATTGCATTAATAATATAATTTAATACAAGTGTGTTCTATGTAAAGTTTGAAAGACACCAAAATATGAATCAAAATAAAATACGAGTCTTGAACATGCTCTGTCTTCTCAAAACCTGGTAATCTGTACCTGTCTACTGGTGACCTGAGAATACAAGTTATTTTGAAAGTGTAGATCAGCATTTAAGCTGGTGAGTTCATAAGTATTTTAGTGTCAAATGTTTGCATTAGTTTGATGAAAATGTTTGTAAGTGTTTTGACGTAAATGTTTGTATACTTCCTAGAAAATCCTATATTTTCTACTAAAATAGAAAGTAGTCTTCTACCTAGACCCGACTGTTTTGTATGTTTGTTCTTTCGTAAATAAATGTTTTCCCAAGTTTATGACTATCATTACTAGCAAATAGTTTACATTACCTTTTATGTGAGAATATCACTATACGAATGTAATGGGAAAAATGAAGATGTACAGTAGTATTGTATAAATTAACTACTGAAGTACTAACTACCTTAAAATCCAATTTGTTTAATTAAGATAAAATGTGATGAGGTTATAACCATGCTTGATTGACTAGTATAAAATACGACGATCAAAAGATGTCGAAATGGTATGACATTTGTCACCCGTAGACCTGCAGGTCTCACTGTATCTAGTAGCAAGGTGTAGGATGGTCAATCACATATAGATCTATACACAAACTCACGCTCTTCCTTCAGGAGACTCTGGTTACAAAACATGACACAACAGTATATTGCTATGCCATGAAGTAGTGGCTCACATTACTGTTATCTTGTTCTTGTTATAGTATGTATGTTTCCTTTCTGTTCTTGTTATAGTATGTCCCTTTCTGTTCTTGTTATAGTATGTTCCTTCCTGTTCTAGTTATAGTATGTTCCTTCCTCTTCTAGTTATAGTATGTTTGAACTGACTCATGTATGAACTGACTCCTGTAAGAACTGACTCATGTAGTTTCACTGTTCTAGAAGTAGTAAGTAGTAATCCTCTAAACTATACCTATTATAGTTTACTAGTATTATTGTTTGACGGATACTGATGTATAGACAAGACTCAATTACTCACCAAGAAACTAAGTTATGAATGAACCTTAAAAATGGGTTTAATATCCACGTATGTATTTAATAAGTATAACTATGATTTAACCGACGTTCAGACTAGTGATCCTACCCCGAGCCCACAACCAAACAAGGAACAGGATTCAAGGTATCTAGCAATAGTCCTAAGTCTGTTAAAGCATACTTATACGTAAATAGATAGAGGGATATGATTTGATATAAAAGAAGTTTATAAAATCTTTAAAAGAGTTTTCACAAGTTTTGAGTATAAGAAATCCTTTTGGATGTTGTTTTCACATGTAAATGGTTAACACAATTTCATTGTGTTCTACTTGTATTCCCCCCTGAAAGCATTTTAAAAGTGTAGTTGTAGGGGTATGAACTCACCTGTAGTGGGTGACTCGAATGAAAGATCGATGTAGGATGCTAAGTATGCCAAGTGAAGTCTTGAGCACAAACGGATCCTATTAAGTATATAATGACACATTTATGTATACAATTAGTGTATATAAAAACTAACATGTAAGGGAAACAACCTTAGGAACTAGGAAACAATCTCAATGAAGTGTTAGAATCACATATGATTGATTGAATGGAGTTCACGGCCACACAAGGAAGTGTTCACAGCCTTAGAAGGGTTCACGGCCATAGAACACATGATGTTCACGGCCCAACCTTGTTCTTTTGAAGGGTTCACGTGTCACACCCCGATCCTTGTCGGAATCGATCAAGGCGTGATATATTGTTCAAAGTCTCATGACAACTATGTTATAATATGATTAGATTCAATTAAGTACTAAGTATGCAAACAAGATCCACAACATACAAATACAAATCCAAATACGAACAACATTTATTACATCAAATTTAAATAGTCTTGTGGATTTCTAAGGCACAACCTATTTTTCATCAACTTCATTCTTCAAATCTGCATCATGGGTAAAAACAGGTCAACTACGAGAGTTGGTGAGTAATCTAATTTTAGTAGAGAAAATTGTGAAGTTGAAACATTTATAATTTGAAATTTGTTTTCTTTTGAAGTCGGCAAACAATTGTATTTGAGATAACGGTTTATAAATCAAAAATTGATTAACAAATGATAACGACAACAATAAGTCCTCACCCTATATATACATATGTATATATATATATATATATATATATATATATATATATAAATATATATATAGGATGGAGCATCTAATCATCATACACACTCAACCACGTGCGATCAATCACCTTAGCGTCCCAAGGCGGGGTGGTCAACCTAGTACCGCTATTATTGTCCATAACGTACCTCAAGAATACGCGCATAGTCATGGAGATTAGACTAAAAATGATAATGCACTACAAGTACATGTAGCGTAAACAAACAATAGTTATACAATTAATGACTCACGTATAAATGTCCCAACAATGTCTCAATTGTGATAAAACAATAAAATGAAGTTGGAACATATTAGAACCACATGATACACCCCAAAAGTATTGAAAATTATAAAATATGGGGTAGATTACTCATATTATTCCCAAAACGAAATGCGTGTGTCGTACGATAGACGGTTCGGGTCAAAATGGCGTAGAACCTAATATAATTAATAGTTGTGGTTTAGGAACTGCTAAACGAGAATGAAGTATTAATACAAATAATTAGACACATATTCTTATATTAGATGAATTAACAATAATTCATTTTGATTAGAATATTAAGATATTCATTTGTTAAATGAATTTTAAATTGAATTAATTACTTTGCATAATTAATTTATATTTTCAATTTAGGCCAGATTTTAATAATTTCTTATTAAAATAATAACTTGCCCAATTATAATTATTTACAGATTTTAACAATTATTTATATGAAATAATCATTAAAATGCATTTTTACATGCTTAAATACTTAGGAAAATGGTTTTAAATAGTAAACAGTATTGAAAAATTATGAAATTATTAGGAAATCATTATTTCATACAATATTAATTACTGTAAAAATTTTATATTTTTCTGAACTGTTTTAGTATTTATTTAATACTTTAATGATTAAACAACAACAAAATCCGGGAAAAATAATAAATTATTCCCAAAAATTCTGTAAAATTAACCATAGTTTTATAACATGATATAGAGCCCATTGTATAGCTTTTGGATATTTGTGACTATGGGAAGTATTTTTTATATATTTCATTATTAATTAATCAATAAAATCATAAATAATAGTAAACAGTAATATAAATGCATGAAACTTCATAAATTATGTTTAATCAGTATATTGGTCATCCTAGAATTTTCTCAGAATTTATTGAATGCAAAAAGTATTTTATGTGAATTATTGCCCTACTTTATTGAAATAATTATAGTAATTCAATAAAAATAAGTTATTTTCTGAAAATTTCCAGAACTTCTTATTTTATTGATGGGATTCTGAGAAAAATCAGGTTTATGCATAAAATGAGTTTTAGATAGTTTGGTGGATTTAATTTGTTTCTTGTATGAATTTGAAACTTTTAACAACATACCTTGTTGAATGCTTCAAGAGGGATGAAGATTGGAGTATAATATATTGTTCTTGGCTGGAATATGAGTATTTCTTGGATGAATTTCGAGATTGAGAGTGAGAGAAAGAATAGAGAAGGTTTAAGTGGTGAAGAGAATAATGTGTTGGGAGAAAAAGGAAAGGAAAGTGGATGGGAGGTGTGAGTGGGAGACCATGGGAATAATCTTTTTGCTTTTGGTGGTCTTCATAATTTCCCACTAACACAAGCATCTTTTACATAATTAATATAAGAGTTTTATAAAATTTAATGTAAAGTTTATAAAAATAGAGTTTTATAAAATATAGGTTATTATTTGATTATAACAATCTACTTTGATTTGAAGTTTAATTATAGCATTCAAGTTTGATTCTTTTAATTTAATTAGAGCATTATACTTTGATTTGATTTTAATATGGTATCATAATTTAATTGGATTATAGTTATAACGTTGTACTATACTATGTTGCTATTAACGTCAATTTATATCGTAGTGTATGGGTTTTGATCCTATTAGCGTCAAGTAATCTTGAGTAGGGTTTATTAAATTTCCAATGTTGTTTAGCACTGTAAAGGCTAAGGAAAATCAAACACACGAATTTTCCAAATGATGTTTTCTCATTAAAGTAGCGAATTGTACAGTTATTACATAACGTAAACCCTAACATACAAGGGTTAAGGGAGTTGACCGGTTTGACTTGTTGACTTAGTTTGACTTTACCTTGACCGAAATTTGACGGTTGTCACATCATCCCCCCGTTAGAAGGAATTTCGTCCCGAATTTTTCATTTTGACTGGGATTTCGAGAGTTTGGGAAGAGATGTGGATACTTTTGTTTCATCTGATCCTCGCGTTCCCTGGTGAATTCGGGTCCTCGTTTAGCGTTCCAGCGGACCTTCACAATGGGAATACGACTTTGCTTTGTTCTTTTGATCTCTCGATCCATGATTTCTACCGGTTCTTCCACGAAGTGGAGACTCTCGTTGATTTCAATTTCGTCACGAGGTATCACGAGGGTCTCGTCGGATAGATTTTGTCAATCATATCTTTGGGGTTAAAATATTGTTTTATTAGTTACCTATAGCGACGACTCGTTGTCACCACAGGTTTAATCTATTACGATGACTTGTTGTCGCTATAGGTTTTTAACAAGGGCCAACGACATACCTATAGCGACACACAAGTCATAATTTGCATACGTGAAGACTTGGAGTACTTTCTAATGAAAAGTGTGCTACTGGGGAAATTGGAAACTGGTACGTAGCTTCAAAGTCAGGAATATGCAGTAGGCATGTGATGCATTAAATGCATGAGGCACACAAGTCATAATTTTCAGCACCATATACGTATATATGTGTGAATTGAAGAAGAAGGTTACGGCTCAAAGAATATATATATATATATATATATATATATATATATATATATATATATATATATATTCATTTTCTTCTTCATTTGTTAGATACACAATAACCATAACATCATAGACTATATATATTCAATTTCGTTTGTAATTTTCACTAGTTTATATTCCGCGAGTGTTACCGAAATCATTTATCAATTTTTCAGAAGTGCTTAACTTGTTTTGTTGCATTCCCACAACTTGCTATTAATTACTTCTCCCACTTCACTTATATAAATCATCACATTCTTATCGCGACTTTTAACTTCTCCCTCACAAATGGATCCACATGTAGATCACCAAAACCCCATAGATGACCTCGATTGGTTTCAATACTTTGATCATCAAGATCTTTTCAGGTATATATATAAACGTTACTCATTACACCATCTTTCGCACAGAAAAGTGATTTTGTCGACATTGATCAAAACATGGTTTGGATTTGTAGTGATCAAAAAGAGTCTTTCATCGTGTTGGATTTGATTATCTTGAGTTTTTTTTTTTTTTTTTTTGGATTTTTGCAGTGGTGACATGCTCGACCATCATGATTACGAGTTGTCGGAAAAATTGCATGAAGTGCTCGATCAGAACGTTTCCACAGTACTTAACAAAGATCAAAACATCATTTCTAGAAATGAGTTTCACGATTTAGATCCCCTTAAAGACATAAGCTTATGGGATTGTTGGGAGGATGGTAATTTATCATTGGTTAGTTTCAGTGAAGACTGTAAATCCGGTGGTGAGGCTACATGTAGTTCTAGTGCTGCCACCACTGATCACGGTGGCCGGAAGGTGGCAAAGAGATTGAGACCATTGGAGTTTGAAGAGATAGCGAAGTACTTTGAGATTCCGATAATCATGGCAGCAAAGGAACTAGGGATAGGGTTAACATTGTTGAAAAAAAGATGCAGAGAGCTAAACATAAACAGATGGCCTCATAGAAAACTTACGAGCCTACAATCCCTCATTCAAAATGCCAAGGTAAATTACGATAATAACCTTCTATACATTACTCATGCATGCATGCCTGCACTTGGTAACCAAAGTAGTTTTGGTATTTTCTAAAATTTTAATTATTAGTTTCTTTATAACATAAACAATGGCCCTAGGCATATTCCACATCAAATCAATTGATTTACTACGATTTCCTGATTTATATTTATATAAACTTAACTCATTGTAAATTTTGTGAACTCACACGAAAAATATATTGCATCTACCTTTTTTTAAAAAAAAAACTAGGAGTTGGGATTAAAGGAGGAGATAGAGACGTTAGAAGGGCACAAGAAGATGATGGAGAAATTGCCAGGTATGGAATTGACAGAAAGAACAAAGAAGCTTAGGCAAGCTTGCTTCAAAGCTATTTATAAGAAGAGAGGACTTAACAATCCTTAGTCCTTACCTTTTCTCTTTAACGTATTTTTGGATGTAATCAAGGGGTTTTTTTTAGTCATTTTGTTATGATCAGTGGATTTTAATCTACATTGTATGTGTTTTTCTCTTGATAGTTTGATACCCTTTTCAGTTTCATTGTGTTAGTCTATTGATTTTTAATGCAGAAAATTTTGTATAATTTGTGTATTATAGTTTGTATTATGTATTTAGCCATATTCTTTTCGTAGATATGATCGAGCTTGAGTACATGACATAAGACTAAGCTTTTTCGAATGAGTCTCGCCATAAATACGAAGACTTTGACCGTCGGCGAGAGGAATACGAATGAACTTATCGTAACATACTATTTCAGTATGGTTTTGGGATAGCCAATTCATTCCTACGATGATGTCGAAGCTACCAAGTTCCATAGGAACTAAATTGACAGAAAATTTATGACCGCAAAAATCGAAAGTGCAATCTTGGATGACTGCATTGAGTGAAACGTATTTTCCATCGGCGACTTCTACGGTAAAGTACTCATCAAGAATCGTGCGAGATGTGTGAAGTATGGGCTCAATTTCCAAAGACACAAAACTTTTATCGGCACCTGAATCAAAAAGTACTGACGCGTAGCAGTCATTTATGAGAAACGTACCCTTTACGACCTTGTTATCGGTCTTTGCTTGGGTTGCGGTAATGACAAAGGCTCGGCCTTTGGGAGCTGGAACCTGCATTGTTGGATTTGCCTGGGCTTGGGTGTTGATGATATTTACTAGCCTAGGACATGCGTTTCTGAAATAGGTGGGGTCACCACAGTTGAAGCATGTTCCAGTTGGATACCGGGTTTGTGTTTGCTGATTTGAGGGTAGATAGAGTGGTCGCTGAGTTTTTGGTGCACGGCAGGTGTCCGCCAAGTGGCCATAGCGACCACAATTCGTACAGAGAAGACACGGGCTGGTGGTCATATGACGATAGTTACAGTGGTTACAGAAGGGGTGAGGTCCGGTATACGGCTTTTTATTCGATTGGGCTTGTGGGGTGACTTGGGTGATAGGAGTAGCAGGGGTAATAACAGCATGGTTGTGGTGATGACTTTTCCGCTTCTTTTTGTCATGTCGGTGGGAGGACTCGGACTTGACAATTAGGGGGGTCTCAGGGGTCGGCTTTTCAGTTGACATCTTTGAACCCTTGCGTGGGAGGACATCATCGTTCATATTGTCCTCGTTGAGTTGACCTGCTATTTCAATGGCGGATTCTAGGGTAGATGGCCTGCTGCTGGTCACCGAATCACGGATCTGGCGTGGTAACCCTTTGATGTAGCGGCGTATTGCAGTTTTCATAAGTTGAACCATGTGAGGTAGGAGTCTCGATAGATCATGGAATCTATTGGTGTAGGTCGCATTGTCGCCTCCCACCTGTTTCAGATTCCAGAATTCATCCTCGAGAGTTTGCAATTCGCTGTCAGGGTAGAACTTCTCCATCATGCGTTCCTTTAGTTTTGACCAGGTCATTCCCAAGGCAACAGCCTCTCCCTTTGCACGTTTTTCTAGGTTCCACCATGTGAGAGCATGACCTTGGAGGCACCCTGTAGCATGACGGACCATCAGGTCCTCAGGACACTCGCTATGGATGAAAGTACTCTCCATTTCTTCAATCCATGTGAGGAGTGCGGTGGCACCATCGATGCCTTTGAAGTAAGGCGGATTGCAGTTACGAAAGTGCTTGAATGAGCAACGAGGAGTGTTTGCTGGAGCTTGTGGCTGAAGAGAATGAAGTTGGGTTGCAATTGTTGGGATGACGTTTGCTACCTCCTTGGCGATAAGGGCAGCTAGCCTTCGGTTGTTGCGAGCAGCGTATGGGGGTCGTAATGCCATCTACGAGAAACACGCATATGGACTTGTGAGTTATTTGTAATTGATTATGGAAATAAAGTTTTTAGACATTGTTGGGTAAAATAATTGTAAAACACTTGTTGGGCCATGGTTAGGAGTGTTGGGCACCTTTTGGGCTTTCTATGGTTACTAAATGTGAAACATGTAGCACTTGCGTGGGCCCCCACAAAACTAAGTTTTCACATGTCTTTCCCACTTCTAGGCCCATTAGGGAACTTAATAGTCCAATGAGTTGGCCATTTTGGAGTGTATCCTTTCGGATACGTTTGATAAGGTCGGGTATTTTGATGGCTCAAAAGTAATGTGAATGACGCGCTTTGGCCTATAGGTTTGGGAACTCTCGCCTTTGGTCCCCAGGTAAGCAAACTGGTCCCTCGGTTGATTGGGATGTATACGAATGCTTGCCTAGTCAGGACTTTCGTGCTACCGGCACCTCCCCCTTCCAGTTACTACGCGTCCATTACTATGATCCTACCCAACTAGAGTGGATGACTTTGAATTTCCTATGAGCTTTAAGGAATATATATGTATATACATTTTTTTTACCACTTGAATATGTGTGTGATTTTTCAGAGAAAGAGGAGAATATTCACCAGTGTATGCACACATATAAGTGTCAGGAGTAATACGTATGCACTTAAGGGAGCAATTAACACACAAAGGTATTCCTAGGCTTTTCTAAGTGTGAATTGCATGCAGTTGTGTGTGCATTTTATAAACTAGCATACGAGAGGACCCTAGAGGCTATAGACTAGGTCAAGGCAATTAACCTAATTCCCTATAGTCAAGGGCTCTGATACCAATCTGTCACACCCCGATCCTTGTCGGAATCGATCAAGGCGTGATATATTGTTCAAAGTCTCATGACAACTATGTTATAATATGATTAGATTCAATTAAGTACTAAGTATGCAAACAAGATCCACAACATACAAATACAAATCCAAATACGAACAACATTTATTACATCAAATTTAAATAGTCTTGTGGATTTCTAAGGCACAACCTATTTTTCATCAACTTCATTCTTCAAATCTGCATCATGGGTAAAAACAGGTCAACTACGAGAGTTGGTGAGTAATCTAATTTTAGTAGAGAAAATTGTGAAGTTGAAACATTTATAATTTGAAATTTGTTTTCTTTTGAAGTCGGCAAACAATTGTATTTGAGATAACGGTTTATAAATCAAAAATTGATTAACAAATGATAACGACAACAATAAGTCCTCACCCTATATATATATATATATATATATATATATATATATATATATATATATATATATATATATATATATATATATATATATAGGATGGAGCATCTAATCATCATACACACTCAACCACGTGCGATCAATCACCTTAGCGTCCCAAGGCGGGGTGGTCAACCCAATAGCGCTATTATTGTCCATAACGTACCTCAAGAATACGGGCATAGTCATGGAGATTAGACTAAAAATGATAATGCACTACAAGTACATGTAGCGTAAACAAACAATAGTTATACAATTAATGACTCACGTATAAATGTCCAAACAATGTCTCAATTGTGATAAAACAATAAAATGAAGTTGGAACATATTAGAACCACATGATACACCCCAAAAGTATTGAAAATTATAAAATATGGGGTAGATTACTCACATTATTCCCAAAACGAAATGCGTGTGTCGTACGATAGACGGTTCGGGTCAAAATGGCGTAGAACCTAATATAATTAATAGTTTTGGTTTAGGAACTGCTAAACGAGAATGGAGTATTAATACAAATAATTAGACACATATTCTTATATTAGATGAATTAACAATAATTCATTTTGATTAGAATATTAAGATATTCATTTGTTAAATGAATTTTAAATTGAATTAATTACTTTGCATAATTAATTTATATTTTCAATTTAGGCCAGATTTTAATAATTTTTATTAAAATAATAACTTGCCCAATTATAATTATTTACAGATTTTAACAATTATTTATATGAAATAATCATTAAAATGCATTTTTACATGCTTAAATACTTAGGAAAATGGTTTTAAATAGTAAACAGCATTGAAAAATTATGAAATTATTAGGAAATCATTATTTCATACAATATTAATTACTGTAAAAATTTTATATTTTTCTGAACTGTTTTAGTATTTATTTAATACTTTAATGATTAAACAACAACAAAATCCGGGAAAAATAATAAATTATTCCCAAAAATTCTGTAAAATTAACCATAGTTTTATAACATGATATAGAGCCCATTGTATAGGTTTTGGATATTTGTGACTATGGGAAGTATTTTTTATATATTTCATTATTAATTAATCAATAAAATCATAAATAATAGTAAACAGTAATATAAATGCATGAAACTTCATAAATTATGTTTAATCAATATATTGGTCATCCCAGAATTTTCTCAGAATTTATTGAATGCAAAAAGTATTTTATGTGAATTATTGCCCTACTTTATTGAAATAATTATAGTAATTCAATAAAAATAAGTTATTTTCTGAAAATTTCCAGAACTTCTTATTTTATTGATGGGATTCTGAGAAAAATCAGGTTTATGCATAAAATGAGTTTTAGATAGTTTGGTGGATTTAATTTGTTTCTTGTATGAATTTGAAACTTTTAACAACATACCTTGTTGAATGCTTCAAGAGGGATGAAGATTGGAGTATAATATATTGTTCTTGGCTGGAATATGAGTATTTCTTGGATGAATTTCGAGATTGAGAGTGAGAGAAAGAATAGAGAAGGTTTAAGTGGTGAAGAGAATAATGTGTTGGGAGAAAAAGGAAAGGAAAGTGGATGGGAGGTGTGAGTGGGAGACCATGGGAATAATCTTTTTGCTTTTGGTGGTCTTCATAATTTCCCACTAACACAAGCATCTTTTACATAATTAATATAAGAGTTTTATAAATTTTAATGTAAAGTTTATAAAAATAGAGTTTTATAAAATATAGGTTATTATTTGATTATAACAATCTACTTTGATTTGAAGTTTAATTATAGCATTCAAGTTTGATTCTTTTAATTTAATTAGAGCATTATACTTTGATTTGATTTTAATATGGTATCATAATTTAATTGGATTATAGTTATAACGTTGTACTATACTATGTTGCTATTAACGTCAATTTATATCGTAGTGTATGGGTTTTGATCCTATTAGCGTCAAGTAATCTTGAGTAGGGTTTATTAAATTTCCAATGTTGTTTAGCACTATAAAGGCTACGGAAAATCAAACACACGAATTTTCCAAATGATGTTTTCTCATTAAAGTAGCGAATTGTACAGTTATTACATAACGTAAACCCTAACATACAAGGGTTAAGGGAGTTGACCGGTTTGACTTGTTGACTTAGTTTGACTTTGCCTTGACCGAAATTTGACGGTTGTCACATCACGGCCAAAGCTTGATCTTATGAAGGGTTCACGACCCAATGAAGGGTCCACGGTCGTGAAGTCTTGAAGATTCATGCAAAAGAGGTGTTTGTTTCATGGGGATTCAAGTGTTTCTAATGGACAACAAGAAGATGAATGAGATACTTACTTATTGGGAGCCTTTAAGTTGATCACGGTTGAAGGAAGTTGAGAGAGAATAGGTGTGTTCACGGCTAGAGTTGAAGTAATGAAGAAAATGAGCCATTTCTTATATATATGGAGGATGTTCACGGCCAAGAATGGGTTCACGGTTGTGAACTCCTTTTTGATGGTGTTTCCGGCTCGATTGTAACTCAATGAACTCAAGCTAACACTTCCTAACACACAATCCTTGAGTGCACTAGGCTTAGAAATTCTCAAACAGACCCTTAACAAGGCTAAAAGATAACATAAACAAGTATGACTTTTGATTGAACTGATTGACTTTACAAGATAGAAATTTCGGGTTGTCACCATTTACGCACTTTTGGTTTACAACTTTTTGATACTTTGATGTGATGTTTACAAACCAATGGTTGTTTATTGATTTTGAGAATGAGATTGGAGCAAATGCTTTTAATATAAATGAAAATTTTGTGTTGAAATTTGGGACGTTACAACAATGTACCAATATCTTTTGTCGGTGTAGCCATATTTTGATAATAATAAAAAAAAATGTGAGTATGTATAATAAATTTGATTTTTTAAATTTAAGAAACTAGCCTTTTAGCCCTTGAAAATCATCCCTTCTTGCTCATTCGTCTGTTCCTCTCCATGCCACGTACTATGAAACACCACGGTCGTGGCATCAGGGATGGTGTGCATGACCGGTGCCATCTTGCCACCTGGCCACGAGAATGACTCGTGCCTTCCATACCATAATGCCTTAGCAACATCTTAATCATAAAAAAATCTCGTTTTTTGGAAGAAAAAAACTAAAACTGAGATTACTAAATCCAATCATAATAAACGACCAAATAATTATCATGTTAAAAATTAGGTAGGGTTTATAGTGGAGATCTGGATACCCCTTGGATCGTGTAAATACTTTCCGCACTAATATTTATATCCTATGCCCGGGTTACAAGAAATTCAGCCTAGGATAATCCTAAGGGGACACTTATGAATCTAGGCACAGAAAACGTAATACAAATTGCTAGAGAATTCTGAGTTCGTATGAAGAAAAACGAGAGCTAAAAGGTGATATCTTCTCCTTGAAAGGAGAGTCATTTATATATAGAATGATATGTAGGGTTTTGTTTTAGGGTTGGTCGTCATGGGTTCCTTTGGAAACAAGTCTAGGGAATCCAGAATTAATGAGGAAATCAATGGTTTCTAAAACTAAAGATCTTAGTCAGTTTTACCATAATGAAGAAATCAATGGTCATCATGGGTCCCTTGGACCCCGCTAGGGGCGCTGCCCCTAGACCCTGCCAAAGGGGCGCTTCCCCTTTGGAAACCCCGAACCTGAGGGCGTTGTCCCCGGACCCCAACTTGTCGTTGAACCAGCTTCTAATTTGATTTATACATGCGTGCACTCCGCACATACTCAATCGAGAATGGAACTATCAATCTTTGGGAGAGGAACATCTTTTATAACTTCTGATAAATTATCAAATTTATATGAAAGCATATTTCACAATCACTAAGATGGTGTTTTTTGTTTTTGGACAATCTATTTTTGAGCACTTATGTCTACGGATGGGAAGACATTTATGTTTTCACGTTCTTGCAAACTATTGTTTTTTAGAAGACCGTAGACATCAAAACATATATGCATCTTCTTCTCCAAAAAGAGATGAATTAAAGTCTGTCGATGGGAATACATTTCTCGCTGACATTGTCTAAACAGTAAATGTGGATTAAATTCTTTTATAAATAATTAAGGATGCTTGTGTAGCTACGAAAGTATAAGGACCAAAACTACAACTATACAAAAGTTCTGTGACCAAAGTGTGAGACATAAAAAGTCTAGGACGAAACATGAAAACATACAAAAATATAAGGATCAAACGTACTGATATACAAAAGTCTTATAACTAAAATTTAAAACCCATAAAATATAAAGGACAAAGTTGCAAAAATGGTCTTTATTGTATGCATTTCTTTGAGGTTTTAGTCCAAACCACGACTTTTTTGGATTGATGGTCCTTTTGAGGTAGTTTGCTTGTGATTTTGGTCATTTGGTAAACTGAAAAGACTAAAATACCCTTCTGATATATTTTTATGATTTTTTCTATTTAATTAAAGTTTTATTAATAAAAAATATGGGACCCACCACTCTCTCTCTCTCACCCCCCCTCTCTCTTTACGGATCCCGAGTTTAACAAAAGAAAAGAAGAGAAGAGAAAAGAAAGTCACGAGAGAAAAGAAGAGAAAGGAAAGGAAAACAAAATTTTCTTTTGTGTTCCCGATTTGGAGAGAAATGGAAGGAAAATGAATAATTTTGTTCTTTCTTTTCAAATCCTCCCAAATCGGAAGGAAAGTTAGGAGGGAAAGTGATCCTCCCATTTCTCTCCACTTCCTTCCGATTCCCTCCTTTAATGAAACTCGGGAACACAAATTTCTTTTTATTTCTTCTCATTTCCACTCATTTCCTTTCCTTTCTCTCGTTAAGTTGAACTCGGGAAGATCAAATCTACTGCATTTTTTTTGGGATTTTATCTTGTGCTACCTAAAGCTGACAAATTCAAACGAGATTAATCGAGGTTCTCAAAAAAGGGCATCGAAGGACCTGTTCTTTTTCAATTTTTTTTCTTGGAACCCAAATTCGGGATCAATTATGATTTAAGGAGGCCTATGTTCATCACAGTTTCCCTTACACAGATTTCTCTCGGTGGTTTATCCTCATGGAAGTCGTCGGAGGGTGAAATCATGGTGGAGATGACTTCTGTCGTAAAACCCCCCTTCTTCTAAACCTGCAACCGAAGGAAAAACACACAAACACACCCACTAAATTGTACTGAAAGGACAAACACCTCACACACAAATCTTTATCTAGAGGTGATTAATATCGTCAAGAAATCCCCACATGTATAATCAATTCCCTCCTTCCTTCTTTATCTTTTTTCTCTATCTCTCTTTGTTTCCAACATTGATTTTAGATATATCAATGTCTGAATCTTCTCTGATATGAATCACCATCTCCATCATATCAGGTTGTATGATGTAAAGGTGAAGAACAACAATTGTAAATTTAGGTCTTCTCCTTTGAACTCGAAAATCAGGAATAAAAAGACGAAATCAGAAGAAATCTTGATACTTGTAACTTCCTTAAACTCAGAATCAAATGGAGGGTCTTCGATATTGATGAAGGCTGGTAGGCATAGAGAACCGACTCTCTCTCTCTCTCTCACACACACACACATATACACACAGTTAGTTTCCATCTTTTTTTTTGATCTGGTTAACTAACATTCGAATTCAGTGGAGGAAAAACGAGAAAGAATGGTGAAGAAGATGGGGTTGTTGCAGGTACTTTCTATGAAGAAGGAGGGGTGGTGTTTGGGTATTAGCGTCCGAGAGAGAGAGAGAATGAGTATGTGGGCCCCTATTTTTATTTTATATATAAATACTTATAGGGAAAAAAAAGGAAATATGGAAAATAAATATAATAAGGGCAACTTAGTCTTTTCAGTTTACCGAACGACTAAAATCACAAACAAACTATCTTAAATTGACCACAATCCAAAAAAATCATAGTTTAAACTAAAACCCTAAAAAATTACATACGATAGTGACATTTTTACAGTTTTGTCGATATAAAGATCAAAACTGCCGATATAAAAAAACACCGATGTTTAAAACCAACAAACTATATTATTCTTTATATATAATGGTTAATCCCTGAACTCAGTAGTTAATAATTTCTGAACGCTGAATGCGTCTTTTCGTATTGCCCTATCCACCACCGTTCTCAACGACCACTATCTCTTTGTCTTTCTGCCATTTCTGCCACGTGTATATTTGATTTTTGTCATGTTTGTAATTTGGCAAAATACAAAATAGATATAAGATCTTGTTTGATGTCACGTAAACCACGTTTTATATTTTAAGATGTATCAATTATTGAACGAAAATATCTTAAATAGTTACTCTGTTTAATATTTATTTTAGTTTCATGTCTCAAGAAATGTTTGTTTTATTAAACAATAATATTCAAGAAACAAAATTTAGTCAACATAAACCATCCATCCCATAGAATTACAATTTTTAATAGAGTGTTATGGCTGTTTGGTAAGATCTGAATTTTTAAGATCTGAATTTTTAAACGGTCTGAATTTCTAAGAGGCTCTGAATTTTTAAGATCTGAATTTTAAACATGCTGCTTGTTTAAAACCTCTGAATTTTTGTGCTTAATTATAAAAATGACTATTTTACCCTTCTTTATTATTTTTTGCAAAATTATAAAAACACCATACAAAATCCAAATTAAACATAAATCAAAATTAAACAATCAAAGATAAATATTTGACAAATCTATCAAATTATAACAACCAAAATTGCTTTGTTTTAAATTATATGCTAATATTGATCACATTACAAAAATTGATGCTAAAAGATCTACATACAAATGCAACAATCCAAATAAACTTAAAAACTGTAGCAATAAACATCAGAAAAATCACAATGGAAATTGCATCCATTATCACCCTCATCTTGATAGCATCTTGGTCATTATCAATCACCTATATCAACCAAACAAAGGATACATCAGATTTTATCATCCACATTGAACATTTTAAGATAGAATATTAACAGATATACATACAAACAGTTTTTATCATCCTAGGTTTCTTTTCTGCAAAAAGATTCAAGATAAAGAAATTTAAATAAATCATAAGTTGAAACAATTTCATTCAAGCATTTCATCAAATGGTTCATATGCATGTAAAATAAACATGGTAAAATCAACAATATCTCATCAAAGTCAAACCAAAATCAGCAATATTTCATCAAAATCAAACCAAAATCAGCAACATTTCATCAAAATCAAACCAAAATCAACAATATCTCATCAAAGTCAAACCATATTTCAAACCAAATAAATAATTTCAGCAACATAACCATAAATTCAACAATTTTTAGAATTGACTACAAGCATTTCAGAAAGTTTTACAGCCGATTTCAAGGCCATTTCACTGGTTTCAGCAAGAAAATCAAAAGAAAACATGAGACTATAAAGAAGAATACTGATTTCAGAAGATTAGGTGTGTTGTGGCTGTGCGAAGTGCTGTATGACGGAGATGCTCAATGGCGGAGGAAGGCAACATTGTTGGGTGCAGCGTCGTCGACGATTCCGGCGGCGGAGGAAGGAGGCGTCACTGGTGTCGTCGAAACTGAGGAGAAGAATATGCGAAGCAAGCAGACGCGAAGTGAAGAAAGAAGAGGAGGCGGTCGATGTGTTTAGGGCAAATAGAACGCGCGTCTCTTTTTTTATTTTTCAGACTTCGTTTAATATCTGAAAAAATAAGAGACATTTTTTATTTTAAGAGGTAAAAAATAATATGCAAACAAATGCTCTGAATCTGAAATTTTAAGACATTACCTCTTATTTTTGCAATTAAGAGGTAAACAAACGGACCCTTATTCTAAATACCTCATGATTTATGAAACTCCTCCGTTTATTTTTTTTTTATTTTTTTTTGTCATTTTGTTGTTTTTTATTTTGTTTTGTTTTTTTGTTGTCTTTCAGTATTATTATTATTATTATTTAATTAAATTTATAATAATTATAGTAATTTAATAATAAAAATATATATATATTTTCAATCGTTATTTTCCCAACTACAATAATTAAATATTCTTTCACTGTATATCTCGTCTGGTTTCGTGATGTGTACAATAATTAAATATTCATTCACTGTATATCTCGTTTGGTTTCGTGATGCGCATCACCGGTTATTGCCTATCGTGTTATTTC
The DNA here is from genome assembly GCF_052849685.1 of Lactuca virosa. Classification (NCBI taxonomy): domain Eukaryota; kingdom Viridiplantae; phylum Streptophyta; class Magnoliopsida; order Asterales; family Asteraceae; genus Lactuca; species Lactuca virosa. The sequence continues at coordinate 78,917,109 of NC_136431.1, forward strand.
CTAAATAATTGATTTGCCGTCACTTTAACTTTATCTTTAATAATAAAGAAATTGATTTGATGTTTTGTTTTCTTCTATTATTATATATATATATATATATATATATATATATATATATATATATATATATATAATACGAAATGTGGAAGGAGATGTACACTGTGGATTTCGGACAATAGCTGTTGCTCTTGGTTTTAGTGAAGACTATTGGCATCAAATTCGGACAGATTTATACAGAGAGTTATTGATGCACATTGACGATTACTGAGTGGTTTTTGAAAATGACATAAATGTCATTAGTGAAGCGTTAAATTTCTATGAAACACCCGTGATTCGAAAATATTGGATGATTATGCCTGACACTGGTATTTTAAATGCTAACAAGTATGATGTTATTGTTCATTTCTTAAGCAAAGACGAATCTTCAACGTCTTTCCCACTTTAGAGTGGTCCACAAAATTTCCCAAATGATCCAATTATAAATATCGACATCCTTAACGGTTGCCATTATATTAAGGTTGATTTACAAGAGAGTCATTCAATGACTACTGTTTCTTGGTTGTTGAACATGCACAAATCAGCACGTTCTACTGGATGACAAACATTGTATCACGTTCGATTGTCTGCTTATGTTCGACCATATAGACAATTCAATAATCGTCGTACTGAAAGAGTTAACGTATCAGATAATTAAGGAAATGTAAATTTTAATTTGTTTAATAATAAAATTATATGTTTAGGTTGTATCACGCTCGATTGTTATTATTATTATTGTTATTATTTTTAAATCAATTAATTAATTAATAATAATAATTATAATTATAATTATAATTATAATAATAAACCTAAAAAAAGACAACAAAAAGACAAAAAAAAGTAAGAAAAGACAAAAAGGGTGGTAAAAGATGGAATTTGGGAGGTACATACAAAACAACCCCTTTTTATATTAAAAGAAAGAGATTGAAGACGTTATACACAAACCTTGTTTACGATTAAGTCTAGGTTTTTCTGTTTTAATAATGAAATCTAAAAAAAACTAGTAATTGTATTCGAATTTGTATAATTAGCCGATTATTCGGTGGACACTAGATCATCATCATATAATAAGGACAATCTTTATTAAAGTCGTTTACGATTAAGCAAGATTTTTTTTAACAATAAAGTCAAAAGACTTGTAATTGTTTTCGATTTTGAAAAATTACCCGGTTATCCTGTTTCTTTTCCAATAGCATTGCTGAGATGCAATCCATATGGATAAGTTATATGCTTAGTTGGCGTTTGGGGACTTACATTTGGAAAAAAATGACATATTGTACCCCACGTCCTTCATTTAAAAACAATGGCTTCATATTTTTCAACTGCCCAAGTGTACTCAGTCTCCATGAATCAGCTTCGCAAGGCTTTAGGGTTACGTGCGATTGTGAAGATGAGTATGATATGTGGACTTTTTGGACTCCAAAAGAACCCAAGATGCAGATTCGATTTCCCTAATTTCATGGCAAAGATACTGAGTTATTGCATTTCTCGTTACAACTTATGTTTTATGTTATAAAGTGGAAAATCTTCATAAATGTTGTAATTTTCTTTCATATAAAATGAAAAGAATGATTGTAAGTTTTTTTTTTCTTATATTGTCCCATCATTTTCCAGCAAGTGGTATAAACACAAGATGTTGGAAATGGTAGGCTAATCCAGAAAGTCCACATACCATACTTAAATGGTGGTTAATTCCAACACCATTTGCAGGATTATGAATTTCCACTTGTTGGTAAGGATGGATGAACGCGGAGGGTTTTCATGTATTTTGAGCGTAGTACGTGACTGAAGATCAAAACCCTAATATCCGGACTTGAGACCCATTTATACATCCTTAAGTCATTTAGACCAAACCCTAATCAGCCTCCATAGCCTCATTTCGTCCCTTAACCTCAGATTTCCTTGTGAGTGTGATTCTTGAGCTTAGAAAGTGTGTTGGTGGCTATTTTAGAGAGTATTCAAGAAGGATAAGGTGGTGAACAAGCTTTGGGTGTCATTGAGCTTCTAGATCCTACATCTAGTTCATTTTGAGGAGCTTCTGGAGGTGTAAAGTCATAACCTTGTCATCTCTTTTGTTAGTTTTACTAGGGTTTTGTTATGGAGTCCCTTTTTGGCTTTTGGACCTTCTCTTGTGATTTGAGCAACTCCAGAGACTAAGATAGCTAGATCTAAGCTCCTTGAGCATGTTGGATATACAAAGCTGCCATCTTGAAGGTTGTTTTGACTACATACATAAGTTTGAGGTCTTAAATGAGGTCTTATTGGGAAGAATGAAGTATTGGGGTCACTCATGATATGCAAGGGCATAAAGTTTCCAAATTTATGCCCTAGGACATCTTAATGGACTCAAATCTGAAGTTTGACATTGAAATCCCAAGTATTAAACACTTAACGGTCAAATGTGCATATCTTGCTTGTACGCCGTGCATAAATTCGTGTACACAGCGTGTACTGCTTCAGGGGCTAGTACGTTAAGCGTACTAGAGTGGTACGCAGTGCGTACGCACTCAATTGGGTTTAGGATTTGTTTAGGCTTGTTATGTTATTGGGCCTTATTCAGTTTTGGGCCTGGTTCCATTTAGAGTTTTTGGATGATATTCTGTTTTGGACCGTAGTTGTTTTGGTTGGGCCTTATTGGGCCAAGCGGCCCATTAATGGTCTTTATCATAGGCCTTAGGCCCATTAGCAAAGGTGAGACTTTTGGGCCATTATGGAAAGACTTAGACTTAGTAGTTAGACTCTTTGATTAGGTTGTGTATAATCCTAATTTAGGGTTAATTGTATTATTGTTCAACGTGTGGTTTCGGACTGTTAGGCGAGCAGCTTTTGTATTCATCAGATTGAGGTGAGTCTTCTCACCACACTCATGGGTCGAAGGCACCAATGCCGGCCCATTAATCGATATGTATGAGATGATTAGTAATGGAGTATGTGATTGTGGTTATTTGATATATATATATATATATATATATATATATATATATATATATATATATATATATATATATATATATGTGTGTGTGTGTGTGTGTGTGTGTGGATTTATGTGAAGACCATGGGAGGAGCCCATGGCTCAGGGATATAATATCATGGGGGTAGCCCATGTCATTCCAATGAAGACATGGAGGGAGTCCATGGCAAACTTATATGTATATATGTGTGCATGGTATTATTGTTGGATTAGATGTCTAATCCCACAACTATTATTGGTATGTACTCGACCCGAGAGTAGCATGGTCCATTTGGGTTGCATAACACCAGGACAATTTGTTAGGATGGACTCTTGAGAGAAGGTTATATATGATTTATTAATATATTATAAGTTCTAATATATTAATATGAAATCATATGTTTTAATTAGTATTGATCAAGAATTAATTTGGAATTAATTTAGTGATCAAAATAGACTAATTAAATCTATGAGGACTAATTATGGTAATTAGTTATATTTATATGTGTTGGGCTTATGATCCATGTTGGACCAAGTTTATGTATGGATACATAAAGAGTTGGGCAACATGAACCATGGATTATAAAACCCATGGGTATGGATTTTGGTTAAACCCATGACCCTTGGAATCCACCATATAAATATGTTGCTTCATGACCAAAAACGTGTGCATCTTTTCTTAGAGAAATATGGACGATTTTGGGTGCATGGAATTCTCTCTCAAGAGCCACCTTTATCCTAGGTGAGTTGTGAGCCATTTGAGGCATTCATACTTTTGGTGCTAAGCGTTTAAGGCCAAATACATCAAGGTTTCAAGCTACATAAAATGTATGTCATCCTAACTAGTATTTCATATTGTTTATGTCAATTGCGTGCTAGTTATAGGCTTAATGCTTTGGAAATACCATTACATGTATAATTAGAGAAAACATAGATCCAAGGCATTTAGGGTTGTATGTGCACCATTGGATGTTGTAGTATACTTAAACCCAACAGTGGTATCAGAGCCATGGGTTGTTTTCTATTATATTTGATGTTATTATTGGTTTTCGGAGCAAAAAAATCGATTTTCTACTGTTCTGGACAGTGGACTCACCGAGTCCACTGGGGGACTCGTCGAGTCCAAGAACAAATTCATCCAACTCGCCGAGTTTGTTCTTGCACTCGACGAGTTGGAGCCCCTGACAGCAAATTTTTGAGTTTTTTTTGACCTGTTTTGGATTTGGATCATTACCACAAAATGTTTTCGTTCATAAAACTTGATTTTGGTGCTATGGTAATGTTTATTCTCATCCAAATAAAGGATAATTGTCAAATTTTCAAGATTTATGTTAGTTTATGTGATTAGCTAAGTTCTTGAAAATTGTTGATGTGAATTATCTTTGCTTATGAGTTTAATCTTGTTCATAGAAAAATTATTTGATTATTGTGATAATTGAAATAATTGATCTCAATGGTTTTTGTGAACTCCATAACTTGTCCTCAAGTTATGGAAAATAAAGAGTTTTTCATTTAAAAGCACATTAAGTCTCATAGGTTATGAAAAATGAAGAGTCTCTATTTTTAATGTCATCATAAAATGTTTTTTATGTCTTCCATAATTTGTCCTAAAGTTATGGAACTTGAAAAGTCTTCCATAAAACCCTATTAAACTCATAAGTTTTGGAAACCAAGAGTTTTTGAATTGTTCAAAACTTGCCCTTAAGTTTTGGAATTTGTAAAGTTACCCCCCCCCCCCCCATGTATACTTTAATTCCAACCCTTAGAATTTTTAAAGTTTAAAATTCAACCCTTGTACTATTATAATATTATAGGTTTAATATTTATATATATGTATAAGAGTAAGTCAGTCTTACCGTTAGTAGGCCTCATTCACGAAGCCGGTCTACAAGAGGGGTATAAGGTTACTGCCTATAAAATGGCAATTTAATGGGTGTCCACTCTCACCCACCGCTTCATTGGCTGGTGGAGGGTCGTTAGCCCAACGGGTACGACAGGACATTAATTCTCCGTTCATTAAAAGTATAATGATAAATATAAAGTAACTAAACCTTATTAAATTCCCAATCTTAGTTACTTTAGGAAAATGTGAATTTGGTGCTAACCCATGAAATTGCACTTTGCACCTTGTTAAGTCGTTAGTGGAGCGTGTGTGGTTAACCGGAACACTAATATGGGACTGACAATGTGTGGCAAAGGGTAGCTTGATGTTAATCATAGATCAATGGAGCGTGTGTGGTTAACCGGCACATTGATTAGGTGGTTGTAACATTAAGTGTACCAAGTTAATTTGCATGGTTATTCACTCCTTGATTGTGATCCTCGGCATCCCAGTCACAAACTTGAAGGGCACAATCGAGATTTAAACATGCCATTGAATAGTTCAATGAATCTCAAAAGATCTACGAGTTTCAATTCATTTAAAACCTAATGTTAAATTTCGTTTTTCATGGTGGAAATTGGTAAATCGTCATTTACCTACCTTCAAATATTTTGTAGCTTGGATTACGACATCCCTTTTCCAAGTTATAATGTAACATCCCGAAATTCAGGTACAACTATTTAGCCCTTATTTTATTCAAAGTGTCAAGTTAAGCCCTTAAGAAGAATTGGTAGCAAATGAGTACGCTGGGCGTACTCAAGAGTACGCTGCGCGTACTCATGCGCTTATTTTGGACGCGGACTCGTCTGAGTACGCTGGGCGTAATGTGTCCAGGTGCAAACCCTAATTTCTGACTTGTGCCCTATATATTGGATGCTAAGGCTTATTTCTCAGCCTCCATAGTAGTGATTAAAACCCTAAGAGAGAACTTTTCATCGTTCTTAGTGAGTGTGTGTGATTTTGGAGCTAAAAGTGCCTTGGTGTGCTAGTGAAGAAGAAGGAGAAGAGTTTGTGGAGACTAGAGTTTGAAGTTCAAGTTTGGATCTGAGATCTACAGAGGAAGGAGCTGCATTTGGAGGTATAAAGTTCAAAACTTTCCTTTTCATTTGGTTTGTTGCTTCATGGACCATTTTAGGGTTAAAAGTCCCAAAGGTGGAGACTTTATGAGTGTAATGTGCTCCATGGACCTAGATCTGTCCCATTTCAGTGGTATTTGTGTTGTAGATCCATAAAGTTCCCATCTTGGTCGTGGATATGAGATCATGCTTGAGTATTGGGCTTTCTAGTGTTAGGAAATGGTATATTTTGGGTGTTAGTGACTTGTTCAGCCATGCAAAGGCTTAAAGTCATCGACTTTATGGATTAAGAGGCTTAAAAATGGTTAAATCTAAAAGTTGGACGTGAGTCTTAACTGTTTAAGACCTCAAGAGCTAAGGGACTGAAACTGGGATTTACGTCGGGCGTAATCCCAGTACGCGCGGCGTACGGGGAGGCGTTCCCCGATTCTGAGACTGCCGGGTACGCCCAGCGTACACATCTGGTACGCGCAGCGTAACCCGGAGGGTTGACTTTTGGTTGACTTTTAGGGTTTGGTCTATAGTGGGGCCTTTGAGTTATGAGAGGGGTAAAATGGTCTTTTACCCTTCTGAGAGTACTAAGAGGAGGAATAGTCTAGCCTTGAGAGATGTATTGATTGAGAGTATTTATTTTACATGATTAGGCGGAGGCTAGACCTGATTTTACAGAGTTCGAGCTTTACCGAGTTACCCGAGGTGAGTCTTCTCACTATACTTTACCTAGAGTGGTAATTAGAGCTATGAGACAGAGTATGATGTATGCTTTTGCATGATGTGATTTCTATGTGTTATATGCTATGAATGTTACAGAGTTTTCAGAGTTAGGACCGGAAGGTCCACAGAGTTAGGGCCAGAGGGCCCACAGAGTTAGGGCTAGAGGGCCCACAGAGTTATGGGACTGGAGGGTCCCACAGAGACACCTTGACCAGAGGGTCATCAGAGTTATAGACTCGAGTGGCTAATATGTGTTGTGTGTGTATTTTGGGGAACTCACTAAGCATTTATGCTTACAGTGTTGTGTTATGTGTCTCAGGTACCAGCGAGGATCGCGGGAAGGCGCCGGTTTGATCAGTACACACACGGGGAGATTTTTATTATGATCTTGGGATATGATGTTATGATTGACTATGTGATACAATGGTGTTTTTATAACGATTATGAATGGAAATGTGTTTTATAAAATGTGAAAAATTGTTTTGAAAATTTGGGTGTTACAAGTTGGTATCAGAGCCTTGGTTTGAGGGATTCGGATTCATCTTCGGGCGTATCTGAACTCAAACTGAGGATTTGAGAGAAATTTTGATGACTAAAAACTTTTTTTTAAGAGTAAAAAGAGTTTTGAGACGAACAGAGCAGAGCCGTGTGTACGATCAGCCAGCGCCCGAACGGTGATTTCCCAAAATACCCTTGTAATTAGTGTTATGAGATATATTATGTTATGATATATGATGAGTTATGCTATGCATGCTAGAGTAGACTAGGTATTCTTATTAGGACTAGAGTGGCCTTATATGTGACGCCTTAGTCTAGGAGTTTTGCTGCTAGGGATACTTGAGAATGTTTAGATAGCAGCGAGGAGTTTATGAGAGAGCTGCTAGTGAGTAGCATATGGTTAAAGAGAGTAGAGTACTTGGGACTTGGGATCCAAGGAGGAGGACTTAGAGTGGATGCTGATGCGGTGTGGACGGTAGTATAGGGCCCGTACTACTGAAGACACCGGAGCAGTGCGCACCCTAAGTAAGAATCCATTGGGTACTAAGGAGCAAGTAGGGTGGAGTTATCGAGTGCAAGTATACTCGAGCGAGTCCCTGATATTTGTTATGTTGTATTTCAGAGACATCATGGTTGGGACACGCCACACACCAAAGAGCAGCGGTACTAGTGATGAGGAGATCCGTAGGATCATTCATGAGGAGGTGGCTGCGGCCATCAGGGCAGAGATACCAGAGATGTTCGGGTCTATCAAGACCACACTGATCGAGACATTTGACGAGAGATACGCTGCTCTTTCTGAGGCTGCGGTTGCTGCGGCCACTGCAACTATAGCTGCGACTAGGCCGCAGGGTGGTGATGCGTTGCTGTTTCGTGAGTTCAGCAACACAAAACCACCGGAGTTTGATGGGACCCAGGACCCGATTGCAGCGATGAGGTGGATATCAGACATTGAGGGGTGTTTCTTTACTTGCTCATCTCCAGAGCATTTGAGAGTCCGGTTCGCGTTGAACCAGCTTCGCTTGGGAGCGAAGGACTGGTGGAAGTTTGTGACGGCGCACTATTCGCCTACTGAGCTTGTTGCAGTGACCTGGGAGAGGTTCACTGCTATGTTCCGAGAAGAGTACGTTCCCCAGGTGGAGAGGGAGCGTTTGGCCCAGGAGTTTTTGACCCTCAAGCAGGGTACAGAGTCTGTTACAGTGATCACCAGGATGTTCCATGAGCGGGCGATGTTCTGCCCAGAGCACGTGTCCTCCGAGCAGGCACGTATGAGCCGATATCCGAGCATTTTGAGGAGGGATATACGAGAGTTCGTGGCGAACTCGACGTACCGGACATTTGCCGAGCTTCAGGCAAATGCCCGGAAGAGGGAGATAGAGCTGGAGACTCAGGCTAGGGAGGAAGCGGAGTCTCAGGGGAGGGATCGGCGACCGGCACAGTCTCAGCCGGCAGCCAAGCGGGCCAAGCCTGCCGATTCGAGATCAGGGAGCCAGAGGGGCCGCACTTGTGGCAAGTGCGGCAAGAGTCATGATGGAGTGTGCAGAGCAGGGTCTTGCTACAAATGTGGCAAGGAGGGGCATATGGCCAAGGATTGCCCCAATGGGTTTGCAGTCTGTTTTCACTGCAACCAGACCGGACACCGGAAGGCCGAGTGTCCACAGTTACGAGGGTCAGCTCAGGGAGCTTTTCAGGGATCTGCTCCTGCTGCTGTTCGAGCTACAGAGAGTCGGCCGGCGAAGGCTGAGGCACCGAAGGCTCGCGGGAGAGCCTTCCAGTTGACAACGGAGGAGGTCCGCGCAACACCCGATGTGGTAGCTGGTATGTATTCTTTCCTCTGTTCATTTTGAGTTTGTAGTCTTATGCTTATATTGTGATATGCGTAGGTACATTTCTTGTGTGTTCTGTACCTGCCTTGGTGTTATTTGACTCGGGTGCGAGTCAGTCTTTTGTGTCACTAGCGTTTAGTCAGCACATCAGTATCCAGCGTGAGGCGTTGAGTCGACCTCTACGAGTTTCCATAGCTGACGAGCGAACGGTGTACGCTACTGATGTGATTCGAGGATGTGTACTCGAGATCTTCGGTGTCGAGTTTCCGATAGATCTGGTCCCGATTGCTATGGGGGACGTATGTGTCATAGTGGGCATGGATTGGTTGAGCCGTTTCGGAGCTGTGATTGACTGTGAGCGACAGTTGATGACGATATGAGACCCCAGTGGGGGAGTACTTACGGTGTACGGCGAGGGTTCCCGTTCTGGGTCAGCATTTTGTTCGGCCGCCAGAGCGAGGCAGAGTTTACAGCAGGGCTGTAGTGGGTTTGTGGCTTATATGGTGGATACGAGAGTAGATGCAGAGAGACCGATGTCGATCGATGAGGTACCGATAGTGCGCAAGTTCCCAGATGTTTTCCCCGAGGAGTTGCCGGGTGTGCCTCCCGAGAGGCAGGTAGAGTTCCGTATTGATTTGGTTCCGGGGGCAGCGCCTATCGCCAAGGCGCCCTATCGCCTTGCGCCACCAGAGATGCAGGAGTTATCCTCGCAGCTGCAGGAGCTGCTGGGGAAGGGGTTTATACGGCCGAGTAGCTCGTCGTGGGGAGCGCCGATCCTTTTTGTCAAGAAAAAAGATGGTTCACACCGGATGTGCATTGATTACCGGGAGCTGAACAAACTGACGGTCAAGAACCGTTACCCCTTACCGAGGATCGACGATTTATTCGATCAGTTTCATGGAGCGTCTTGGTTTTCCAAGATCGACTTGAGGTCTGGATATCATCAGATGAGAGTACGAGATGAGGATATCCAGAAGACAGCGTTCAGAACTCGTTACGGGCATTACGAGTTCGTGGTGATGCCTTTCGGGCTCACCAATGCACCGGCGGCGTTCATGGATCTCATGAACAGAGTATGCAGACCGATGTTGGACCGTTCAGTGATCGTGTTCATCGATGATATACTGGTGTATTCGAGATCCAGAGAGCAGCATGAGGAGCATTTGAGAGAGTTACTTGGAGTTTTGAGATCGGAGAGGCTTTATGCCAAATTCTCCAAGTGTGATTTCTGGTTACGAGAGGTCCAGTTCCTAGGGCACCTCGTTAATCAGAATGGGATATTGGTCGACCCGGCCAAGATTGAGGCGGTTATGAGTTGGGAGGTGCCGAGATCCCCCACCGAGATCAGGAGTTTCTTAGGGTTGGCTGGCTATTATCGGAGATTTATCAGGGATTTCTCCAAGATCGTCGTGCCACTCACCAGGTTGACCCGGAAGGGTGTTGCTTTTTCATGGGGACCAGAGCAGCAGGCCTCCTTCGAGACACTTCGCCAGAGACTGTGCGAAGCCCCAGTGTTAGCCCTTCCGGAGGGGATGGAGGACTTTGTGGTGTATTGTGACGCATCGATATCGGGGCTGGGAGCGGTGCTGATGCAGAGAGGGCATGTGATAGCATACACATCGAGGCAGCTGAAGCCTCACGAGACGAGGTATCCCACCCACGATCTGGAGTTGGGGGCTGTAGTGTTCGCCCTCAAGATCTGGCGTCACTATCTGTATGGGGTTCGATGTACCATATACACGGACCACAAGAGCTTGAAGTACTTGATGGATCAACCCAACCTGAATATGCGCCAGAGGAGATGGTTGGACGTGGTAAAGGATTACGATTGTGAGATCCTGTACCACCCGGGCAAGGCTAACGTTGTAGCCGATGCCCTGAGTCGTAGGGCGGAGAGCGCCCCGATACGGGACGTTTGTATGAGATTGACAGTGATGACTCCGGTGTTGGACACCATCCGAGGGGCCCAGGCTGAGGCCGTGAGACCGGAGAACCGCAAGAGAGAGCGGGTTATTGGATATGTATCGGAGTTTGTTACCGATAGCAGGGGGCTTATGACCTTCCAGGGTCGGATCTGGGTGCCATTTGTGGGCGGTGCACGTACCATATTGATGGAGGAGGCACACCGATCGAGGTTTTCGATCCATCCCGGGGCCACTAAGATGTATTTGGACCTGAGAAGAGATTATTGGTGGCCCTGTATGAAGAGGGATATAGCATGGGTTGTTGAGAGGTGCTTGACCTGTCGCAGGGTTAAGGCCGAGCACCAGAGGCCGCATGGTAAGTTGCAGCCGTTGGAGGTTCCCGAGTGGAAGTGGGAACAGATTACCATGGATTTTATCACCAAATTGCCAAGGACTGCGAGGGGCGTCGATGCAATTTGGGTGATTATGGACAGATTGACGAAGAGCGCTCACTTCGTTGCTATCAGTGAGAGCTCCTCCGCTGAGAGGTTGGCAGAGTTGTACGTGAGGGAGGTGGTATCACGGCATGGAGTGCCGATCTCGATCGTCTTAGATCGAGATGTGCGTTTCACTTCCAGATTCTGGAAGAAGTTTCATGAGGAGTTGGGTACGAGGCTACATTTTAGTACCGCATACCACCCCCAGACAGATGGGCAGAGTGAGCGGACGATTCAGACGCTCGAGGACATGCTTCGGGCATGTGTGTTGGATTTCGGAGGGAGTTGGGACACATACTTGCCCTTGGCTGAGTTTTCCTATAACAACAGCCATCATTCGAGCATCGGTATGCCACAATTTGAGCTGTTGTATGGGAGGAGGTGTCAGACTCCTATTTGCTGGGGAGAGGTCGGGCAGCGTGTGATGGGTAGTACAGAGATAGTACTTCAGACGACTGAGCAGATTCAGCAGGTCAGACAGAGGTTGCTGACCGCTCAGAGCCGCCAGAAGAGTTATGCGGACAGACGTCGCTCGGGGCTTGAGTTCCAGGTTGGTGATTTAGTACTCCTGAAGGTATCTCCTTGGAAGGGGGTGATCCGATTCAGGAAGAGGGGTAAGTTGGGACCTCGGTATATTGGTCCTTTCAGGGTGACTGCCAGGGTGGGCAGGGTAGCGTATCGTTTGGAGCTACCTACGGAGTTGAGCCAGATTCACGATACCTTCCACGTGTCTCAGTTGAGGAAGTGTATCGCTGATGAGTCGGCAGTGGTTCCGTTAGAGGACATTCAGGTGGATGCGAGCCTGAATTATGTTGAGATACCGGTTGCGATTGTGGATCGAAGGATCAAGACTTTGAGAAACAAGGAGGTGCCATTGGTTCAAGTCCAGTGGCAACATCGGAAGGGTTCTGAAATGACCTGGGAGCCAGAGTTAGAGATGCGCGAGCAGTATCCAGAGTTATTTGTTGAGTGAGACTTCGAGGGCGAATTCTAGTTCTAGTGGGGGAGAATTGTAACATCCCGAAATTCAGGTACAACTATTTAGCCCTTCTTTTATTCAAAGTGTCAAGTTAAGCCCTTAAGAGGAATTGGTAGCAAATGAGTACGCTAGGCGTACTCAAGAGTACGCTGCGCGTACTCATGCGCTTAGTTTGGACGCGGACTCGTCTGAGTACGCTGGGCGTACTCAGGGTTACGCTGGGCGTAATGTGTGCAGGTGCAAACCCTAATTTCTGACTTGTGCCCTATATATTGGATGCTAAGGCTTATTTCTCAGCCTCCATAGCAGTGAGTAAAACCCTAAGAGAGAACTTTTCATCGTTCTTAGTGAGTGTGTGTGATTTTGGAGCTAAAAGTGCCTTGGTGTGCTAGTGAAGAAGAAGGAGAAGAGTTTGTGGAGACTAGAGTTTGAAGTGCAAGTTTGGATCTGAGATTTACAGAGGAAGGAGCTGCATTTGGAGGTATAAAGTTCAAAACTTTCCTTTTCATTTGGTTTGTTGCTTCATGGACCATTTTAGGGTTAAAAGTCCCAAAGGTGGAGACTTTATGAGTGTATTGTGCTCCATGGACCTAGATCTGTCCCATTTCAGTGGTATTTGTGTTGTAGATCCATAAAGTTCCCATCTTGGTCGTGGATATGAGATCATGCTTGAGTATTGGGCTTTCTAGTGTTAGGAAATGGTATATTTTGGGTGTTAGTGACTTGTTCAGCCATGCAAAGGCTTAAAGTCATCGACTTTATGGATTAAGAGGCTTAAAAATGGTTAGATCTAAAAGTTGGACGTGAGTCTTAACTGTTTAAGACCTCAAGAGCTAAGGGACTGGAACTGGGATTTACGCCGGGCGTAATCCCAGTACGCGTGGCGTACGGGGAGGCGTTCCCCGATTCTGAGACTGCCGGGTACGCCCAGCGTACACATCTGGTACGCGCAGCGTAACCCGGAGGGTTGACTTTTGGTTGACTTTTAGGGTTTGGTCTATAGTGGGGCCTTTGAGTTATGAGAGGGGTAAAATAGTCTTTTACCCTTCTTAGAGTACTAAGAGGAGGAATAGTCTAGCCTTGAGAGATGTATTGATTGAGAGTATTTATTTTACATGATTAGGCGGAGGCTAGACCTGATTTTACAGAGTTCGAGCTTTTCCGAGTTACCCGAGGTGAGTCTTCTCACTATACTTTACCTAGAGTGGTAATTAGAGCTATGAGACAGAGTATGATGTATGCTTTTGCATGATGTGATTTCTATGTGTTATATGCTATGAATGTTACAGAGTTTTCAGAGATAGGACCGGAAGGTCCACAGAGTTAGGGCCAGAGGGCCCACAGAGTTAGGGCTAGAGGGCCCACAGAGTTATGGGACTGGAGGGTCCCACAGAGACACCTTGACCAGAGGGTCATCAGAGTTATAGCCTCGAGTGGCTAATATATGTTGTGTGTGTATTTTGGGGAACTCACTAAGCATTTATGCTTACAGTGTTGTGTTATGTGTCTCAGGTACCAGCGAGGATCGCGGGAAGGCGCCGGTTTGATCAGTACACACACGGGGAGATTTTTATTATGATCTTGGGATATGATTTTATGATTGACTATGTGATACAATGGTGTTTTTATAACGATTATGAATGGAAATGTGTTTTATAAAATGTGAAAAATTGTTTTGAAAATTTGGGTGTTACATATAAACTATTGTGTTGGGTCCTAGCCTTAATATTTCATATTGGGTGTTATATTAAGGACTTAAATCAACTAAACTTGAATTTCTCCCTCATAGATGTCTAGTTATGAAAACTATGGTCTTCCTTATCCTTTTGGATAAAGCTTTCCTAATGAAGATGATATCTCAAATGTCGATCAAGGTGAAAGATTAATCCCTTTGTTGTGCAATAATGGGACTCGAGATCATACTTCACTTCCTCCACCTCCTCCAATTATTCTCCCTAACCCACAAGTTCTTGAAAAGTTCAAGGTCACTCAATCCCTATTCGCAAGCAGTGTCTATATGTACTCTCATATTGGAGATGAAGTCTCATACTGACAAGCTGGGAGAGTTGGGTGTCGAAGTCTCAAGGAAGTTGACTGTTGACTGGGTTCTTCAGTCACTTTCCAAGTCATATAGTGAGTTCATTAAGGACTACTATGTGACAGACCACGACATGACCCTTAATGATCTTACCTATTTGCTTGTTGCTGCTGAATCAGCAATGATTTGGAGCACTGGTAAGGCAAATTTGATTGGAAGATCTACTTCCCAAACTTCCATGGACATTGACAATGGTAACATTAGAAATCCAGAAAAGCTTTATCTTCCCAATGGAAAGGATCGGCCATGGTCAAGTCATCTGACCCAATGGTAAAGAGAAAGGCTAAGTCTGAGATAGTCTCATGTACCATTCCTAAAGAGTCCATATGTCTCTATTGCCAAAAGGAAGGGGCATTGGTTGCGAAGCTGCCCTATTTACCTGAAAGTTCACTAGGATGGTAAAAGTAAAAAATTTGACTATGCTTCAGGTAAAGTCCACTATTTAACTCTATTAAGTTCATATTTGGATATTCTTATTACATGATGTGAATAGGTCGCATTTTGATGTGTTGTAGAATCGGAAAAAGAGAGGAAGCTTAGAAGAAGAGTATGATGAATCTGATCGCGAAGATGGATTTCGATCGCATGATTCGAAGATCAGAATTTTGAGCTGCTGCTTAAGAGTTATGATAGATTGCTTAGGAATATATAAAAACATAGTCTTCATATGTATTTGCATTGTAAGGATAAGTTTTTCAGCAATTTTAAAATAAAAGGAAAATTTTTGATTTCATTTATTTTAAGTATCCTTACAATGGGATTTGTGAAAATTGTTGTTTATATGATTCCATTGATGGCAATAGTGGAAAATGGATTTGATTCTTTCGTTTGTGGTAGTGTCATAATTTACCAAATAAAGAAAGATTCTCATCACCTAAGTTTCAGTTGGATAGAAACTTGGAATCATGCAACTTGTATTGTATGATGAATGAAAATTTTCATCTTTGGGAAATTAAGACTAATTCCTTGTTCACATGTATATGTGAGTCAAGTGAAGGACTAGGAGATCGGGTACACTTGGTTGTGCGCTGAGCAGGTCCACCACAAAGAACGATAAGGCTATTTGTCATAAATTTTAGTAAATATGGTTGTGCTTACAAGTTTAAGTATTATTCTGAAACATTGGTAAAGTTTCAATGTATGGCAGGACGAATGAGAAGAATCAAATTAGGCAAAAAGATAAAAGTTTCTCCAATCTGAAAAGATGGGAGAGTACTTCAGTATCATGTTTTATGATCATCCTAATGATTTATGAAAAACCATGTCACAATTGATCCTCTAAGGACATCATAGTGCATTTGGTTGACTAAGAAGAGGAATCATGAATTATTGAAATGGTTAAATCAAAAGATGAATCATACTTCGTTCCAAAATTGAGTCTTAGAGTAACACTCCAAGATCGAGCCTTGAGTGACATAATGTTAAGAAGGTTTAAATCACTTATCAAATGTTGAGTAAAATGTTTTCTACTCTTGTACATTTGAAATTGGTGAGTTGTGATGTTTTGGATAAAACAAATACCAACTAAGGCCAATTGTGTGAAATGTTTATCTTGATAAGAATCCGGACTAACTCTTGAATATTTGCTTTGTCAAGGAATGGTTCTTGACAAGAGAATCTTATATGTCAAGAGGTAAGTGGGAGTCTTAAAGATCTTGAAAGTTTCAAGAACTGGTCAAGAGTAAAACCTAGTGTTTATCACTAGCACACGACTTGAGGTTTATAGCTTGTCGTGTTGACATTTTCTTGTTTCTGTGCCCATTCCAATTAAAAGTTGGCTATGCATGTGGGTTCTGTGAGTTCCTAGCTGTTTGCATAACAACTTGGAAGCAATGGTAGACCCTTGTGCTGCCAGGTGGCAAGAAGTTAAGATTGAACAAGTTCAGTCCATATGAGTTTGGATTTGTCACTAACCTTGTCTTGTGATTATGGTTTTGACAAATTCGCATGGATAGGAACACATACACCATAAAATCTAAGTGTCATAAGGTTTCTCTCCGATTCATGAAAATGATGGTGAGGAAACGCTTTCACTAAGTAGATTTTAAGGAGATAGAAATTGTGATATTTGCATTCTCAAATTCAGTTATGATTACGACATCCCTTTTTATAATTCGAATTGTGAGCAATGGAAAATGTCTAAACATTTGAGACTATGATTACGACATCCCTTTTCATAGTTCTAAAATTGTTTAGACACACATGTGAGCTGTCTAAGGAAAGGTGTATGATTTTGGGAAGCTTAGATAAAGTCTTATCGAAGCATCTCATATCAGAAACCTGAACTTTGGTAATGAAAGTCAATAAAATATTGATTTCTAGAAGTCCAGTTGATTTCTGGATAGATGTCAAAGCTAGTGGCAACATAAGTGTTATGCAGATAAGAATATAATTATCTTGTTAGTGGGAGCATGATTATTATGTTAAGTGTTGCAAGTTAGCAATGTTAATTATAGAAAACAAAAGTTTCAATTTGCAAAGTTGCAGGGTTTGAAAAGTTGTTTTGCTATAATTAAGGGAGGGAATATTATACTTCATTCCAATTCTAAAAGCTTAAATTGAGATTTTAATCGAATGTAGTCAAGTATATATATGAATGTTATGTTGGAATGGTTCAACATAAGGAAATTCGATATATGGAAATATTAATTGTGTTCCCAATATTCGATTATGATTACGGCATCCCTCTTCATAGTCCAAATTTTGAGAACATGGCTAATAGAAAAAATTATAGCAAAAGACCGGTCTAGGATCATGTCTTTATGTGAGACATTATGAATCGTATCCCATATGCTTCGGGTATAGGATCGATTGCATATGTTGTAATATTTCTGTGTGTTCTGAATTTTCCAAATGCCTAGGGCATTAAGAGGGAAAAAGGACCAGAACTGTATATGACTAAATTGATTAAGCAATTGTCGAGGACAATCTGAGGCTTACCAAAGATTGGTTACTCATGGACAATTGGAAGTATAGTGTTAATTTTGGAAGGACCATATTGACATATTCTGAAAAGAGGCAACTCTTGTTCAGAAGTGATAGTCAAAATGGGAATATGGAAATGTTTCCATAAGTGGAAGTTATTCTTTAAATCTGTGTAAGATTAGAAAACTTAATGCAAGAAGGATGTTCAAAGGAATGTACTTTGAATGTGAGACTTTGTTTCCATGGAATTGATCTCCATAGGAATACTTTGTAATGTCTGTTGCCAAGTCTTTGTTACTTTTGTGCATAGTCATTACAAGAGGATCATTGCATATAAGTTTAGAATCTAACAGATTGACAACGAATCTTGTATTCTTACATTTATCATAAGGATTTGGAATTGTGAAATGAGCATCATCAAAATGTTTTCAATTGATCTATTCCACAAAGAAAGGACTATAGGTAAACATAGTGTGCATGCTTGTAGCATGGGACAACTATTGTTTTAGTTCAAGTATTAAGTTGATTATTTGAAACATTATACAATGAATAATAAGTAATAAATATGGCTCAAAAGTTTTGGGGCCATATAGGATTAATATTATTCTTGTGTTTTACTTTGCATGTTTTGACTTCCCGAATAACTAGGTTATTCAAAACTTCCACAATCGATCATACTTTGGAAGTAGGTATTGAGGCAAGACTGTCATGAATGGGTCTGTAATATGTCTAGATGTTTTAGACATAGTTGTAGTATTCATGAGTGCTCCTGGAATAAGATTCGAGTATTGGATTAAACCCATGGTCATTTGAATCACTTCATGGATTTTATCACGAGTGATCATGAGACGATAATATCTTATATTCTTCAAACGAAGAGATATGATTTGTAGTCTACAAATCGGTTGCACATTGATAATGTGAAAATGCACCAGTAACTTGGTGTTATAAAATGCATTGTTGTTTGTGATTTGATGCGTAGATAGAGCAAGCATATGAGTTGAAGTTTATCCATTCCTTTTACCCTTATAGGGATAAAAGCGATATTTGTGGGCCCCTCGATGATTTAGTGATGACAACCTTAAGTGCTCGGCCGGGCCTGGACTGATTTGATTTGTTTAATTAGTCGGTCATCATAAATCGGAAATCGGGAAACAACAGATGGATAGACATAATGATTATAATCCATGTCTCAGTTCATATGATATTTAGAATGGAGGAATATATGATCCCTTATCTAATGGACACGTCATTGACTAGGTCATAGTTCGGCAGCAGTTTTAAGAGCTACGATTGCTAGTCGGGATTTTGGAGTCGTATTTGCAATAATAGTTTTAGACTTATCGAAGTGGGAGACTGTTGGATTAGATGACTAAGCCCATAACTATTATTGGTATGTACTCGACCCGAGAGTAGCATGGTCCATTTGGGTTGCATAACACCAGGACAATTTATTTAGGATGAACTCTTGAGAGAAGGTTATATATGATTTATTAATATATTATAAGTTCTAATATATTAATATGAAATCATATGTTTTAATTAGTATTGATCAAGAATTAATTTGGAATTAATTTAGTGATGAAAATAGACTAATTAAATCTATGGGGACTAATTATGGTAATTAGTTATATTTATATGTGTTGGGCTTATGATCCATGTTGGACCAAGTTTATGTATGGATACATAAAGAGTTGGGCCACATGAACCATGGATTATAAAACCCATGGGTATGGATTTGTGTTAAACCCGTGACCCTTGGAATCCACAATATAAATATGTTGCTTCATGACCAAAAACATGAGCATCTTTTCTTAGAGAAATATGGACGATTTTGGGTGCATGGAATTCTCTCAAGAGCCACCTTTGTCCTAGGTGAGTTGTGAGCCGTTTGAGGCATTCAAACTTTTGGTGCTAAGCTCTTAAGGCCAAATACATCAAGGTTTCAAGCTACATAAAAGGTATGTCATCCTAACTAGTATTTCATATTGTTTATGTCAATTGCGTGCTAGTTATAGGCTCACTGCTTTGGAAATACCATTACATGTATAATTAGAGAAAACATAGATCCAAGGCATTTAGGGTTGTATGTGCACCATAGGATGTTGTAGTATACTTAAACCCAACAATTATGTGATTATATGATTGATGTGTTTAGGAAACTCACTAAGCTTGTGCTTACATTTTTATTGAATGTTTCAGGTACTTCTAGAGATAAGGGCAAGGGCCCGGCTTGATGGTGCGGCGTGCATTCTCCTGTGACTTCATATTTTGTTTTCAACTTTGAATTTTAAAACACTATGGCTATGTAATGGGATTTTTGGACACATTGTGGATGATATTTACGAAATTAAAAGTTAAAATTTTCTATAAAAATTTAGGCTGTTACAAGTTGTACATGCTTAGGATTGCATAGCCCTAGAATGACGGAATTTGCCTTACTCCTTTTCCTTGTTTGGTTGTGGTTTAGGGTAGAAGCTTTATTTGATAGTCTATGTTATTCTCTTCGTGTATAACTTGCAAGCATAGGGCAACCTGCTATGATTAATCTGAGTTTCTGGTTTGGTGAGGTTGAGAATCCTAGAGCAATCTAGGATCTAATTTAGTGTTGTGTTTATGATTAATGATTAGATTATTTAGGGGTATCAAGTATGGCCTTGGGGAAGGTACAGGTAGGTGTGGAAGGTAGTATGGGGCCCGTAGTACTGAAAGCACAGGACCTGTAGCTGAATCAATGTCAGATCTGATAGTTTTTAGGAGTCCGGTGAGGAGGAATCCCTTTCGAATTCCTTATATTTGTTTATTGTGATATTTTCAGTTGAGGATGGTGATGATCACGTCAGGCTCAGGTTCAGGATCAGGATCAGGCTCTGGTGCAGAGCCCATTGATGAAAGGTTGCACGATCTTATCGCAGACGTGGTTACTCGTGGCATCCTTGACGCTACCCCGATGATCTTTAGTACCGTCAAGGAGGGCATCATGGAGATCATGGAGGAGCGGCTGAGGTCTTTCCGAGCCAAGATTGTTGCAGGCCATATTGGGTCCCGAGCTCCCTCATTCAGGGAGTTTAAGGCATGTGGAGCGCCTGAGTTCTTCGGGGTCAGGGATCCCATCACTAGTCGACGCTGGGTGGCAGACATGGAGAATGCCCAACGCACGAGCTTTTTCCCCGAGGCAGCAAAGGTGGAGTTTGGATCTTGTATGTTGAGGGATCAAACACGAGACTGGTGGGAGGAGGTTACCCGCGATGTGGGATTAGCAGGTGTGGCTAAGATGACTTGGGAGGAGTTTGTGAGGAGGTTTGATCAGGAGTTTGCACCATCCATCGAGGTGCAATGTTTAGTGAGAGAGTTTCAGGATTTACAACATACTACCGAGACTATGGCGGAGATCACCGCCAAGTTTCAGGAGAGGGAACTATTGGTTCCACAGTACGCTACATATAAGGAGATGAAGAAGACGAGGTATAATTCCATTTTGAGGGATGACATTCAGGAGTTTATGAGCTCTTCGGGGTGCAAGACCCTAAATGACATGGTGGAGAAGGCCCGAGAGCGGGAAATTGAGTTGGAGCTCTGAATCAAGCGGAAGACGGAGCAGGTTAAGGCGGCAGTAGGTCAGGACAAGAAGCCTAAGAGCTCCGATCCTCCCAGCAGGGGCCAGCAGGGTCGTGGCACGTGTGCCAAGTGCGGAAAGCTGCACAATGGAGCCTGTCGAGCAGCAGGCTCGGTATGTTATGCATGTGGCCAACCGGGTCACATGAGCCGGGATTGCCCCAAGAAGGGCTTGATTTGTTTCTACTTCAACCAAACTGGTCATAAAAAGGCCGATTGTTCGAGGTTGGTTAGCGGAGGAGGAGCAGTGACGGCGCCTACGCCCTCCACGATGAGGATTACTGATGGCCGCCCGATCAAGGCGGAAGCTCCTGCGGTGAAGATCCGCGCATTTCAGATGACTACCAAGGAGGCCCGAGCAGCGCCTGACGTCGTGACTGGTATGTGATCCATTTCTGTCATGTTTATTTTGTTGTCATGCTTATGCTGTTATGATTTTATATAGGGACCTTTTTGGTCAATGGTTTGTCGGCTCAGATTCCTTTTGATTTGGGGGCTACCCGATTATTTGTATCTCTTGCGCTTAGCAAGAAGTTCCGAGATGCTCCGGAGACATTGGATTCCCTACTCGAGGTGGAGATTGCAGATGACCGCACCGTGAGCGTTGTGAGAGTATTTTGGTGGACTGTTCTGAATATGTTCGGGGAGAGGTTTCCTATCGATTTGGTTTTGATTCCTTTGCAAGGATTGAAGTGATCATCGGGATGTATTGGTTTGGTCCCAATGGGGCCATGATAGATTGTGAGCGTCAGTTGGTGAGGGTTCGAACCCCAAGTGGGGGAGAACCGGTTATTCATGGAGAGTGAGCCTCGCATGGGACAACTCTCTGTTCAGCTGTGAGGACTAGGAGACTTCTTCAGCAGGGTTGTTCTGGGTTTTTCGCTTATTTTTTGGATTCGAGGGTGGAGGTCACGCCAGATTTGAGCAGGGTACCGATTCTGCAAGATTTTCCTGATGTTTTCCCAAAGGAGTTGCCTGGGGTGCCTCCCGAGAGGCAAGTGGAGTTCCGTATCGATTTAGTGTCTGGTGCGGCTCCGATAGCCAAGGCGCCGTATCGTACTAGCTCCGCCTGAGATGCAGGAGTTGTATACACAGCTTCAGGAGCTGCTAGACTGGGGGTTTATTCGTCTGAGTAGTTCCCCATGGGGAGCACCGATCCTGTTCGTGAAAAAGACGGATGGGTCACACAGGATGTGTATCGATTATCGGGAGATAAACAAGTTAACGGTGAAGAACTGTTATCCGCTCCCAAGGATTGATGATTTGTTCGATCAGCTTCAGGGTGCATCTTGGTTTTCGAAGATTGATCTTCGGTCAGGGTATCATCAGATGAGGATCAGGGATGAAGATATACCGAAGATGGTGTTCAGAACTCGTTATGGCCATTACGAGTTTGTGGTGATGCCATTTGGGCTCACCAATGCTCCAGCAGCGTTCATGGATCTCATGAACCGGGTTTGCAGATTGATGCTGGATCGGTCTGTGATTGTTTTCATTGATGATATTCTGGTCTATTCTAAGACCAAGGAGCAACACGAGTAGCATTTGAGAGAGGTGTTGGAGACCTTGATGAGGGAGAGGCTTTATGCCAAATTCTTCAAATGCGAATTTTGGTTGCGTGAGGTGTAGTTTCTGAGGCACATCATCAACCAAGAGGGTATTTTGGTAGATCCCGCCAAGATTGAGGCGATAATGCGTTGGGAGGTTCCGAAAAACGCATCCGAGATTAGGAGTTTCTTGGGATTAGCGGGGTGTTATCATATATTCATCCAGGATTTCTCCAAAATTGTTGTACCCTTGACCCGTTTTACTAAGAAGAGTGTGACCTTTCGGTGGGGTCCAGATCAGCAGTCGGCTTTCAAGACATTGAGGCAGAAATTATGTGAGGCTCCGATTCTAGCTCAACCAGAGGGATTGGATGATTTTGTAGTGTATTGTGACACTTCTATTTCAGGGTTAGGAGTTGTGCTGATGCAGAGGGGACATGTGATTGCTTATGCCTCGAGGCAGCTGAAGCCTCATGAGGCGAATTATCCCAATCATGATTTGGAGTTAGAGGCAGTGGTATTTTCCCTCAAGATTTGGAGGCATTATCTATATGGCGTACGATGTACCTTCTTCACGAATCACAAGAGTTTAAAGTATTTGATGGATAAGCAGAATTTGAATATGCGTCAGAGGAGATGGTTAGATGTGGTGAAAGATTATGACTGTGAGATTTTGTACCATCCCGGTAAGGCCAATGTGGTGGCCGATGCTTTAAGCCGTAAGACGACAATTTCCGCGATTCGAGATGTATGCTTGAGGTTGAGAGTGATTTCACCTTTATTGGATATGATCACGGAGGCACAAGTGGAGGGTTAAAAAGGGAGAACTGGAAGGTCGAGCGGATTCAGGGTCAAATTTTGTTGTTTGTTCGAGATAGTCGGGGGTTATTGACTCAGTGTGGCATAGTTTGGGTTCCGGCATCCGGGGGTGTGAGGCAAAGGATCTTGGAGGAGGCGCACAAGTCCAAGTTTTCTATTCATCCGGGGGCCACAAAGATGTACCGAGACCTGAGATTGAGCTATTGGTGGCCCTGCATGAAGCGGGAGGTTGCATGGTTTGTCAAGCGGTGTTTGACATGCAGGAAGGTCAAAGTCGAACATCAGAGGCCTCACGACAAGATGTAACCGCTACCTATCCCCATTTGGAAATTGGAAGAGATCACCATGGATTTTATCACAAAGCTACCTAAGACAACGTGAGGTGTGGAGTCCATTTGGGTTATTGTGGACAGGTTGACCACGAGTGCACATGTTATTCCAATCTCCGAGAGTATCCCCGCCAAGAAATTAGCAGGCATTTATATGCGGGAGGTGGTGGTCAGGCACGGGGTGCCGGTATCTGTGGTCTTGGACCGCGATGTTCGTTTCACCTCCAGATTCTGGAGAAGGTTTCATGAGGAGTTGGGTACTCAATTGCATTTCAGCACTGCTTACCACCCCCAGATTGATGGCCAGAGTGAGCGGACGATTCAGACGTTTGAGGATATACTCCGGGCATGTGTATTAGATTTTGGAGGGAGTTAGGATACTTACCTTCCACTAGCAGAGTTCTCATACAACAATAGTTATCATGCTAGTATCGACCAACCCCCTGTTCGAGATGTTGTATGGTCAGAATTGTAGAACCCCAGTTTGCTGGGGTGAGGTTGGGCATCGGGTCATGGGAAGCACTGAGGTGGTGCTTAAGACCACTGAATTAATTTAGCAGGTGCGTGATAGACTGAGGGTTGCGCAGAGCCATCAGAAGCGTTATGCTGACCGGAGTCGTCAGATCTTGAGTTCCAAGTGGGCAAGCTGGGACCCCGATTTATCGATCCGTTCAGGATTTTTGCCCGAGTCGGCAGGGTTGCTTATCGATTGGACCTTCCGGATGAGCTCAGTCAGATCCATAACACCTTCCATGTGTCTCAGCTCCGGAAGTGTGTTACTGATGAGGCTGCTGTTATCTCTTTGGATGATATCCAGGTAGATGAGAGCTTGAATTATGTTCAGAAGCCCATTGCAGTGCTGGAAAGAAAAACTAAAGTTCTTCGGAATAAAGAAGTGAAGTTTGTAAAGGTGCAATGGCAACACCGGAAGGGATCCGAATGGACCTGGGAGCCGGAGGACAAGATGAGAAAGCATTATCCAGGTCTTTTCGCATCAGCAGACTTCGAGGACAAGTATAGTTCAAGTGGGGGAGATTTGTAACAGTCGGGATTCAGGTATTTACATTTCTTACCCTTAGTATGAAGATTATTGCAAATAGGTCCCTTCGTACGTTGGGCGTACTCGAGGAGTACGCTTAGCGTACTAAGGATGGATGAACGTGGAGGGTTGTCACGTACGCTGGGTGTACCAAGGGGTACGCAGGGCGTACGTGACTGAAGATCAAAACCCTAATATCCAGACTTGAGACCTATTTATACATCCTTAAGTCACTTGGACCAAACCCTAATCCGCCTCCATAGCCTCATTTCGTCCCTTAACCTCATATTTCCTTGTGAGTGTGATTCTTGAGCTTATAAAGTGTGTTGATGGCCATTTTAGAGAGTATTCAAGAAGGAGAAGGTGGTGAACAAGCTTTGGGTGTCATTGAGCTTCTAGGTCTTGCATCTAGTTCATTTTGAGGAGCTTCTGGAGGTATAAAGTCATAACCTTGTCATCTATTTTGTTAGTTTGAGGTAGGGTTTTGTTATGGATTCCGTTTTTGGCATTTTGACCTTCTCTTGTGAGTTGAGCAACTCCAGAGACTCGGATAGCTAGATCTAAGCTCCTTGAGCATGTTGGATGTACAAAGGTGCCATATTGAAGGTTGTTTTGACTCCATGCATAAGTTTGAGGTCTTAAATGAGGTCTTATTGGGAAGAACGAAGTATTAGGGTAACTCATGACATGCATGGGAAAAAATTTGCCAACTTTATGCCCTAGGACATCTTAATGGACTCAGATCTAAAGTTTGACGTTTAAATCCCAAGTATTAAGCACTTGATGGTTGAATGTGCATATCCTTCTTGTACGTCGTGCGTACATTCGTGTACGCAGCGCGTACTGCTTCAGGGGATAGTACACTAAGTGTACTAGAGTGGTACGCAAGGCGTACGCACTAAGTTGGGTTTGGGCTTGTTAGCTTATTGGGCCTTATTCAGTTTTGGGCCTGGTTCCATTTAGAGTTTTGGGCCGATATTCTGTTTTGGACCATAGTTGTTTTGGTTGGGCCTTATTGGGCCAAGCGGCCCATTAATGGTTTTTATCATGGGCCTTAGGCCCATTACCAAAGGGGAGACTTTTGGGCCATTATTGAAGGACTTAGACTTAGTGGTTAGACTCTTTGATCAGGTTGTGTATAATCCTAATTTAGGGTTAATTGTATTTTTGTTCAGTGTGTGGTTTCAGATTGTTAGGCGAGCAACTTTTGTTTTCAGCAGATTGAGGTGAGTCTTCTCACCACACTCCTTGGTTGAAGGCACCAAGGCCGGCCCATTAATTGATATGTGTGAGATGATTAGTAATGGAGTATGTGGTTGTGGTTATTTGATTTGTATGTAGATTTATGTGAAGACCATGGGAGGAGCCCATGACACATGACAAGACCATGGGAGGAGCCCATGGCTCGGGGATATAAGACCATGGGGGTAGCCTATGGCATTCCAATTCAGACCATGGAGGGAGTCCATGGCAAACTTATATGTATATATGTGTGCATGGTATTATGTGATTATATGATTGATGTGTTTGGGAAACTCACTAAGCTTGTGCTTACAATTTAATTGAATGTTTCAGGTACTTCTAGAGATAAGGGAAAGGGCCCGGCTTGATGGCGCGGCGTGCATTCTCCTGTGACTTCACATTTAGTTTTCAACTCTGAATTTTAAAACACTATGGCTATGAAATGGGATTTTTGGACACATTGTGGATGATATTTACGAAATTAAAAGTTAAAGTTTTCTGTAAAAATTTGGGCTGTTAAAGTTCAATCAAAGAAAACAAGTTATAGTCCTTTTTTGTAACATCCTGTTTCGAGATAACTTGAAGGTTTGGCGGTAATCGATCTGGTAAAGGTCATGAGTCCCAAAGGATCGAGTGTAGACCTCAAGGAATACAGTTCTTAGGCTTGGTATTAAGAACTTGGGCTAAGTGTGATGTTGGGCTTAAGTCATATTTGGGGTTTGTTGGCCCAGGCGTACCACGACGTGGTAGGATGATGACCACAACGTGGTATTCTGCTTAATGAAGAACACGTTTTAATTGGTCGCAACGGCGTGGCAAGAGAATGGTCACGACATAGTGAATGATGCAACCCAAGCCCATGAAATTTAGGGCTTCTTCCATATTTAAAGGCTTAAACACATGGATTAGGTCATGCTCTTCAACCTCCAACCTTCCAACACGAAACCCTAGCCTCAATTCATGATTGAGATATTGTTTGCTTGATTGAGAGCTTGTTCTTTGGATTATCGTGAATCTTGCGGAAGGAGGAACCCCTTTATTGTGTAAAGAAACAAAGAGCTAGCTTGGATCCACCATCGTTTTCAGGTTTCTGAGTCATTTGAGTTATAAAGTTCATACATTGACCTTTGTTCTTCTAGATGCAAGTTTGAGCTCATTTTGGATGATTTTGGTTCCATTCATGGATGCTCTTGGAGTTCGAGGAACTATATAGCTTGCTATGCACCCTAATGGTCATTATGCTATTAAGGAATGAGAAAAGGAGTCATGTTTGGAGTAAACTTGAATCTATGCATAAGGACTTGACCTTTGAAGGACTTAATAGACCTAAGATTGTAGATCTTGCTTAGCAGTGATGTCCTAATAGATAAAGTTGGAAAGTTTATCCATTAAGCCATTGGGAATAATCATATCTGAAGTTTTGAGCCTTCATTTGAAAGCATTAAGTGCTTAAGGAGGGAAATGGCTCCTAACCAAAAGCCACAACGTGACCAAGAGCTTGCCACAACGTGGTGACCTGCTTCAAAACGACCATTTTGTCCTGACTTGGCAACGACATAGCCAAGAGCTTCCCACGACGTGGTGTGTAACGTCCCATTTTCACAACCAAAATTTTCATTTTTAATTAAGGAAAAACTACTCATTTTTAGAATACAAGTTAAGAAAACCAATTGTTCCAACATACGTTGTTTAAAATTAGAGTATTATAGTAAACGCAAAATCTTCATTTCTGCTGACGAATATGTTCAGTCACGTCTTCGCCTTTCCACAATCACTGATGATACCTGAAAACAATAACAACTGGGTAAGCACGATGCTTAGTGAGTTTCCACCCAAAATATGATTACAACACAACATAATAAACAACTATGTGTTATAAGTAACCCTGGTGATTATCAACAATCCCAATGGACTAAAAGCACGCCCGGTGGATTAATAGCATGTTCAGGGATTATCAACAACCCTGGGGATTATCAACAATCTCTGGGGATTATCAACAATCCATGGGGATTATCAGAAATCCTAAAGTATTAAAAATGCAATTTAGAAAAAACAGTAAAAAACAATAAAGACTTAGCTGGTTACAGACATAAATACCACATAGGTAAAGTAGTGAGAAGACTCACTACCGCCTACTAGACGCCTCACAGCACACTGCTCCGCTACCAGCAAATCTCCATGGGATGCGTAGCCATATGTAATCAGAGGTGATATAGCCACCCAAATAGATGATCCTACTCTAGAGCCACAACCAAACAAGGAACATGCAAGAAAGCCTAGATACTCTAACCACCATACCACTACTCTTAGGCTATCCTACATGGCTACCTACGACCCTTAGGGCATTCCACTGGACGACAACCAGCCAACTGGTACTCTAACCAGCATACCACTACTGTTGCATCCTAACACATAAGGATATAAATATATCTAACAACTCACTACAGCGCAACAACATCCTGTACACATGGATACATAACCAAAACTAGTGGGTCGACATTGGCGCCTTTGACCCACGAGTACAGTGCGAAAAACTTACCTGAACGAAGAACCCCAAAACACTGCGAAATGCTCCCCTTTCTATGTTGCTTGCTCCCATGATCCCTCTAGCACCAAAACATGGAAGAATCTTAATCAACAACCCAAATCCTTCAAGTTTGATTCAAAGTCAAAACTGGTCAAAAAGTAAATGGTCAACGATCAACAAAAGTCAATGATCGACATGTCAACTGCCCCTCACAACGGGGCAATCTATTAGTCACGTCATGGGCCACTTAAATTTAAATAGCCGCGATACTTCAATCCTCATAACGTGACATGCATAGCCTCACGTCGTGAGAACTGTTTGAATGGCATTTTGATGAATTAAACTCCTTAATCCATTAAGCCACTAATCCACCTCCTCCAGAAGACTTCCTTACACCCCAAAAGCCATAAAAATTGATGCTTTAAGGTCTTGTATGTCTAATGCAAGACTTGAGCTCAAGTTGGATGATTTGATGAAGAAAATGAGGTGAAAACCTCAACATGAGTTCAAACATTAGCCAAACTTCAGTTCTACTACATATAATCACCAAGGGACTCTAATAACCCATAAAGTTGCCAACTTTATGGAGTCCCAACAGTCTAACACATCTGATCATGAACCATAATGCATAAAACTCTAGATCTAGCTGTTGGATATAGTGTCTAAGTCCATAACTTTATTTGGTATGTACTTGACCCGACCCGGCATGGTCCATTTGGGTTGCATGACATTGCAATACTTGGATAGACTAAATGAGAGAATAAGGCACTTATGATTATTAATATATTATAAGTTCTAATATATTAATAATAGTATTATTTAATTAGTATTGATCAAGTATTAATCTAGTATTAATCTAGTGATCAAAGTGAGACTAATTAAATATATAGGGTTGATTATGACAATCATCAATTCTTTTATGGTGGATTAATAATCCATGGTTTATGGGTTTGGTTATAACCATATGGAGCTCCATGGATAGTCTATGGGAGTTACAAACCCATGGGTCATGAGAAATCAAGAGTCATGACAATTAAGGGCATTCATGTGTAAACCCTAATTGTGACAACACTATAAAAGGAACCCTATGGCTAGCAAAATCGGGACCTAGTGTTACTAGAGAGGGCATAACCGATTTTGAGTGCTAGAAGTATTCTCTCAAGTTATTCCAAGTCTTGTGGTGTTGTGTGAAGCATTTGAGGCACAACATTTGGGGTGCTAGGCTCACAAAGTCTTGAAGGAATCCAAGCAACAACAAGGTATGTATTTCTACTAGTTTTATGTTTTATGTAATCCTCATGCCATGCTAGTTAGGAAATAACCTTGAAAAAGAAATTTGCATGTATATAGAGAAAACATAGATTCAAGGTTATTAGGGTTGCATGTACACTTGGGAAGTGTTAGAATGCTTAAAAACCCATCAGTGGTATCAGAGACTAGGATTGTTTTCTGTATACTTGATGCAAAACTGCTTAAAAATCGAAAATTCTGCACTCTGACGACTGGACTCGCCGAGTCCATGGGGAGGACTCGCCGAGTCCATGAACAAATTCATCCTACTCGACGAGTAGAATAATGCACTCGGCGAGTAGGAGCGTGCTGAGCAGTTTTTTCGAGTTTTGTTGCTGGAAATGGATTAAGATCATTATCCCAATCTGTTTTGGACTTGTAAAATCTGTTTTTCAAAATGATAATGATTATGTTAACCCATTTTACATGACTTTTATCAATTTTCAAGTATTGTATATGTTTATATGATTTTCTTGAAATTGCTTGACATGAATTTGTGTTCATATGAGTTTAGAAGATCATAGGAATTATGTGTAACCTCCATGTGTGTTTAATTCATGATCTTAATGGCTATGATGGTGTCCATAACTTGTCCTCAAGTTATGGATAACCAAAAGTCACTTCTTTTAATTATGATTAAAGAACTAAAGAGGTTTCATAAAACGAAGAGTCTTCTTTTTATGAACCATAAAAACTCATAAGTTACAAATTGAAGAGATTGAAGAGACTTGGAATAGTTTCAAATCTTGCCCTCAAGTTTTGCAATTTGAAAAGTCTTACACTTTAATACTTTAATTCCAAATTAAACCTTAGATTTTTAAAAAGTTTAAAAATAAACACTTATACTATTATTATAATTTTATTATATAGATATGTATAAGAATATGTCATTCTTACCGTTAGTAGGCCTCATTCACGAAGCCGGTCTATAAGGGGGTATAAGGTTGCTGCCTATAAAATGGTGACTTAATGGGTGTCCACTCTCACCCACCGCTTCCTTGATCGGTGGAGGGTCGTTAGCCGAACGGGTAGGATACGACTTTAAATACTCGTTAAAAGTATAATGAATTATAAAGTAACTATACATTATAAATTCCCAATCTTAGTTACTTTAGGAAAATGTGAAATTGGTGCTAGCCCATAAAATTACACTTTGTACCTTACCAAGTCGTTAGTGGAGCGTGTGTGGTTAACCGGCACACTAACATGGACTAGTAAGAGTGGCAAAGGGTAACTTGACCTTATTATAGATCGGTGGAGCGTGTGTGGTTAACCGGCACATCGATTAGCTAATATTGTTGAGGGTACCAAGTCAATTTGTATGGTTATTCACACCTTGTTTGTGATCCTCGGCATCCCAGTCACAAACTTGAGAGGGCACAATTGAGATTCAAACATGCCATTGAAAAGTTCAATGTATCTCAAAAGATCTAGGAGTTTCAAAACCAATAAAACCTAATAATATAATATTTCGTTCTTATGGTGGAAATTGGTAAATCGTCATTTACCTACCTTCAAATATTTTATAGTATGGATTACGGCATCCCTCTTCCAACTATAAGTAGTTTGTTGGATCCTAGCCTTAATATTTCATTTGGGTGAATTATTAAGGATTCCTAATCTAATGAAACTTGTCTTTCTTTCCTTTCAGATGTCTTCCAACAATGTTTCTGGCTCAAACCCAACAGGCTCCTTTTCCCTTATGAACTTGTGTGGTAAGGTCATCTTTGATGGATCCAATTTCAATGAGTGGATCAGAAACATCAGAATGATTACCCGCTATGAGGACAAAGAATATGTCCTCGATAGGGAGCTTAAGGTTGTGAGTGAAGCCACTGCTACTCCTGAAGAGTTTGCGGAGTTTGTTGCACATGAAAAGGATGCTACTAAAGTAGCATGCATCATGATGGCCACCATGACTCCTGAACTTCAAAAATCCTATGAAGATTTCTACCCCTATGAGATGCACCTGGATCTGATGGAAAGGTACCATCAGAGCGCGCGTCAGGAGATGTATGAAATCATCTCCTCCATGATAACCGCAAGGATGAAGGATGGTGAACCCATCACCGGTCACTTGCAGAAGATGCAAAGGTTCGTTGACCGGTTGCTGAAGCTAAATGTTGACTTTCCTGAGGAAATGGCGATTGACATCATTCTCCATTCCTTACCTCCAAGTTATGATCAGTTTCGTATGACTTATCATATGAACAAGGAGGAAGTCACACTTAGCAAACTTCAAGGACTCTTAAGGACAGCCGAAATGGCCTTAAGGGTAAAGCGGTTGCTACTTCTACTCCTTCAACAGCCCCTGTTCTGGCTATTGGGCAGGGAAAGTGTAAGAAGAGGAAAAGCCCTTCAAAGGGTACCAAGGGTAAGACTCTTTATGGTTCATCTTCAAGTGGGACAAAGAAAGGTCCCATTACTCCTTCTTCAAACCCAAAGGAAGCACAGTGTTTCTATTGCCAGGATAAGGGACACTTCAAGCGAAGCTGCCCTAAATATCTGCAAGATGTAAAGGATGGGAAGGTTAAACCCACCCATGCAGGTATTTACACAATATTGTCTAATAACTCATCTAATGCTAATTCTTGGGGTGCTTGATACAGGTTGTGGTATTCACATTTGTACTGATTTGCACGCACTAAGAAGAAGTGAGCAAGTGGAGCACGGGAAGATAAACTTAGTCATGGGCAACAGGAAAGCATCACCTGTTACCAAGATAGGAGTTTATTCTTTATTGCTTAATAATGGGTTAATGTTAGATTTGAATAAGTGTTGTTACTCGCCCGAAATGGCGAAAAATATTATTTCTTTTCATGGCTTGTACAAACAAGGTTTTTCATTTTCATTTGATAATAAAAATGGTGCTATTAATGTTTATTACAATGATGTATTTTACTTTAAAGCATTACCTTGTGATGGTGTATATGAAGCCGTGAATGTTGTAGACAATCTAGGAAATAATGTGTTGTATATTGATTCTTCAGATAGCTTGGATAAAGAATCCTTGTGGCATTGTCGTCTTGGACATGTTAACAAGAAGCGCATAGGCCAACTCCAAAAGGCTGGAGTCTTGGAATCATTTGACCTCAAGTCAGATGATAGTTGCGAGTCTTGTTTACTTGGAAAAATGACAAAGTCACCCTTCACAGGTACTTGTGATAGGGGTGAAGGTTTGTTGGACCTTGTACACACGGATGTGTGTGGGCCCTTCAGAGTTGCTACAAGGGATGCTAATCGCTATTATGTGACTTTTACTGATGATTACAGTAGATATGGATATATTTACTTAATCAAGCATAAGTCAGAAACCTTTGAAAAATTCAAAGAGTTTAAGCAGGAAGTGGAGAATCAATTGGGCAGGAACATCAAGATGCTCCGATCCGATCGGGGAGGAGAGTATCTTAGCATTGAGTTCCTTGACTATCTTAAGGAATGTGGGATTGTCTCACAATTGACACCTCCCAGAACACCACAGTTGAATGGTGTAGCTGAAAGGCGCAATCGAACCTTGTTGGATATGGTTCGTTCCATGATGAGTCGAGCTTCGTTACCAATCTCTTTCTGGGGGTATGCCTTAGAGACTGCCGCCCATATCCTTAATCTAGTCCCTACTAAAAAGGTTGCCAAAACACCTCACGACATGTGGACTGGGAAAGTTCCCAATTTGGACCACATCAAGATTTGGGGTTGTGAAGCTTTCGTGAGGCATGAGACTCATGATAAACTTGAACCTCGAAGTGAGAGGTGTATTTTCATCGGCTACCCACAGAGATCCTTTGTTTACCTCTTCTACATACCCAGTGATAATGTGGTTTTTGTAGCAAGAAGAGGAGTCTTTCGTGAGAGAGAATTCATAAGCCAAGGGGACAGTGGGAGGCAAATTGACCTTGAAGAGCTTCAAGAGTCAAGTGGTGAAGGAACCTCAAATTCTATCGACCAACCTGAGGAGGAAACTCCTGTTGATCCGATAGATGAGTTTGTACCTCCAAGACGTTCCACTAGGGTGAGGAACACACCTGATTTTTATTATGGTTATCACATCACCACTGAAGGTGATACATTTATTAGTGATAGTACACTAATAGATTTGGATGAACCTAATAACTACAGGGAAGCCATGGCAGGCCCTGAGTCTGCTAACTGGAAGGAGGCTATGGACAGCGAGATTCAGTCCATGTATGACAATCAAGTTTGGAACTTGGTTGACAATGTACCAGGTCGTAAGACAGTTGGGTGCAAATGGATCTTCAAGAAGAAGACCGACATGGATGGGAAGGTACATACTTACAAAGCGCGACTGGTTGCGAAGGGCTTTACTCAAACTTCGGGAGTTGACTATGATGAGACCTTCTCACCAGTAGCTAAGATTAAGTCTATTAGAGTATTGTTAGCCATAGCTGCATTTCATGATTATGAAATATGGCAAATGGATGTCAAAACCGCTTTCCTTAATGGAAAGTTGGCTGAGGATGTTTACATGGCTCAACCAGAGGGTTTTGTCAATACAAGATACCCTAATAGAGTGTGTAAGCTTGATAAATCCATTTATGGATTGAAACAAGCATCTCGCATATGGAATCTTTGCTTTGATGAGAAAGTCAAAGAGTTTGGCTTTTCTAGGAGTGAGGATGAGTCTTGTGTGTATGTCAGGGCTAGTGGGAGCATAGTTAGCTTCTTGGTGTTGTATGTGGATGACATACTTCTCATAGGAAACGACGTCCCAACCTTGCAGTAGGTTAAGTCCTGGCTTGGGAAGTGTTTCGCTATGAAGGACCTTGGGGAAGCTGCCTATATCCTAGGGATAAGGATATTGAGAGATAGGAGTAAGAGACTAATTGGACTTAGTCAAAGTACTTAATTGGATAAGGTGCTGAAGAGGTTCAGTATGCAAGATTCCAAGAAAGGAGAATTACCAATCCAGAGTAATGCCAAGCTGAGTAAAACTCAAAGTCCGAGTACAGAGGCTGAGATAGCTGAAATGAGTCATATACCATATGCTTCCGCTGTGGGCTCGATCATGTATGCTATGACTTGTACTCGCCCTGATGTGGCTTTTGCTTTGAGCATGGTCAGTAGATATCAAGGGAACCCTGGCAAGGAACACTGGACAGCGGTAAAGAACATTCTCAAGTATCTGCGGAGGACTAAGGATTGGGTCCTTACCCTCGGAGGCAGTGATGACTTGAGAGTGGAAGGATATAACGATGCTAGCTTCCAGACTGATAGGGATAATTTCCGCTCTCAGTCAGGCTGGGTCTTTATCCTAAATGGAGGGGCAATTACTTGGAAAAGTTCCAAGCAGGAGACAGTAGCTGATTCTACTTGTGAATCAGAGTACATAGCAGCAAGTGAAGCGGCTAAGGAGGCAATATGGCTAAAGAACTTTATCGGAGACCTTGGAGTTGTACCAGCTATAAAGGAGCCAATGGAAATTTTCTGTGACAGCGAAAGTACGGTTGCTTTGGATAAGAAACCAAGAGATCACGGGAGATCTAGGCACATTGACAGAAAATACCATTTCATCAGACATCGAATAGAAGAAGGACTCCTCGTGGCTAAGAGGGTATCATCAGATGAGAACCCGGCAGATCCCCTCACGAAGGGACTGAGCAGGGTTAAGCATTTACAGCATGCGAGGCGTATTGGGCTGAAGAATGATATTAGTTTCAATAATTAGATTCCTGAAACTTGTAAAATGTAATTGACATTTGATGATAAATAAAAGTTGTTATTTATTTATGAGTAAGGTGTTACTATCTTGTGTTGATTGTTTACTATGTTTCAATTTTGCATGTTTTTACTTCCAGAATAATTATGTTATTATTCAAACCATCCACAGTCAGTCAAACTTTGGAAGTAAGTATTGATTTAAGACTGTCATGAATTTGGCTTGTATGATTTGTCTAAAAGTGCTTTGGACAATGCAATGGTTGCTACAACATTCATGAGTACTCATAAGGGCTGAATATTGGATCCAACCCACGCTCACTTGCATCACTTCATGGAATTTATCTCGAGTGATCGTGAGACGGTAATATCATATAAATCTTCAAACCTAGAGATATGAGTTGTTGACTATGAGTTGGTTAGTACAAGCATATCTCGATGTCATAAAACGTGCCTTTGTGAATAATTCAACAAGTAGTTAGTACAAGCATATCAGTCGAAGTTTATCTGTTCCTTCTAGAAATAGAAGCGATATCTGGGCCCCTCGATGATTTGGTTTTGACCTATGTACCGGGCCCGGTCAGAACCTAATTGATGTGTTCAATTTATTTCTATGTCAAAACAAATCAGAGATCGAGAAACAAATGCTGGACAATAAGTAAGACCATGTTCCATGTGTTTGTCCGGCTGATATCATGAGAACAGAGGATTATATGATCACTTATCTTAAATGGCGTATCATCATCATCTCAGTTCCGAGAGACTTTGAAAGAGCTACGATTGCTAGTCGGATTTTGAAGTCATATTTGCAAATATAGTTATTAGACTTATCCAAGTGGGAGACTATTGGATATAGTGTCTAAGTCCATAACTTTATTTGGTATGTACTTGACCCGACCCGGCATGGTCCATTTGGGTTGCATGGCATTGCAATACTTGGAT
This sequence comes from Lactuca virosa, assembly GCF_052849685.1. Taxonomy (NCBI): domain Eukaryota; kingdom Viridiplantae; phylum Streptophyta; class Magnoliopsida; order Asterales; family Asteraceae; genus Lactuca; species Lactuca virosa. The sequence goes on from NC_136431.1 coordinate 78,953,517, forward strand.
AGACTAAATGAGAGAATAAGGCACTTATGATTATTAATATATTATAAGTTCTAATATATTAATAATAGTATTATTTAATTAGTATTGATCAAGTATTAATCTAGTATTAATCTAGTGATCAAAGTGAGACTAATTAAATATATAGGGTTGATTATGACAATCATCAATTCTTTTATGGTGGATTAATGATCCATGGTTTATGGGTTTGGTTATAACCATATGGAGCTCCATGGATAGTCTATGGGAGTTACAAACCCATGGGTCATGAGAAATCAAGAGTCATGACAATTAAGGGCATTCATGTGTAAACCCTAATTGTGACAACACTATAAAAGGAACCCTATGGCTAGCAAAATCGGGACCTAGTGTTACTAGAGAGGGCATAACCGATTTTGAGTGCTAGAAGTATTCTCTCAAGTTATTCCAAGTCTTGTGGTGTTGTGTGAAGCATTTGAGGCACAACATTTGGGGTGCTAGGCTCACAAAGTCTTGAAGGAATCCAAGCAACAACAAGGTATGTATTTCTACTAGTTTTATGTTTTATGTAATCCCCATGCCATGCTAGTTAGGAAATAACCTTGAAAAAGAAATTTGCATGTATATAGAGAAAACATAGATTCAAGGTTATTAGGGTTGCATGTACACTTAGGAAGTGTTAGAATGCTTAAAAACCCATCACTAGCAACAAGGATCCATAAAGCTTGGAGCTTGAATACTTACAAGGGTCCAGAGAGGTTGATTGAAGATGCTAATGAAGCTTACACGCTAGATCTATGCACCAAAGATGATTCCTTCTTCTTCAAGTCACCAAAACACAACCAAATGTTCAAGAAATCAAGGATAGGGCTAGGGTTTCGCTTGAAATGAAGGGAGGCTGAAGAAGATACCCTAGGTTATGAGATAAGTTCCTTAAATATGGAAAGAACCCTAATAATTTGTGGGCTTGGGCTGAAACCGTCCTCACAACGTGAGCATTATATTGTCACGTCGTGACTCTTATTTCCACATGTCACACCGTAACCTCCTCATGGTCATGTCATGACACCCATTTTACCTGAATGTCATGCCCTTGACTCGTCGATTCCCTAAACGAATCTGTTTTGGAAACTGGGTGTTACATGGTGGCTGTTGACCCGGTGACCGTTGACTGTTGAGTTTTAACCAGTTTAACCTTGGGTCAAACTTGAAAGATTTAGGTTGTTGATTGAGGGTTGATCTTTGTTTAGTCTTAGCTGGTTTGTGGGTCCGATCGGTGTGAGGAGTTGAGTGTCTTGATTGTGCTTTTTCTAGTCTTCGATTCAGGTGAGTTTCCTCACTATGTTACAATATATATCCTTGCATGCTAGGGTACATGGGGTGAGTAATGATATGTTGGTTAGAGTATCAGTAGGTCGGTGGTCGTCCAATTGAGTGCCCTAGGGGTTGTATGCAGTCATATAGGATAGCCTGAAAATTCTTAATCTAGTATTTCTTACATGTTCCTTGTTTGGTTGTGGAAATAGAGTAGGATCACATGTTTGACTGTCTATTCTACCTCTGATTATATACAACTATGTATTCATTTCGTGATTTGCCAGCTGTAGCGTAGAGTGCGATAGTGGCCCCTTGTATGATGTAGATATGCTACACAGTTGCATGTGTTGTGTGATTGTGTATTTGTTTGTTTATATGTTGACATATATGAGTGGGGATTTAAGGCGGTCATTCTGTGTGTGGCAGGCCAAGATACTCAGGAAGACCAGCTTATGTTGAAGGCCAGAGACGGACCAACTTTATGCTGTGGGCATGAGAAGCAGACCAGTCATGGAATGAATACCGATGTGTATATGCTTATGTGTGTATGTGTGTCTGCGTATATATATATATATATATATATATATTGTGGTGTATGGTATTTTGGGGAACTCTCTAAGCTTTGACTTATAGTTGTGTGTTAAATGTTTTTCAGGTACTTCCGGTGATTATGGGAAGGCGAAGACATGATTGTACACACCCATTATGGGAAGTTACACTTTTCATCTTACATGATTTCAAATTACATGATTTATGAAATTTCCTACCTTTATAACCTAAACGCATAATTTACTTATGGAAATGGACAAATTCAGTAGCTTTACTATTGTCACACCCCCGAACCAGACGACGTAAACGTCCGAGGGCTCGTGTGACTTAAATTGAAATATCATCATAATGCATATACATGAAACATAACACCATCATCACCAACATTACATAGTACAACCATCATTGTTTACATCAAGTACATTGTTTTACGTTACAACTTCACAGAACATAAATTGTTTAACGATTGACATTGCACAAAAGAAATTCCAGAAAGACGCTTTTTGACATCCCCTAATTTCTCGGCCAGAAAAGACCGATTTAATTTATGCTTTTTAAAATAAAATCAGAGAATCTTTTTAAAAGATGTTGCAGAATTGGTCCCCAAAAAAACAAAACATGATAAAAGTTTGTCAAAACCTTTCTTTAAGAAATATATAATTTCCTTTTATATCAAAACATCGGGATGTCATGTTCCGATACAGATCAAAAGCATAAACAAGACATTATAAGCCTTACAACAGTTATTCATAACTACTGGCCTATAATCCATAAATCACTCATCATCATCATCCGACTATGCTCGGGGTCCACTACCTATAATATAAAAAAACTGAGTGGGTCAGGCTTGGAAGCCTGGTGAGCATATAGGGTTTTCAACCCACAATAAATAAATTTATTGTACTTAAACATCAATCAATCAACCAAATTACCCCAACCCCATTATCTTATTTATTTCTTAAGGGTTTACCCTAAGAATCAACTATCACTCCTTCCTAAGGATTCATCCTAAGGAATAGACACAAGGTCACACCATCACCCGGGTTTACACAACAGGGGCTAAATTCATAGCTCTTATTTATTGACAGTATTATTGACAGTATTCACCCCTATCATACATGTCAATGAGTTTTTAGAGTACTCCAAATGAACATATAGTTCATTACACCTACAGGTTGCGGGCCTGCTAGTGTTCCACATACCATCTAGAATAGTCCATGGTTGTCATCCCTACTCTGCTGAATGACGGGGCCCAACATTTTGGGTAAGTGATTCTCTCAAATTTCACCACTCACCCTCAACTCATGATCAATATTACTGATCATCTCCTTTATCCAACTCACCTATCATCACACACCCATTATTTCATCTACCAATGTTTTACCCAACATTTTTGTAGATAAAAATACATATACAGTTTAAATTATTTAAAAGCATGTATAAATCACACCTTCAACATCCAACTCAAATAAACAAACAATAAATATTCACACAACACGTATTTTATGTAAAATACTTCATATATATGTGTAAGGTGAAAGTAACTACACACTCACCTGATTTAATGAAAGTCGGGCAGCAATTCATTTCCTAAAACGATCGTTTCTAATAAAACCGGGAGTTTTATTGAGAAACTGGGCTCTGCGAAAGGTCGGGCTTCGAAACCGAAAAGATAAATTTTTCGGGCTTCTCGGGCACTTCATGGCGTATTCCGGGGGTTATAATTGATACCGGGGCTTCGAGGGAAGTTGAAATGAAAGAAATATTGAAAAAATGGCTAAAAATGACAAGTTTTCAAAGTTTACCCGGGAGGTCTCGCACCCTCCTATTTATAGGGCCGAGCCTCCTGATCCAACGGCTGAGAAGAAGCCACGCATCACAGATCCGAGGGCTCGCAGGGAAGGCTCGCACGTGGGCTCGCACATGGCTGCACATGTGAGGGCCTCGCTGGAGGCTTCTGATTTGACCGCTTCGGACAGCTGGTGCGACACGCGTCGGGGCGAGGTAAGGCGGCTTCGGATGGAGGAGTCACCTGGCAAGCGTCGGACTCTCGGCTGCACACGTGTCACTCCTCGGATTCTTCCACGACTTCGGTGACTCATCAAAATTTCGGACACGTGGCACCTGCGAGGCGAGGACACGTGGCCGAAGTCCACCTATGCGAAATTCCTCGGTTTTGGGGATTTTTTCTCGTTTTTCGTGCCAAAACTTCTACAATCCATAACTTTCGCATATGAGCTCCGTTTTTGACGTTCTTTATATGCACGCGTAGGTAAAATTACGCTCTACAACTTCCGTTTAGACTTCTTCGGCTAATTTTGATTTTAATTTTTATATTATTATTTTTAACAGACCGGGACAAAATCCGTTAAAAATTCATAACTTCTTCATCCGACGTCCGTTTTCGTCAGACTTTTTACCTTTGTGCTACTAATGACGAGACCTTCGATTCTCGTTCAGGTCGTGTCGGCTAAAAATCACTCGATCTAAAATTCGAGTTTTTAGCTGTCTACTACTAAGCTGAAACTTCGAAAAATCATAACTTCCTCATACGCAGTCAGATTTGGGCGTTCTTTTTATCGAACTTCTCGGTTTAACGAATACTACGAGTTTCGTTTAGATTACTAAGGCTAAAAAGTAGTTTATCAAAAACTCACTTTTTACGACATTCGGCACCGTGCCGGTTTGTTGCGAAACTTCGACAGGTCATAACTTCTTCGTTATAACTCGGATTTCGGCATTCTTTATATATCCGTAATCCTTGTCACGCCCACCACAAGTTTCTTAATAGATATCGGCTTTATCTAAAATTTAATTTTTGACGCTCATTTTTATTCTTAATTATTTAAACCCTAATAATTAAGCATAAAACACATAAAACACATAATATTCACATAATTCCTTTTCATTTCTCCAAAATGAGTCACAAAGGTTAACCTAGACCATTATGTCAATATTAATGCCTAGCCTAGAAACACGGGCGTTACACGCTTGATGATTCTTCATTCTAACGGTTACCTGAGTGTTGAGTTGAATAAGTGTTGCGTTATGGGCTCGGTCCTTAGCCCAATTTTGCTATCCGGTTTGGGCCTGTCCAACCGTGATTGTTTTGTTTAGGGTTTAATATTTAAGGTGCATGCATGCAGCCTTTATAGAAGAGGCTTAGATAATTATAATTTGCTTTGTACTACAAACCCTAACTCGCCTCTACAGTGGAAGTTCTTTGTCGAGCTCTGCTGAGACGTGACTACGTTTGAATCATTCAGCATTATTTGATTCTATATTGTGTTTTATGTGTTCATTTGATTTTATTGTTTAATCTGTTGAAGATCTAATCGATCTAAGAGTTTTTCAACTCTACAATTGGTATCAGAGCAGGAGACTGTGTAATTCATACACATCTCTTCTGTTGAAGAAGATCTTAGGGTTTTCCGCTTAGATTGATATTAATAGAGTCGTCATCTGCTATTGACGTGGTTTTTTGAATATTTGATCTTACCCTAACGTTATTTATAAGTCTGATCTTAAGCAGGTTTAAACAAGCATCAATACATCTATGGACGATTCTCAGTCAAACCCAATCAACATCTCAAACAGCATAGGATCGACGACAAGGATTCCTATTTTATACACTCAAGATTATGAGGTCTAGGCGAATCACTTTGAAGACTACGTGATTGGCTTAGAAGATAAAGGATACTTAGTCTGGGAGGCGATCACTATTGGTCCGTTCGTTCATGCAAGTACCTCAAGAGTTGTTAAAACTCAAAAGGAATATAATCAACTCATCGGTGACGTGAAAGATATACCTCAAGACGAGAAGGAAAAGTTTCAGTGCAATATCAAAGCTTTAAGGATGATAAGGTTTGCTTTACAGTCAGACACGTTTCGGCTGGTAAGATCATGCACGACAGCAAAGGAAATATGGGTCAGGTTGAAGGAATTGTACTCTATAGATGAAGATCTTGAGCACTCAATCCAAACACTGTTGCTCTCAGAATTTGGTGATTTTAAGCAGAATCCTGAAGAGAAGCTCATTCAATCCTTCGATCGCTTCAATCATCTCTTAAGCAAGATGATTAAGCACGGGATCGAAAGGAAAGTCATTGAACAAAAGGTAACATTCATGAATGGCCTTAGATCGGAATGGATGGCTGTGGTGTCAACTGTGAAGGCACATGAACAGTTCAAAAGTTACTCTCTTGCTAAATTGGTGGGGATACTAAAATCGCATGAGAGTGCCTTGACTAAAGAATCGAATGTGGTTTCCAGCATGGGATCGCTGGCTTTAATCTCCAAAGGTAAGAATGTTGCTGAGGAAGAGGAAGATTTAGATCTCTCTGAATATGATCTAACAAGCGAAGAATATTCTCTGATGGTGTCAAATCCCAAGAAGTTCATCAAGAGAAGATTTCCAACAAACAAAAACCGAAACTGGCAAGGTAGTTACAGCATCGAGAAAGCAAAGGAGGAACCGAAAAGTATTTCTCAGATGGAAGAACTAAAGAAGGAAACGAAACTTGGAGGTGACTCGGGCTTTACCTGTCGCTACTGTGGAGGTAAAAATCACTTCGCCAAAGACTACATGCTAAGAAAGATGTCTGAGAAGAATGAAGATGAGGACGAGGAAGCGAACCTCACAAGGCATTTGGAGGAAATCAGGAAGAAGAAAGCAGGATCTAACAACACCATGAATGCTCTTATTATGCAGGGAAATATAGTCGATGATGAATTTGGAGGCGTTGAAATTTGGTCGACTGATTCAGAGGACGAAGAAGTGAGGATGCCGACTCATGGCAAGGTTCTGTTGGTGAAGGAAGAGGACAATACAGGAAGGTGTTTGATGGTGACGTCTGTAGTGTCACACATGAGAGGCTATACCACTGACGGAGGAAATGATGGAGAAAATGAGGGAGAAGACCGTTGTTTCGCAGCAAAGCCTGTCAGTCAGCAGATCAACGATTGCGACGAGTTGATCCAGAAGGTACAATCTATTCTTATCTCTCTGAAAATTCCAATCACTAACTACAAAAATGAACTCAATGGATTAAAATCTAAATTTTCTAGTTTAAGTGGAAGTTTAACTCAAACTCGTGTCACAAACTCTAACCTAACTGATCAAATCAGCAGGGTGTCATCGAAGAGTGAGGAGAGGCGAATGTGGATTGAGCAGAAGGAAAAGGAGTTGATTAGGTCTAGGGATGAAACAATTTATTTGCAAAGAGATAATTTGAAGCTTTTAAAACAACAAAATGTGTTTTGTTTAATTGCTAAGCGGTTATATACCAATATTACTCAATTGCATCTTGATTGTGAAATAGGGAAGAAGATACATCGTATGATTTTACCCTTCCTTGAGTTAAAGGAGGATGAAATCGATGCTGATGCATATAACTGTGAAAATGATGTTTCTTCTGAGGATATTTCCCCTGCTTACAAAATTGGTCTTGACAAAATAGAGTCCTTTATAAAGTCCAAAGACCATAAGGACATGCTCAAAAATTTGTTGGATGAAAATTACAAATTGAAAATCCAAACTGAAACCATACAGAAATTTGACTTATTGAATGCTAAGTTGAGTTCAGAAAATAAAATTGTTGTTGAAAATACTTCTGAATTCGATGAGGATGATGATATGAGTGACATTTCTACGGATGATGTGGTTGATTGTTCAGAATTTGTCAAAAGCGAACCCGAAACTAACAAAAATATTATTTCTGAAAATTCGGTTGAGTTTGCTCGTTTATCCAAAGACAAGACCAAAGTCCTTAAAGAAAAGGCCGTTGTGTATCAAAAGGTCTAAACTACTCCAAATCAGGTATACAAAGTTAATGGAGTCACTCTGCAAGAAATAGCCGAACTGACGGCAATAGTAGCAGAAGATAATGCTGAAGGCTGTGATGAATTTTTCTGGTCAGCTCCCATTGACAACGCTGATGAAACAGTGGGTCTGTCACAGAAAACTTCGTGGAGAGTGAAAGGAAGATATGTAGCCGAACCACTTAATGACCCTACTTGTTTTGAAGAGCCTAGCACAAGCGGTACCAAAATGCCTTCAGATGAACAAGTGGTAGTCTCTAGCGAATCCTATTCACCAAAGAGCAGTGCTAATTTTCAAAAATCTGAGAAAAAGGCTAACATTCACAGAAATCCAAAACAGGTGAAAGAAAGAAAGCATCAAAGGAATGTGAGGTACAAGAAAAACCTTACTGAAAGGAAGCAGTTCTGGCAATCTCAAAATCCCAACACGTTCGCTATGAAAAACCTTCTAAGCAAAAGGAGTTAGGAAAAGAAAATTCTAGCTCTCGCACTCATGGAGAAAACAACCGAAAACAGAGTTTCGGTCCTCAATATCAAACCAACCGAAAGAAAAGTTTCGGTCCTCAGAACAATCTCGACCGAAAGAAGTATAACGATTCTTATCATCAGTCCCACCGAAAACAGAGTTTCGGTCCGCCAAAGAATATCAACCGAACACAAGGCTTCGGTTCTCGAGATGAGAAAAACCAAACGGATGGTTTCGGGTCTAGACGAATCAGTGAACAAAGACGAAGGGAAAGTAAGGTTCACTCTCAATCACAAAAGAGCCATATCCGAAGAACTAACTTTGTTTCTAAATCTCATTTCTCTAGTTCTAATCTTCAGTCACAGAATGATCAAAAGGGAAAATAAAAACTTTGTCCAGAGAATGCAAAGGATTCGTCAATCAAGCATAATGTTGATCGAAAATATGCTAACGTAAAATACACATATTCGGTAACTCCATCTAAAGATAAAATCAAAGTTTTCACCTTAAAAAGAAAAGATGAAACAACGTTAATAAAAAGAACCTTTTTAGTTGATATTTTACTTACAAATCCTTGTTCTGTAAAAAACTCACAAGGACCCAAGACACTTTGGGTTCCTAAATCTGTTTGATTTTTGCAGGTTATACGTGACGATCAGTTTGATGATGAATGGTACATAGACAGTGGCTGCTCGCGTCACATGACAGGAAGAAGGGAAGAACTGAGGGAATTTTGATCTCTTAAAAATGATGGAAGTGTCAAGTATGGTAACAACTCCTATGGCACGATCAAAGGTTATGGTATGATTACCAATGGCGAGTTCTCGATAAGAAAAGTAGCATATGTTGAGGGTTTGCAACACAACCTTATCAGTGTTTCTCAACTGGTGGTTGGAACTGGACTAAAGGTGTCTTTCGATGACGAGGGATCAGAGATTACTGAAAAGAAGTTAAACAATGTTCTGCTGAAATGAAAGCGAAAAGGAGAGATGTACCCTTTGAATCTCAATCCCATACGGGGAAAACCAGCTATCTGCTTGCTTTCAAAGGCTCAATCAAACGAAAGTTGGCTTTGGCACCGAAGACTCTCCCATCTGAATTTTAAAGACATCAACAAATTGGTGCTTGGGGATCATGTTCGGGGTCTTCCTGTTCTGAAATTCGACAAAGAACACATGTGCGCTGCATGTGAAATGGGGAAGCAACGTCGACAGAGTCATCCTTCTCGCGTCAACACAAAAATAATTGAACCACTTGAATTACTTCATATTGATTTATGTGGTCCATCTTCAATCGAAAGTGTTGGTGGCAACAAGTATATACTTGTCATAGTAGATGACTTCTCTCGATTTACCTGGGTATTCTTCTTAAAACAGAAATCAGAGGCCACTCCTAAACTAAAGCTCTTCATCAAGCAGGTCGAAGTCTAGCTGAGAAAGATTGTTCGTAATATAAGAAGTGACAACGGGTTGGAGTTTAAGAATAAAGACTTTGAAGAGTTTCTTGCAGAGAAAGGAACAACTCACAATTTCTCGGCTCCATACACTCCACAACATAACGACATTGTCGAAAGGCGAAACCGATCTCTAAGTGAAGCAGCCCGAACAATGCTAAGCTTCGCTTCACTACCTCTATATTTCTAGGCTGATGCCATTGCTGCTGCATGCTTTACACAGAACAGATCTTTTCTCAACAAACGCTTTTCTATCACTCCATATGAGATCTTAAACAACCGAAAGCCAAATGTTAAGTTTTTTCATGTGTTCGGTTCAAGGTGCTTCTTATTTAATTCAAAGGAACACCGAAATAAGTTTGATGTAAAAGCAGATGAAGGAATCTTTCTAGGTTATTCCTTAACCTCCAAAGCATATAGGGTTCTCAACAAACGATCAAAGAAAATTGAAGAGACCTATTATGTTACCTTCGAAGATAACTACGTCAAGAGGCTCAAAACCACCAAAGGCTCTGTGGAGAATATATTTCCAACTTCTGGTCAAGTTACTATTCCTATTTCAAACCTATTTGAACAATACATGCTCCTGTTTGATGAGCCCGAAAAGGCTATTCTCTCTGAATCCAAAGCTGCAGACAACAAGGTAGATAACTTGAAGAAGTTAATCGATGAAGCTGCAGCAAATATGGAAGAAAACCAACCTATTGAAACCAACAAGCCAGACACCAGTGAACCTCAAAAATATTGCTCTCATGCTCAGGGGGAGGGTTCGTCTGATCTTCCCACCCCTGATTCAGCATTCCAGGGGGAGAGCTCTGCAACCGAAAGTCAAGTCCAAATGGAAAATTCTGAGCCCGAATTTGAGGAGTTATCATCTTTCGAAAGGAGAAATTCAGATCCTGAAACTGAGGAAGTATCATCTTTCAAAGGGAAGGATTCTAATCCTGCAACAGAAGACGCATCATCGCTCGAGGGGGAGAATGTGAACATTAACGATGATGACACTCAGTCGGAGTTTGAAGTAAAAGTGAACGCTGAACTGGATCCTTCATTCGATCCTAATTATCCTCCACTCATCAAATGGACCAAAGATCATCCCCAATCACAAGTAATTGGCGATTCCACAGAAAAAGTTCTCACACGATCTCAATTAAAAGAGAAACAAACATCACTCTTCTCCAAAGTAGAATTTTGCATGTTTAATTCTTTCGTCTCAAAAGTCGAACCGAAAACAGTCAAGACTGCACTTGATCATTCTGATTGGGTACAGGCGATGCAAGATGAACTACATGAATTCGAACGAAATAAGTGTGGAGACTGATTCCAACACCAAGGGATGCTTCTGTAGTTGGATTAAAATGGGTGTTCAGGAATAAGATGGATAAGGAAGGGAATGTGACACGCAACAAGGCGAGGTTGGTTGTGAAAGGCTACTGTCAAGAAGAAGGCATAGATTATGAAGAGACCTTCGCTCCAGTAGCAAGGCTAGAATCGATTCGTATATTTCTCGCCTATGCTGCACACAAAAACTTTGAAGTCTTTGAAATGGATGTAAAGTGTGCCTTCTTAAACGGAGAACTGGAAGAAACTGTGTATGTAGAGCAACCTCCGGGCTTTGTGAACGAAAAATATCCAGATCACTGCTACATCCTGGATAAGGCGGTCTATGGTCTCAAGCAATCTCCACGGGTCTGGTATGAAACTCTAACTAGATTTTTGAAAATTTCCAAATTTAAACAAGGTTCGGTTGAACCAACCTTCTTTCGTAAGAAAGAGGGTAACCACCTTATGATCGTTCAAATTTATGTTGATGACATCATCTTCGGCTCCACAAATGCGAGCTTAACTGCTGAGTTCAGGAAGCTGATGGAAACTAAATTTGAAATGAGTTCAATGGGTCCTATTAACTTTTTCCTTGGTCTGAATATAAGACAGGGACCAGAAGGCATTTTCATTAATCAAGAGGCTTACACGAAGACATTGCTTGCCAAGTTTGGTATGATGGGAGATTCAAAAATAAAGGTTCCTATGGCATTCGGCACAAAGCTAACACCTTCACTGGACAAACCGGCCGCTGACATGACTCTTTATCGTCAGATGATTGGGTCTCTAATGTATCTCACTGCTAGTAGGCCAGATATAATGTTATCTATTTGTTATTGTGCCAGGTTTCAAGCAAATCCACGCGAACCTCATCTGATGGCAGTAAAGAACATCTTTCGGTATCTAAAACGAACTACGTCTCTCGGGTTGTGGTACCCAGCCAAATCAGGGTTCTTTGTCCAAGCATTTTCAGATGCTGATCTTGGGGGATGTGGACTAGACCGGAAGAGTACCACTGGAGGATGTCAATTTCTGGACGGAAAATTCGTAAGCTGGCAATCGAAGAAACAAACATGTGTTTCTCTCTCCACTGCCGAAGCAGAATACATCGCCGCAGCATCATGCACATCTCAGGTCATCTGGATACAAAGTCAACTTCGTGACTTCGGCCTGAACATGAAGAAAATCCCACTATATTGTGACTCCGAGAGTACAATTAGGATTTGTCACAACCCAGTACAACACTCAAAGACGAAACACATAGCACTGAGGTATCATTTTATCAAAGATCATGTGGAAGATGGTAACGTTGAAATTCATTTTGTAAGAACCACTGATCAATTGGCTGACATCTTTACTAAGGCCTTGCCTGAAGCAAGTTTTAATAAAATCCTACACGGCTTAGGAATGATGGAAGCTGAATCTGTACCGAAATCTCTTATGTCTCAATCAAAATTAGAAGCGAAATAGAGCGAACGCTCGGTCCATTTCGGGTTCGGTTCTTCTAGGAACCGAAATGCACCGAACGCTCGGTCCATTTCGGGTTCGGTTTCATCGGTCTCGATTCGCCTCTACTTTCTATCTTATGGTTTTGGTTGTATAGTATGTACACTCTTTTCTTGCAACTTTCTTTATACATTTCTTTAAAATTTCATAAAATCCAAAAATATTTCTTTCTGTTTTTAATTCTTTTTCAGAATATTTCATAAAATCCAAAAATATTTTTCTTTTCATTTTCGTTTCATGCTTACTTTCTGTACAAGCATTTCTCTCACTGGTGGAGCTGGGGCAGGTATCAATCTCACTCTATGTATTAGCTAAGTGTCCCTATAAGCATGCTGATGTATGTTGACTAACGCCTCGAACGATTTTGAGTAAAGCCTTAATGACTTGATATATACAAATCTTGTCTCACCAATCAGGCTGTCAAATCTACTCTAATCTTAAGCTGCCTTGCTCTTCTCAAATTGAGTCAAGAGTTTTTCTGATTTGTCAATCTTTTATGGCAGAGGCACATTCGGTTCTCTTACCCACCTCATTTTTCTCCATCACGGTTCGATTCATATTTTGTAACCCTTGAGACTCTCAGAAATAACCACTGAGGTTTATGGTTACACACTTTCTGTGTTGATGATCTTAGATTCGTCCACCACGAATTAAGTGAAACCCAAGATCCAACTCCCATAATGAATTAACGGTGAACTCTTCAAAGTTCTAGCTATTATTTGTCACCTTAGGAAATCTCAAATTTTCTTTTTGCGAAATCTTTATGAAATTGTCTTTCACCAAGACTCTTTCGTCCAAAAGGATCCAGTTTTATTTTATTTTTTTTGAGATTTCCCGTCAAAAATTTGTCAACAAGTCACTGAATATGTTTCCTACCTACTTGTTTAACAGGCCACCTTGGTCTCACAAGTACTTCGTTCTGTTTCGGTCTTATATCAAGTATTGAAATCATGAATTGAAGCGAAAGCCACCCTTAATACCTTTAATTAAAAAGATGCCTTTCAATGCTTCTTAACAAGTACTTGATCGTTATTCTACGGGAATCCACACAAGCACTTTGAAGTCTCTCTTGACTTTGAAGGAAGAGATTCGTGCCCGGGATCAACTGCTTAATGTCTCAATAGACATCACAAATTCCCACAAAAAGTTTGCTTTATTTCTTTATCATTTACACTCTTACGCACACACTTTCTAAGTTCCTAAAAAGGTTTTGTTTGGTTATTTGCAAGTTCATGCAGACGGTTTCAAAATTAAAACCGATGGGTTGGTGTAACGTCTTTGAGCTATTATGGAAATCGCAATTTTATTGAAGATTCAACTGATGACTCAGCAGTAAGTTTAAACGCTTGACGATTTGAATTATGGATAAGTTTGGAAGGCGCCAGAATTTGAATCGGTCATCATGCGTCATCTCTACTTTATCGGGGTTGCAAGGTATCTAATCACGCTTTTTCAGGAGTCGTTTCCAAGATTTCAGCAATCATCACTTACGATTTTTCTCTCTCCAAGATCGTATATAAGGGCTAATTTATGTGCGACTATTCCTTACCACACTTCAATTCTCTAGAGCAAAAGCAGACGATTAATTTCTCACTGTTCATCATCTTCCTCGACAAGCTTCATCAATGGCAGAATCATCTTCAGTTTAGGAAACTACTGCACGCTCCACTCTACTTGCAATCAAGCCCAATCAGAACCTGCTGATCGATCTCTCACCTTTCCTCTACGATACGTACATGTATCAAGTGGTGGAATGCCTGAAGTATTACCCACTCGCTAAATCCCTAACCACAGTCGAAGTTGTTCCAATGTCCTGTCTCTCTCAAATCTACTCCACTGCAACGTATGACAAAGGGGCAGATAAAATTTTCTTCGATATTCTTAACCAAAAAGCCTCAATCTCCAAGAATCGTTTTTGCTCTCTTCTAGGGCTTGCATATGAAGACTCCATGGTTAATCTCGATTCTATTGTCACAGGTCAACTCTTCTCAATGTTCTACAACATGGGTTATACTGAAACCCTAACCACTGTGACAAAGTTCAAGAAGTCCTGCCTTCCTCCTCAATGGAATGGCCTCTTCACTCTACTCTTCAAAGGGCTTTCAGAACGTAGTGCTGGTTCTGACGGAGCGAGTAAGTCCTTCATGACTTTACTTTATGGTGTGTACCATGGTCTTAATCTAGATTATGGAATGATTTTATGGCTTCAACTGATTCAAAGTTTATCATCTTCTTCACGCCACACCGAAATCTCTTGTGCTCGCTTTTGGACTGTTATCACTTAATGGATAATGGATCGTTTTCATGTTCCTATCATGGCAGACTCCATGCTTTCTTCCATTGCTACTTTTCACACCACCAACATCATTGTTACTCATCCTTCAAAATTTGCTTTTGTTGGGTCCATTCCTGAGTCGATGTCTGCCTTTGTGCCTCCTTCAAGCAAGATTATTCAGGAATACAAGAAGCTTCCCTCCTCTGGTCCAAGGGAACTTACTGCTGACATGGTGAAATCAATCGAAGACGCAGACAAACCTACCAAAAGAGGCAAAAAGCCAGAAGTTAAAAATGGGGATAAGGGGGGCCAAGTCTCAAAAGTTCAAACCCCTAGGAAGCGAAAGTCGGAAAAGGCAGCACCAGCTCAACCTAAGATGAAGAGAGTCAAGAAACCCGCTCGCCGGCTAATTCTTCAATCCTCAAGTGATTCTGACTCAGAATATGTGCCGCCCAATCAACCCAAAATTCTTCCCAGTGAATCTGACAGCGAAAGCTCAGAGGATGAGGGTTCGGTTCGTGGTGATACACCACCTCGCTCGCCTACACCAGAGGTACCTGTTCGGTCCCAAGCACCTTCTCCTTCACCGGTTTCTGTTCCTGTCTCCATCCCTCCGATTTTTCCTATCATTACATCTCAACCATCCTCTACTATTCCCATTTCTACACCCATCTTCACTGAGGCTACTACTACCACCACTACTGGAGTTCGAACCAACGTATCTGATACGGGGGCCCGTTCTTCAGCACCCGAACCCCCGGTCACAACCGAACCCCCTGTCACCACCGAACCTCCAGTAACTACCGCAACACCATCACCTACCCCATCTACCGAAACCAATACTGTGCTTGGAGGTGAGGACTTGGAGTTTGATTCCACTTACTTCAGTCCCTACCGTGTTCAAAGTGATGATGATGACGATGCTCCTGTTACCAAGCGCCATCTAAAGACGGTTACTAACAAACTCGATCTACTACTTTCTTCCACATCCACTGGTGCTTACTCCGAAACTGCTCTAAAGGCATTATTTTCTTCTGTTATCAAAGAGCATGATGCATCTCTCTCTGCCACAACAAAGGCTATTGATGCCTCGACATCCCAATGTCAGAAGGCCTCGCTTGCTGTTGAGGCCTCAACGAAAGAATGCAAAGATGCGACCGCAAAAGTCAAAAAACTAATTTCTGAGGCTCATCTATTCCTAGATTCTTTGCAAGCTGCCGCTCAAAAGAATTCTCAGACTGTGAATGCTTCAGTTGATAATCTCCAACGTTCGCTAGAAGCTGAAAGGACTAATCTTGAAGTTGCTCGCCAGGCCATTGAAGCTGCCAACGAAAACCTTCACAATAACGTTAATGAGCGTTTAACTCAGCTGGAAGCCGAACTTGCCGTTGAAAATCGGATTATGGATGAATTAGACAAGCGAACCTCTCAGCTGAAAATTCAAAACCTCAAGCTTCGCTCTGCCACAAAAGAGCTTGATGACTTAAAGTCTGAAAGAGAGGTTATTCGAAGCTCTGTGGGTGATGTTCACTCCATTCTGCTACACCTTCTCGACCATCATGACTCTATTCTGACTATATCCATTAGACGCCATTTAGCTGAAAAACTCAGACCTGCGTTGGCTATATTGAGTCGGATAGAGGGTGTTCCGGTGACTTCTGTCAAACTGCAACAAGGGGGAGAAAAAGTTACTCAAGCTGGCAAGGATGATACTCAACCTCCTCCCGAACCCAAATCAACAGCTGCACCGAAGGATAATGTAGCTTCGGGCAGCAAAAGGGATAAGAAGAAGAAGAAGATTGGAGAAGATGATGAAGATGATGATCATTTTGAATATATCTTGGGTGAAAATCCCTCTAAGCCTTTCCAGAAAACCAAGCCTACTGATAGGGAGCTTGAGAAAAAGATTGAGAAGGAAACAGTGGAGCTCGAAAAGAAGTTAAAAGAAAAGGAGCTCTTGAAGAAAAAGAAGTCCATTTTTCCAGAATGGACCATTGAATCGCTCCAGAAAGAAGCTATAGATGAACCGAGTACTCATTGGCTTGAACCTGTAATGTCGTTCGGTCTTGAGAACTCGAAGGACGCTCAATTTAATATGCCAATCACACGAAAGGCATTCATATTTCATTGCTTCAACTCAACTGCTGTCATTCCTTCTCCGGACCCGAAGGTAGATCAGGATCTGTTGGAATTTTATCTGGAGTTCGCTCAGCCACAGTACTTGACCTGGAGCTTACAGAAAATTACTACGGTCAAGGTACTGAAGCCTTATGCAGCTGGAAAATTTGTCAATGTCAAGTTTAAGGTAACCCGAGGTTCTGATAACTCGGTTCATAATTTTTCCCTGGCTGATCTACCGAACCTTAACCCTCACGACTGGATACTCCTCAACAACATTTTGCTGTCCAATCCTCAGGAGTATCAGCCGATTATTGACAACATCAAGCGAATGCTTGTTTGCTACATTCATGAAGTAGCGAAAATGGATCAAGAAATCGCATCTGCCATTTACAAGCGACCAACGATTAAACCAATTGGGAAAACTGGCAATGTGAACGTGATGGTCAAGGGTAAAATCGACCCCAAATCTCATTCAGTAATGTTCCTTTAGGGGTGAAAATCACAAATGTCTTTTTGCTCTTTGTGATAAGCACCTGTTCTCAACTTCTTGCTTGGAGCATATTTTGGAGATCATTCACAGGTGTAATCAGAATTCTGCAGCTGACAAAAAGTTGTTTACTGACATGCTACGATGGTATATTCAGTTTCGGCAGACACTTCTTGCTATCATTCCTCGGCTGTTCAAAGTTGTGAAGACAGTGAAGGCTACTCAACAGAAATAATCTCTCGCCTCTTTTGACGCAAAGGGGGAGATTGTTGGGTTGAATAAGTGTTGGGTCATGGGCTCGGTCCTTAGCCCAGTTTTGCTATCCGGTTTGGGCCTGTCCAACCGTGATTGTTTTGTTTAGGGTTTAGTATTTAAGGTGCATGCATGCAGCCTTTATAGAAGAGGCTTAGATAATTATAATTTGCTTTGTACTACAAACCCTAGCTCGCCTCTACAGTGGAAGTTCTTTGTCGAGCTCTGCTGAGGCGTGACTACGTTTGAATCATTCAGCATTATTTGATTCTATATTGTGTTCAATGTGTTCATTTGATTTTATAGTTTAATCTGTTGAATATCTAATCGATCTAAGAGTTTTTCAACTCTACACTGAGAATACAAGTTATTTTGAAAACGGTAAAACATATATAATGTTGGTGAGTTCATAAGCATGTGTAATATAAAAATAGTTTGTATTATTTGTAAAACCCATAAAATCCGATATTTTATGTAACAAAAACTGTTTACGAAAAAGATGTGATGATCCTATAAGTGTATATGTATGTGAGTTCAAAACATGTAAAAGTGAATGTTCTTCATAATTGTTCTTTGTATTGTAGTTGTTGTATGTAGAAGTGAATAATGTTGTTTCCCCGGAAAACCCGATGTTTTCCAATTTAAATAGTATGATAGTTTTGTATTATTATATAAATCACTTTGCATCGCCACAATGTATGAATATGATTTCCCATTAATACTTAGATGGTAATGGATCTCTATGTGAGTCGTTATAACCATGCATAATAATGACTAATTCGTCTGTCTTGGCATTTTTCCAAACGCCAGTTTTGATCAAGATTTTGTCACCCTATGTAACACTCGTGTTTCTAGCCTAGGCATTAATATTAAGGTGATAGTCTAGGTTAACCTTTGTAACTCATTTTGAAGAAATGAAAAAGGAATTATGTGAATTTTATGTGTTTTATGTGTTTATTGCTTAATTACTATGAGTTAATTAATTAAGAATAAAAATGAGCGTCGAAAATAAATTTTAGATAAAGTCGATATCTATTAAGAAAGTTGTAGTGGTCGTGACAAGGATTACGGATATATAAAGAATGCCGAAATCTGAGTTATAACGAAGAAGTTATGACCTGTCGAAGTTTCGCGACAAAACCGGCTCGGTGCTGAATGTCGTAAAAAGTGAGTTTTCGATAAACTACTTTTTAGCCTTAGTGATCTAAAAGAAACTCATAGTGTTCGTTAAACCGAGAGTAGGTATAAAAAGAACACCCAAATCTGACTTCGTATGAGGAAGTTATGATTTTTCGAAGTTTCAGCTTAGTAGTAGACAGCTAAAAACTCGAATTTTAGATCGAGTGATTTTTAGCCGACACGACCTAAACGAGAATCGAAGGTCTCGTAAATAGTAGCACAACGGTAAAAAGTCTGACGAAAACGGACGTCGGATGAAGAAGTTATGAATTTTTAACGGATTTCCTGTCCCGGTCTGTTAAAAATAATAATATAAAAATTAAAGTCAGAATTAGCCGACGAAGTCTAAATGGAAGTTGTAGAATGTAATTTTACCTACGTGCGCATATAAAGAACGTCAAAAACGGAGCTCGTATGCGAAAGTTATGGATTTTAGAAGTTTTTGCACAAAAATCAAGAAAATTCGCATAGTCACGTTTTTGCCACGTCACTCTCGCTTAGAACGTGCCACATGTCCGAAATTAGTGAGTCATGCGAGCCACGTGTCCGAGCTGCTGAGTCATCCGATCTCGTGAGCTGATCCGAAGTGGTCCACTAAGAAGGCGACACGTACCCTTTAGCACATGTCCGAACCCTCGCATGAAGCCACGGATGCCCCTACTTCGGACCTAGACCTCGGTCCAATCACAAGAGGCCAGCAACCCTTCGCATGCGCAGCCATGTGCGTGCCCTCCCTGCGAGCCCTCGGATCAGCACCACTTGGAGGCTTCTCAATCGTCCGATCAGGAGCTTCGGCCCCTATAAATAGAAGGTTGCGAGCCTTCTCGGATACATTTAGAAAATCACCATCTTTCACCCCTTTCTTCATATTTTCTTCATCTTAACATCCCCCAAAGCCCCGGGATCTATTATAAGCCCCGGAATACGCCACGAAGTGCCCGTGAAGCCCGGGAAATTTATCTTTTGAGTTTCGAAGCCCGACCTTTGCAGAGCCCAGTTTCTAAATAAAACTCCCGGTTTTATTAGAAACGAACGTTTTAGAACACGAATTGCTGCCCGATTATCATCAAATCATGTGAGTGTGTAGTTACTTTGCCTTTACACATAGATATGAAGTATTTAGCTTAAAATACGTGCTATGTGTAAATATGTTAATTGTTTATTTGAGGTGACTGTTGAATAGATGTTTTATACAAGTTTTAAACTGTATATGTATTTTATCTACAAATATGTTGGGTAGAACATGGGTAGATAAAATATTCGGTCGGTGTTAAAATGATGAGAGGCCTCGGTGTCGGTGTTGTTGTTGGTGTTATTGGTGAAGTTGTCTAACGGAGTATAGATGACGACCACGGACCTTTCTAGACAGTCCAGTGGCACACTAGCAGGTTCGCAACTTGTAGGTGTTGATGAACTAAATGTTCATTGGTGTACTCCAATCCCCCTCATGGTTGCCTTTAGGACATGTATGGCTGAGGAGTCCCCTTAGCAGTAGTGTCCAACTCGATGATATTCCTTAGGCTAAGTCCCTTGTGTTAGGTGTTTAGGGACGTAAAGTGAGGACAACGGGAATGGGTAATCAGGGTTATTGTTGATTGGTGAACTTAATAAGTTATTATTCTTGTGGGTTGAAAACCCTATATGCTCACCAGGCTCCCAAGCCTGACCCACTCAGCTTTTTATGATTACAGGTAGTGGACCCCGAGCATAGTCGGAGGACGATGAGAGATTTTTGGATTATAGACCAGTAGTTGTAAATAACTGTTGAAAGGCTTATAATGTCTTGTTTATGCTTTTGATCTGTATCGGAACATGACATCCCGAGGTTTTGATATATATGGAAAATATATACCTTCTTAAAGAAGGGTTTTGATAAACTTTTATCATGTTTTATTTTGGGGACCTATTCCGCAACATCTTTTGAAAAGATTTCTCTGATTTTATTTTAAAAAGCATAAATTAAATCGGTCTTTTCTGGCTGAGAAATTAGGGGATGTCACAGTTGGTATCAGAGCATTAGTTTAAGCGAACTAAGAAATATCCTACGATTTCTAGACTTAAACTTAGAATGCTAAGTGATGATTGTGAGGTGAGTGTCTACCATATTTTAGACATGAGAACTAGTTTATTTTAGGAAAAGTGCCTAAAATGCCTTTATGTGCTAAATGCTATATGTTGCCATATATGCCATTATTTGTTCGGATCTATGGTCTGTTGCCGACCGGATCTGGAAACCTTATATGTGTAGGATTCTAAGCGTATGATTACGAGATTAGAACTAACATGTAAACATTTCGGAGTGATAAGGGAATTAAAATATCTAACAAGGATAAGACCTAAATTCGCCTTATTCGGTATATAGATTGTAATGGCAAAAACTAGAAGTGGAGCGGGAAATGCAAACAGAAACCAACAACCTCAACCTCAAGTGGTGGAACAGGTGCCGATAGTAGGAGCTGCACCCGAACCCATCACTATGGCTGGAGTACGAACTATGATTCAGACCATGATGGCTGAACAGAGGGAGGAGTTTAGGCAAATGTTGTTGAACAACAGGGATGAACCTTCAGTTCCTGTTGAACGACGTGAACTAAATGACGATCGATCTGAAGAAGGGAACAACAGCAGATCGGTTGGTCATAGTGAACCGCTTGTGGTTGGGAGAAATAACCACGAAGATAGAGTGGAGAGAAATGGGTGCAAGTATAAGGACTTTATGACTTGCAAGCCATCAACCTTCACTGGAAAAGAAGATCCTGTCGGAGTTATGGACTGGATCTCGGAAATGGAGTTGGCTTTCATGACTTGTGATTGCCAAGGCAAGTTACAAACCACCTTTGCAGTGCGTCAGTTCAGGGGTAGTGCTGCTCGTTGGTGGAATACATTGGGGAAAACCTTAAGCCCTAATGAGCCACTACAAATGACTTGGGCAGAGTTCTTGGTGCACTTTAAGTGCAAGTACTGCTCGGCCCAAAACGTACTTGAGTTAGAAAACCAATTTCTAACGTTGCAGAAGGGGAGTATGACTGTTGACGAGTATACGAATAACTTCACAGAAAAAATGGAGTTTGCTTTGCGTATTGTCCCAGATGAGCTGGCGAAAATTGACAGGTACGCAAAGGGACTTCCATGGGAGTATGCAGTGCCAGTACATCAGGCACTTACTTTGGAGGCAGCTATATGGGCTGCCAAGTCTGTTGAAGATATGATCAAGGGGAGAGCCGCCAGCAAGGTTGAAGTTGGCGAAAAGAGAAAGTTTGAAGGAACGTCAGGTTCCAATAAAAAGAACAAATTCTCTAAGTCTGGTTTGAGAAAATTCGGAGGAGGAGCCGAAGCCAAATGGTGTGACAAGTGCAAGAAGAAACATGCTGGGAAGTGCAGCATGGAACTCACTTGTTACAAGTGTGGAAAGCAAGGGCCTTATGCCAATAATTGCACCTTCACTAATAGCGTCTGTCATGGGTGCCATGAAGAAGGGCATATTTTGAGGGATTGCCCGAAGAAGAAGGACGCGGCAAATATTGAAGCTGTGATGAAGTGGGAACAACCAAAAAGTCCTACGGAGATTCGAAGCTTTTTAGGATTAGCCGGATATTATCGCCGATTTATCCAAGGCTTTTCTTCGATCGCTACTCCATTAACAGCTTTGACCCACAAAGGAGCTACTTATGCTTGGAATGAAAAGCATAAGGAGGCCTTTGAAAAGCTAAAGAAGAGACTGTGTGAAGCACCGATTCTTTCGTTACCTGAAGGAGTTGATGACTTCGCAGTCTATAGTGATGCCTCTAGAGTTGGGTTAGGTTGTGTTCTGACCCAAAGGGATAAAGTGATAGCGTATGCATCGAGGCAATTGAAAGAGCATGAAAAGAACTACCCCACTCATGATTTAGAGTTGGCAGCGGTAGTATTCGCCTTAAAGATATGGAGGCACTATCTTTACGGTTGGTCTACTTTGTTCGCCTTAAAGAACTACCCCACTCATGATTTAGATTTAGAGTTGGTCTACTTTGTTCACAATTTTTCTCATAATTTTTAATGGCCTCTAACAAGTGTGAAATTGCTCACCTTCACAGACTGGTCCGAAATTATTTCAAATCTGATAGGCAGTTTTGTAAAATTCGCCAAAAATTGTAGACAAATCGTATGAAAACGTGAGAGTAGTCATTTTAAAGGTATAAACCTGAACAGTTCGAGATTGGACCAAAACGTTTCTGTGAAGGGCTGATTTTTGAGTTTAGTTTATAGATCTTTGAACACAACACTCATTTTTACTATTTTGAGTGTATAAATCCCAGATCTGCTAGTTTACATGTATTATATGTGATAACACATACTTTTCTCAAGGTTTTCATGTAGATCCAAGTGATAAACTTAATATTCTTAACTTATTTTTAGATTTATGAAGTAAATAGCACATAATCACCAAATAAGTCATGAAAAACACACATATTCATGCATATACACATAGATCTACATAAAGCAACTTGTATTCTCCTCCAAAACCAAGTAAGAACCGAAAATAGGGGGTATGAACTCACCTTGGGGTGATGGATCGGTTTTGATGAAGAAGTGGAAGAAGATTTTTGATCCTAGCAAGCTTTCTTGAGTAGATCTTGAACTTAGATGGTTCTAAGAACATGATCCACAAAAATATGGGTGTAAGAGGAGATTTTTGAAGAGATCAAGAAGTTAAATCATAGATCTAAGTAAGTACTTACCAAAGATGATGATCTAGATGAAGATCCTCTTAAAACTACACACCAAAACTCAAAAATTTAGAGAGGAAAGGAAGGTTATTGAGTGAGTTATTGAGAGTGTTTGAAAGAGGTGAAGATGGTGGGATGAGTTGTGATTCTCGGCCATAACTAAAGGAGATGGAAGTGAGAGTATCAAGAGGTTAATATATAATGATTAAAGGTGTAGATGCTTAGATATATGTGAGTTTCTTTGCCTAGATTACCATTAGATAAAACTTAGGTGGCAAGCTTACAATAATCTTGTTTTCTTCCTTTTTTTGTTTTGTTATTGGGCCGAGAGGGAGAAAGAAGAGAAGAAAGGAGGAGTGGTTTAGGCCTTTAGTGCTTGATTTCGATATTATGGGGCCCAAATGGATGGTTCTCGGCCCATTGGGCCCCTTATTAAGGTTCTCGACCCATTGGGCCCCTTATTAAGGTTCTCGGCCCACTGGAAGTCCAATAGGTAATTTATGGTCCATTAGGACTAATGGAAACATTTATGGCCCAACAAGGCCCATTTGGGATAAAAGAGCCCTTTTAGGTCCACATGGCCCAAAATGCTAAAGTTTTATGAATGTGGTCCATTTAGAGCCCAATTGGGGTTCCTAGACCCAAGATGATGAAGTTGGAGATTTATTGGTCCATTAGACCCAATAAGAGAATCCTAGTCCATAATGAACTTGAGCCGGGATTTCTAGGGTTTCCAACCCTTATTTGAATATATGAGATGTATTTGAACGAGAATAGAGTATAGTATTCACTTAGAGTACAGGCTTTTACAATAGATGATGTTTTCCTGAGAATAGAATTTCCTAGCAAAAATGCTAGTTGTGACAACTCTGAAGTTAGGACAACTTGTGAATTTGTGCATTGGGTTCTTTAGAGTTGAAGAAGTCACATACCACTTAGACTCTAGCTCAACACTGTCATCAGAAAGAAACATTGTGACTACGTAATTTTCCAAAATCGAATGCATTTGAAAGTCTTGTGGGCTTTATTGCTAAAAAATAAAACGAATGTTGAATCGTAAAACGATGTCAGAATATATGGAATTTAATGGAGATTTTCCTTACCATGTAAGGAGGATAATTGGGCGTCCATCGGGTAACCAGGTAATATAACGTCCCAAAAAATCATGATATAAATTTTCATTTTTCAAACCCATTTTCATAAACCATAAGGTATAAAAAACATTGTTTCCAAATCATAGCCATAAAAATCAGAGTATTAAAATCTCTCAAAAATAAATATCAGCAGGGGGATGTGTACGATCACGCATTTGCCTTGCCCTGATCATCTGAAATACCTGAAACCATGAAAGCAAACTGTAAGCCAAATCTTAGTGAGTTCTCTCAAAATACCCCTGCGCACAAGGCCTACAACACAAGGCTGGACCGCCACCTGAGCCTTCAGCTATAAGCTGGACCGCTCCCGAGCATTCAACATAAGTCAGACCGCTCCTTTGGGCCTATAGTATCAACTGGACCGCTCGGGTATATGGGACTTCAACACAAAGTAGGACCGCCTCAACCCAACCACAATATGTCGACATATGCACATAAACAAATAACCAACTAGCATAGGTAATTACACAGTTCTACCAATGCAACATATAACTATAGCATAGAAACATCCTATACCCAAGGATACATAACACAATCTAGTGGGCTGACAGTGGGTCCTTCGACTCATGAGTACAGTGAGGAAAATTCATCTCAAAGTCTAAAAGATAGTTGAACTAAACACTAATCCAAATACCGGCTCTACAAGTCACCTATACAACAAATAGGTACCAAGCCTTAATCTACCACTTAAATTACTCAATTTGACCTAAAGTCAAAGTTGATCAACGTCAACGGTCAACTTCTAGTTGACCTACTCCATGCGTACAAGATGCTCTATGCCCCACGTAGAGCATAAGGCTATAAAACAGACAGAAAGGAGGCTACATGTAACAATTGGGAATTTTACGTCATCAGTTGTCACTAAAGACTGGCATCAATCTTTTCATATTGAAGGAAAATATGATCAGTTAAATGATAATAATAGAGTAAAAAATGAGTGACCAAAAAGTTATATCAATTTTACGATGGTTAGTGTATTTGGAAAGTACACAACAAAGTGATCCCAAGGATATAAATGTTGCAAAAATCTGACTCCGATCGGAGGAGTTATGATTTTATAAAAGATAAAAATCAACCGCGTTAATAACGCTATTAACGCCAAAATAGCATATAGAGATCGGTTGAGTTTCGACTGACGTCGCCAAAAGGAAAATCGTAGTAACCCGTAAGATAAGGACTTGGAAAGGAAAAAGGTCAAAAAAGGAGTCCGTATGAAGGAGATATGATTTTTAGAAAAGTATAACTTACGGGTTAAAAATGAAAGTCATAATTTGACAACGCGACATTTAGGAAAGTTGTAGTACTAGTAGAGAGCTACACAAATATATAAAGAGGGTAAGAAACAAGATTCATATAAGGAAGATATGAATTTTTATAAAAGATTTAGGGGTGCATGCGAAGTTCGCGTCATGCCCGTCGCGCACACCTGACACCCAGATTCGTCGAAGATTAGGGAGACGTGGACCATCAGAAGTATGAGACGTGGCAAGCTGTGGATGGAGCCACGAAGCGAGTACACGCCGCGCATGAAGTGCGTCGCGCGCACATTCACTATAAATAGAGGTGCTCACTTTTTGATTTTCTCATCCCAAAGACTTTTCCAAACATTCTCTCTATACCTATCAAATTGTTTCGGAGACCCTCTTGATGACGCAAAGCTTCGGATGCAATGGCTCGGATGCTTCAGAATATGAAACTGGATACCCTTTTACTATTTTAAATGTTTTACGAGGGAATACATGCCTATCAAATGGTTTTATCAAAATACATTTATATCTATAAATATCAAATTATTTTATAAAGCTTAAAGCCTTAGGATAATGTAGCTATTGATACTATGCCTAATTGTAAACTATGATATTACGCCTAAGAGATATGATGCCCGATAGCCTAGGAAGAGATAATACCTAGATGTTATAATGGCCAAATCCCTAGGATAACGTTGTACCTTGAAGTTATGTTGGTCAAATATAAGTATATGCAATGTACTTAGTAGTTACTCTGCCCAAATATCTTGTTTTCAAATAACCATAATTAGGGTATGTATAAGGATACTTATATATACAAAATAATTATGAGATAAAAAGTTATAATTATCAAATATAAGATAAAAGATTTATGTTGTGATAGTTATAGGAAATACCTAGGAAGGATAAAAGATAAAAGATAAAAGATAAATACCTAAGGTCAATGAGTTAGTGAGCTGTTAATATTCATCCAAAGGCCTTGATTAAATTCGGCATTCCCCGATACCTATAATCATTAATCTTGCGAGATTTAGAAAGTTATGTATAGATCTATACGGGGTCTGACAACCCCACATGCGATTGCTAGCTACAATCCCGACATGATAACTTTCTTATTATTCATTATTCTACGTCCGATGAAGCATCGTGGCGGGGCAAATTATTAGTCAAACAACGTCGATTATAGGGGCTCATGGTAATACATTAGATCACCTTAGAGATCAGACTACCATTAGGGACGCCTTCTAATGGTAAATAAAATACGTTAGGATTAGATAAACATCCTAGAGATAATAAGATAGGATTGTTAGATATCCTAGAGATAATAAGATAGGATTAATAGATATCCCAAGAGATAATAAGAAAGGATCGTTAGATGTCCTGTAAAATAGTAAATTCGGATTAATAAATATATCCAAAAAAAGATAATAAGATAGGATCGTTAGATATCCTAAAAGATAGTAAGCAACGGTTGATAAAATACATTACGAAATGTTTTTCTAAAAGAAAAGGATTCTTAAATTAATTCAACCAAATAAAAGCCAAAAACTATAAAAACGTGTGCACTCACCAACATCAAGTTGACGTTTTCAAAAGTCGCATGTGTTCCTAGGATGGAGTAGAGATCAAGTCAAGGACGGATTATCAACATGAAGACTTGTAGATTTTTCGTTTAAACATGTAATTATGATTGGCTCTCTGTGATTTGGGAAATATTTATACTGTCACCACTCAACATTTTTCGCTATCGGTCGGGGAGGGTGTGACACTACGTGCTATGTAGCCTGATTTACGCCATGCGTAGGGCGCTGATTCCATAAGTTCTTAATACAGAAGGACACCACATTCAATTCTCATGTATGGACCTAATAATTGTCCTAAATTATAAAGTTCTAATCTTTATGCATTTGCATGGCTTACAAGGGCTTAAAGGCAAACCCTAACCTCATGACAACTTCTAAAGTCCAAAAACTCATGCGGGGATGGTTGGAACTAGCCAAGATCCCATTTTTATGACTTAACACCCTCAAATACATCTGGAAATGCACTCTACAAGGTCTAGAGTAGCTTATACTCAAATGGACCAAAGTAATGGGACAAAAAGGGTATAAACATCAAGAACCTAGTTAGATTTATCAAAGGAAGTATAAATGTGTAAGCTTTATACCTTCTTGAGATCAATGAGAGCCAAAAGGTCTTAGATCCACAAGCTTGAGCACTCCAAGTCTTAAACAATGGGGTCTTCATTCTACAAAGTGCACCAAAATAACACACAAGGACCTTAAATATCACTCAAGGGAATTAGGGTTTTGAGAGATGTGCAACAAGGGGTGGATGATGATGATGATGAGAAGGCCCTCAAGGGGTTAGAGACCTTAAATAGGGCTCACAACCCCGAAAATCAGGGTTTTACAAACACGCGACTACACCCTACGTAACTAGCTCTATGCCCAACGTAGAGCATTTAAGTTCCATGTTCAGCTTTCCTCCTACGCACTGCGTAGGAGGCTGTCCTACGCCCCACGTAGGACCAAATCACCCAAATCTTAAGACTTTTCAATAAAAGGTAAATGAAGCATACCTGTAAAGATCGGGTGTTACAAGTGCTTAACCAAATTTGGATACAATCACAACTCTTTTTGGCTTTATTGTTAAAAAAATCAGTACTTAATTATAAATGACGCTTTAAAGAAGAATGTAAAGACTTTAAAGAAGATTGTTAGCATTCGACTTTTAATACTTACTCTAGGGCGTGTTTAGCAACGAGCTTTTAATAGATTATAGCTTTTAACTTTTAACAAAAAGCTCGATTTAAATAATTATTTTGTGGAGTACGAACTTTTAGCATTTGCCATTTAGTTTAAACAAAAAATTTCTAATCTAAAAGTTACCGCATGTAACTTTTATGAAAAAGCTACTTGAGTTTTTTAATCAACTTTTTGAACTATTTTATTTATTTATTATATTTCACATTTAACTTCTAGATGTGTGTTTTTTTATATAATTTTATATATTTCAAAAGTTTTTTATTTACTTTTGTCAAACAATTATATAACAAATAAAAACTACAACTTCCGGTTACCAACTAATTTTATTTAAAATAAAATAATAAATAATAACTAACTTTACA
The DNA here is from genome assembly GCF_052849685.1 of Lactuca virosa. Lineage (NCBI taxonomy): Eukaryota > Viridiplantae > Streptophyta > Magnoliopsida > Asterales > Asteraceae > Lactuca > Lactuca virosa. The sequence continues at coordinate 78,982,478 of NC_136431.1, forward strand.
ATGAATATTGATTGCTTATATTTTAAACCTCTTTTGTATTTTATATCAACTTGATGTGTCATTTCATAGTTTTTTTAGAGGAAAAATACCTATTTTATTTTGAAAATGTGACATTACAAAACGATGATAAATCAATTTAAATACGTAGCTTAGGAATATGTGTAGTTAAATATGATGAAAAAAGTGGAAGCTACAAAATAATTTGTATTATAAGGAAATAACTTTCATCAAAAAGTTAACGGATCAAATTTAATAGAAATAATCATAAAAAATAAAAAATATCGAAATAATATTTTTCTATAACTTACTATGAAGTTGGTGGCGGTCGATGGTTGGGCAGCAAGAGTAGAGAGGAGGTGTCAGGGCAACGACGATGGAGGTAAGCTATTACAATGAGGTGAACATATACAGTAATGGCGGTGGGAAGGACTTAGACGACCACAGTGGTGGTGGTGTGATGTCAACAGTAGAAAGACAAGTTGAAAAATGTATTGTTTGTCCTTAAAGTAAGATGAGAGAAAATAAAATCACATCTAAGATAAAATAAAGATTGATTTACACTTAGTAAAAACCCACACTCGTTTTTTTGTTAATTACCATTTGTTTTCTAATTTTTTTCTTGTACACACAATGAGGTCAAAAAAAAAAAAGGAAAGAGACGGATGACTCAGTCAAGAGGTTGGAAGTTATCAAATGCTGGGGTAAAATAGATAAAAAGGAAATGTAGTATTCATAATTGGTATTATTGACTAAAAGCGTCAAAGTGGTCAAAAAAAGTTTGGCAAAAGTCTGAACATAAAAACTTTATTATTTTTAAGACCATTGAAAATTAATTATATACAATGTTTGTAAAAATAGATTAGAAATTATTTGTATTTATAATCTTGCCAAATTAAAAATATCAATTGATTCCTAAACGATTATAAGAGTTCTTATTTTAATTTTTTAATAGAATATAATTCCTTAACAGATACATCCTCTAGCACAAATAAGCCAAGTTACCCAACCAATGACATTATCTTTCAACACAAAACTGGCTGTTGCCGGTCACATTCACCAATAACTCTGACTCAATAACCTGTAATATCAGGTTTCCGGTTGGTTAACGACTCAATAATTTATCTCCTTCGGTGTTCATCCACATCCGCAGACACCTATATATACTACCACATCCTTCAGGTCTTGGATGTCGGCTTCCCTCGTTAAAGCCTATAGTTTTCTCTCATATTAGCCCGTGATTCCTTTATTATTTACTCTTATGCCATTCTAGGTTATGGTTGCTGTTGTTAACTGCAAACCGCAGAGCCTCAGCTCCTCCCCTGCCATCGGCTTCCCCCGATTCCGCTACTTCCGCTACCGCCGCCTCCGGTGACGAATATCTATTCCTACCTGAATCGGATTTCATTTCTAAGTGTATATAGATTAATAGACTTGTAGATACAAAAATTATAAGATGTCAACGAAGAAGAGCAGCCCGAAAGAACAGGGGAAGAACAAGAAGGGGAGATTATCGGAGAAATCGGTGTCGTTTCACGGCCGTGTTCCTGAAGATATGGTTGGGAAGTTGATTAGGCCAAGGACGGTGCCAAATTTGATCACCGGTAGAGGTGCGATTACGACGGAGGCGATGACGCCTCCGAAGCTGACGAAGTTGTTGCTTAACGTCACGGTTCATCGAAGCTTAGGTCCCGTGCAGGTGTTGATATCTCCGGAATCTACCGTCGGCGACCTTATCGCTGCCGCTCTCCGCCAGTACTCCAAGGAAGGCCGGCGAGTGATATTTCCGTCTCTAGATCCTTCCGGATTTGATCTTCATTACTCGCAATTTAGTCTAGAAAGTAAGTGAAATCCCTCTTCTCTCTCGTTAGATTCACACACTAACAATAAACATTCAGCTAGAATTTGCTGTTTGCATGATGACGTTAATCGACCAAATACGTAGCTAATCTGCTACAAATTCGTAATCGACAGGTTTATCTAGAGACGAGAAGTTAAACGAGTTAGGTTCACGGAATTTCTTCCTTTGTCCTAAGCAACCGGCTACCACTGCCGGAAGTAGCGGTGGTCATGGTGAAGTCGGAGTCAGTTACGTTGGGATGACTACTACATCACCGCCGTCATCGTCCACCTGCTCGACGGAAGCAGATAAAGTGACGAAAGGCGGAGCAGTCTGGCTCAGATTCATGGAATTCATGCTGTAAGATTTGATCATGAATGATTGATTTTTACTACAGTATTTGTAGCTTCAAATTAGTTGGTATTCAAATTTCTGGTTCTAATTCAGTTTCAGATTTTCATCAAAATAAAGATTGATTGATGATTGGGTTTGAAATTGATGTACAGTGGTGGATAATGGATTAGCTTGTATGAGTATACAATCTCAATAATATAATCTTAAAAAAAAAAAAATACACGCAATGTTTAAGTTATAATTTGGAATATATTTATTTGATAATTGATCAAATGGATGGAATCTTTTGTTGGACCTCGGATTGGTCCGATTTAGACCCAATCTTGTCGGGTATTTTGATGATGTTCGTTTTACTGTCACATGATTCCAACGAGTCAATACCGTTGTCACAATCGTTTTGGTTGTTGAAGGCTTTTTTTACCCTTTCACTCAATCTCTTAAGATATAAATAGTACATCAAAAAGCCAAATAACTCAACTCAATCATATCTAAATATAATTCAAAAAGATAAGTACAAACCTTTATGACATAAGTTCAAATGATTGAAAATGCACAAGTCCAACTTGTGAATGAGGTTGTGGAATTGATTTTTTCCATGTTTTTTGTCAAAGTATATTTGCGTTGCGTTAAGGTATGTGCATAGGAGTATAGGACATAATAATCAACTCCTTGACGATAAAGTGACATTCTACCTTGATATGCTTTTTACCATTATGAAACACTGAGTTTATAACTTGATACAGTATGAAATACTGATTGTTGCAGAAAAGTTGAATGTGTGATTAATGAATTTCCCATAATTATATCTTAAAATTAAACCTTTTAAATACAAGTACAACGAGGTTTAAGATACAAATAGAAATAGGGTCGAATACATGGTTGACATAAACTATATACTAACATCCCCCCACACCTTGATCGGGGGTTTGATCGCACATTCAAATTGGATCTAAAATCGAGGAAGAGAGACTATAGAAACCCTTTTTTGAAGATATCAACATACTGGTATGTAGATGGAATATGAAGAACATGAATGTGTTCTAAAACGACTTCATCTTTCACAAAATGTATATCAATATCCACATTTTTGGTTCGTTGATGTTGAACCGGATTGGAAGACAAATAAACGACACCAACATTGTCGTAGTAGACGATGGTTGCTTTAGTTGTGGATGCATGTAGTTCGCAAAGAAGATTGTGTAGCAGATAGGTTCTGGTGACAACATTGGTCATGCCTTTGTACTCGACCTTAGCACTGGATCTGGATATCGATACGTGACGTTTCAAAGACTATGAAAGAAGATTTATGTCAAGAAAAATACAATAACCTGGAATGGATTAACGGGTTGTTAGGAAACCCCTAATCAACATTAAGTATGGAATGATCCCTTAAGATGATGACACATATAGTTGTAAGTTGTGGTTCATCGTGCAACAGACGTAGTACAAAATGCGCTTCAAACCAATGAAATGAGGATCGCATGGGGTCATGCATATAAATACAAATAAGTTGAACTGTATAACTGTGGCGTCAGGACTGGTGAAAGTTAAATACTAAAGGGAACCGGTTAGAATTCAATACAATTAATGTAGGAACATCAGTTGGAGGACCTAAAGTGTCGAATTTGGACTCGGTGTCTACTGGTGTGCGAGAGGGTTTATCGGTAAGCACACATGCATGCTAAAAAAATGTATGTGTCATACTTCTATTGGCTGAAAAAGAGACCGCACTAAGATCGAATATCATAAATTAAATCCCAAGGAATTAGTCGAGTTCCTCAAGGTCAATCATAGTCATAGAGAACTTATGACTGAGGGCCAAAATGATATGTTGACGGCTTGAAGCACATTTAGTGAATATGTTGTGATAATGATTTTCTCGACGTATAGAAATAAGTAGGCCTGAGTATGACCATGTATGTAAATAAAAAGAGGTGAGTCACAATGGTTATGATGAAAGTCAATGCCAGTTGAAAAATCTAAAAATTTGTGAAACCATACACATGGGGCCTACTTGTGGCCAATAAAGCGGTCGTTGGAGGTGACATACATGGTTATGGAATCTAGAGTCTTGAAAACCAAGTAGTTGGTACATATAGATAATCTCTTGGAAGTGACCATGAAGAAAGGAATTCTTCATGTCAAGCTGGTGAAAGATGGTGAGACTAAAAACGATACATACCACTAACGAAAGACCGCGAGACTAAAAACGATACATATAGTATCCGATGTCACAATAGGATTTGTAGCAGGTTAGAGATCCTTCAAAATTCATTCTCTTTTTTAAAATAGTTACATAAAACTAACAATATTGACACCCCCTCTAGTCTAGGAATAAGAAGTTAAGTTTCATTGGAGAAAAGCGTTCTATAATCCTCATTCATGTCCTTGAGCTAGTTAGGATCTTCAAAATTTTGGGAAACAAGTAAAGAGGTAAAAATGTGAAGGTTAAGGCGTTGAATGGGTTTGTAAATACCATGGCATGATCGGGTTTACGTGGGATGACTGGGGAGGTGACATATTTGGATTCATGTTTGAAGTGTAATGTGACATGTAGGAAGTGGGATTGTTTGATATGGGAGTGGGTTGGACCAATTTGGGGGTAGTGTGTCTTGGGTATAGATTAGGGGCAAGGAGTAAGTATAAGTCGAATATGAGTTTGTATGGAAACAGAGGATGTTGGAGGTGAGGACGTGGGAGGTAGATGAGATAGAGGAAAGTGAGTAGAGGTGGGAGATGGTAGGAAATAGTCAAGGAAATCATACAAGGAAGAGGAGTTAAGGGACATCAAACGAAAAATGAATGTGTACTCATATAAGGTTACATGATGAAAGATGATAATTTTGTTAGTTGATTGGTCAAGATGATAAGTCTGGCTTGCCCTCGGGGCCCACAGCTTATGTATGGCTTGCTCCCTGACCAAATCAGTCATTGGATTGAAATACCATCAAGCCCTCAGTACAAGTCTGGCATACCACTCGGTCCTCAGATCGTATTTGGAATGCTCCTGAGCTCTCAGTATGAGTTTTGCATGCCTTACATGGCTCTCAGCTCATATCTGGTATGCTCCAGGGTTTGTTGGCTACAACACGAATCAGTACAACCTCAACCCACCACAATATGTCGACATATAACAGATAACAACATATACAGATAATCATGCAGACAGAATCACAGGTAGTCCTACAGATCTACCATACTAGCATATCAGAAACTAGCATAATCATGCATATCTATTCCAGACATAGCATATCAGTACATAGAAGGATATCAAACCAATGGGTCGGCCTTGGTACCTTCGACTCGTAAGTACAGTGATGAAAACTCACCTCACAAACTGGACAAAAGCTGATCGGGTCCTGACTCCGAATCTCAGCTCTAACCGTCACCTATCCCAGCAAATGGCCAATCACAATCAAAATCCCAAAATACCCTTAGGTCAAACTTAGTCAAACTTGATCAAATTCAAAGTCAACTCACCTCATGTTATGGCCCGGCATTGGTCACGTCGTGATAATGTACCCGGTCAGATTCCCACTTGAATCGAATCAAACTAGTGAACTCAGTCAAATAAACCACTTGAGCTGGCATCACGACGTGAGCACCCAATCTCACATCGTGAGCTCCAAGGGTTCTAACAAAAGATGGGGATGCTCCGAATCTCACGTCGTGGGATCTTACATCTCATGTTGTGAGCACTGTCTGAGGCTAAGGGTCGCCATTTTAAGTCCTTATTCCATTAAGTCTTCGAGTATACTTCATACAGAAGTTTAATGGGACCCCTAAGGTCCATAAAAATGTTTCCTTTATGGTCATGCATGCACCAAACATGATCATCCACTTTCTAGGTAAAAAAGGGAAGAAATGAGCTTCAATCTTTCATGTATGCCTCTATTCCATACCATCTTTCAGATCTAAACAATATTATGCTCTAGGGACTCTTCAAATCCATAAAGTTGCCAACTTTATGGATTTACTCTAGTCAAACATGCAATAACATCAATAAGATGGACAAAACTCAAGATCTATCCATGATAAGCAATAAAGTTGGAGTCTTTGATACTTATAAGGGTCCAAAAGCAGGAAAAGATGGTGATGAAGAGGATACTTTGCCTACACCACCACTAGAGCACTTCCTTCTTCTTCTTTTCTTATTCTTCAAGCTAGAAATACACCCAAATGACAAATGATCTTATGGAGGAGTGATATTAAGGTTTTTGGAGGTTTAGAGAGTGAGGGAGGCTGAGGGTGAGAAACACTAGCCCTATTATTCCCTTAAATATCGAAAACTTAGGATTTTTTTGTCATCAGCCACCCTCACATCGTGAACACTAGACTGCTCACGTCGTGAGCCTTAAAATGATGCACGGGTCCAAATCACTTCTCACGACGTGAGAAGGCATTCCTCACATCGTGAGAAGGGCTAATATAGAAACTTTTAACTTCACAATATTAAAGATAATGTGCACCTGATCCGGGTGTTACAATTCTCCCCCACTTGAACCAGACTTCGTCCTCGAAGTCAACTGTTGCGAACAACTCTGGGTAATGCTCCCGCATCTCAGCCTCCGGCTCCCAGGTCCACTCAGAGCCTCTCCGATGCTGTCACTATACCTTTACCAAAGGTATCTCCTTTTTGTGCAGGACCTTCATCTTCCTTTCCAGGATAGCCACCGGTCTCTCAACATAGTTCAGGTGCTCATCGACCTGAATATCATCCATCAGAACCACTATCTCGCTATCCATCACACACTTCCAAAACTGAGAAACATGGAAAGTGGGTTGGATCTGACTGAGATCGCTCGACAAATCCAACATGTAAGCTACCTTGCCAACCCTGGAAATCACCCGAAAAGGTCCACTAAACCGGGGACCCAATTTCCCCGTCTTCTGGAAGATATCATACCCTTCAAGGGTGAGACCTTCAGGAGCACCATATCGCCGACCTGAAATTCCAACTCTGATCGGCGTCGGTCGACATAGCTCTTCTGCCAACTCTGAGTGGTCTACAGTCTCTGCCTGATCTGTTAGATAAGCTCCGTGGTCTGAAGGACCACTTCGGTCCTTCCCATGACCCTATGACCAACCTCTCCCCAAAAAACCAGGGTACGACACCTCCGACCATACAAGAACTCAAATGTCGGAGCACCAATGCTAGAGTGATAATTTTTGTTGTAGGAGAACTCCGCAAGAGGTAGGTAGGAATCCCAACTCCCACTGAAATCAATAACGCAGGCCCACAACATATCCTCAAGGGTCTGGATAGTCCGCTCAGACTAGCCATCAGTCTGTGGATGATATGTAGTGCTGAAATGTAACCTCGTGCCTAGTTCCTCGTGAAAATTCTGTCAGAAACGAGAAGTGAACCGAACATCTAGGTCTGAAACAATAGATACCGGAACCCCATGACGAGCAACGATCTCATGGACATACACATCGACCAACTTTTCGGCCGATGAGCTCTCTTGTTTGGCCAAAAAGTGGGCACTCTTGGTCAATCGATCCACGATGATGATGGGTTTTGAGCATTCTAAGACTCCTAAGTGTACATGCAACCCTAAATACCTTGGATCTATGTTTTCTCTATTATACATGCAATTATGAACTTTCCAAGGTATTACCCTATCTAGCATACAATACTTGATAATTGGGTAATCAAATGGATAGAATACATACCTTTGTTTGATGTAGCTTGTCTCCATGAAGCTTGAGTGCCTAGTGCCCCAAGTGTGACACCTCAAATGGTTCACACAACACCAAATGCACATGGAATGACTTGAGAGAAATGGAACACTCCTTGAAATCGTCTAGCCCTCATATTCACACATTAGTGCACGATTTCTTGAGCCATGGGATTCTTTTATATGGTGGCTATTAGGGTTACACCATGTAACTCATAACTTTACCCATTCCTTATGCTCCATGGATTTTAACCTCCATGGAGTATCCATGGGTCACCCCATGGACTTAGTCCAACATAAGGAATCTTGGATCACAAGCCCACATATATAAGAATGAATGATTTACACAATCAACCCATATATTTAATTAGTCTCCTTTTGATCACTTAATTAATTCCAAATTAATTCTTGATCAATACTAATTAAATAACCTTATTAATATATTAGAACTTATAATATATTAACCAACCTTAAGTGTTATTTCTCTCATTATAGTCTATCCAAATGCATGATGCCATGCAACCCAAATGGACCATGCCGGGTCGGGTCAAGTCTTACCAATTATAGTTATGGACTTAGACATTAATCCAACAGTCTCCCACTTGGATAAGTCTAAAACTATTATTGCGTATGACTTCAGGAACCGATCAGCAATCGTAGCTCTCAAAAGCTTCTGTCGAACTCTGACCTTGTCGATGAACTCTGACCTTTGTCAATGACTTGTCCATTAGATAAGGGATCATATATTCCTCCATTCTAGATATCATATGGACTGAGACATGGATTATCAATCATTCTCTCTGTCCATTTGTTGTTTCCCGATTTCCGATTCATGATGACTGACTGATTGAACAAATCAAATCAGTCCTGTCTTGGCCAAGCACTCACATGTATCATCTTTAAATCATCGAGGGGCCCACAAATATCGCTTTTATCCCGAAGGTAAAAGGAATGGATAAACTTCGACTCATATGGCTTGTTCTACTACTTGTTGAATCATACACAAAGGCACGTTTTATAACATCGAGTTACCAATGCGTTTTCGTGCAATCAATGTATAACCAACTCATAGTAACAACTCATATCTCTAGGTTTGAAGAATATAAGATATTATCGTCTCATGATCACTCGTGATAAAATCCATGAAGTGATTCAAATGAGCGCGGGTTGAATCCAATACTCAGAACTTATGAGCACTCATGAGTGTTGTAGCACCACTTTGTCCACCAACTTGGACCTCTACAAACCAACCCATGACAGTCTTGATTCATATCTACTTCCAACATATGACCGACTGTGGATGGTTTGAATAACTTAATCATTCAGGAAGAGCGACTTAGTTATTCTGGAAGTCAAAACATGCAAAGTGAAACACAAGAATAAATGAATCAAATATGGTATCAAACCCTATGAATATAAATAAACACTTTTATTTATCACCATACTGATTACTCATTATTCATTGTTTCGGTTTTATCAACTTTATACTTGAATTAAAAACACTAGTTGTCCCATGCTCCAAGCATGTACACTATGTTTTTCTTAAACAATAGCTTTGCCATACACCAAGTATGCACTCTATGTTTGTCTATGATCCTTACTTTGTGAAATAAACCAATTGAACATAATTTCAATGATTCTAATTTCACACTCCCAAATCCTTATCGAAAAATGTGAGAATTTCAAATTCCTATCATTTATCGAAATCTGTTTAGATTTTAAACTTATATGCACTGACCCTCCTGTAATGAATATGTACAAAGTCACAAAGACTTGTCAACAGTCATTATAAGGTATTCCAATGGAGATTAACTCCATGGAAACTAAGTCTCATATTCAAAGTACATTGCTTTGGACATGCTTCTTGCATTAAGTTTTCTAATCTTACACAGATAACTTCCACCTATGGAGACAACTCCATATTCTCATTTTGACTATCACTTCTGAATAAGAGATGCCTCTTTTCAGAATATATCAATATGGTCCTTCCAAAATTAGCACTATACTTCCAACTGTCCCTGAGCAACCAATCTTTGGTAAACCTCAGATTGTCCTCGACAATTGCTTAGTCATTTTAGTCATATCTAATTCTAGACCTTTTCCCTTCTTAATGCCTCTGGGCATTTGGAAAAATTTAGAAATGACAAATATTATAGCACATGCAATCGATCCTGTACCCAAAGCAAATGGTACACGATTCATGATGTCTCACATATAGACATGATTCTAGACCAGTCTTTTGCTACAATATTTTTATTTGCCATGTTTTCAAAATTTGACTATGAAGAGGGATGCCGTAATCATAATCGAATTTTGAGAACGCAATATATAGAATTTCCTTAAGTTGAACCAATCCAACATGAAATTCATATATATATTCTTGACTAAGGATGATTAAGGTCTCAATCTAAGCCTTTAGAACTGAAATGAAGTATATCCTCTCCCTTAATTATAGCAAAACAACTTTTTCAATCCCTGCAGCCTCACGAATTGAAACTTTTGTTTTCTATAATTAACATTGCTAACTTGCAACACTAACAATAATTATCATGCTCCCACTAACATGATGATTATTAGCATAACACTTATGCTCCTACTAGCTTTGACATGTACTCAGAAATCAGCTGGACTTCTAGAAATCAATACTTTATTGACTTTCTTACCAAAGTTCAGATTTCTGATACGAGATGCTTTGATAAAACTTTATCAAAATCATACACCTTTCCTTAGATAGCATGCATGTGTGTCTAAACAATTTCAGAACTATGAAAAGGGATGTCGTAATCATAGTCTCAATTGTTTCGACCTTTTGCCATCTGCTTCAAATCTACTTGGTGGAAGTGTTTCCTCACCATCATTTTCATGAATCGGAGAGAAACCTTATGACCCTTAGATTTTATGGTGTATGTGTTCTTATCCATGTGAATCGTCAAAACCATAGTCACAAGACAAGGATAATGACAAATCCAAACTCATATGGACTGAACTTATGCAATCTTAACTTCTTGCCACCTGGCAGTACAGGGCCTGCCATTGCTTCCAAGTTGTTATGCAACCAATTGAGAACTTTCAGAACTCCTATGCAAAGCCAACTTTAACTGGAATGGGCATAGAATATGTCAACATGATAGGTTATAAACCTCAAGTCGTGTGCTAGTGAAGAACCTCAGGTTTTATTCTTGATTAGTTCTTGAAATTCTTTTTAGGATCTTTAACACTCCCACTGTCCTCTTGACATATAAGACTATCTTGCCAAATATTCAAGAGATAGTGCGGATTCTTTATCAAGACAAACACTTCACACAATTGGCCTTAGTTGGTCTTTGTTTAATCCAAAACATCACAACTTACCAACTTCAAATGTACAAGAGTAGGACACTTTTACTCTTACATTTGACAAGTGTTATAAACCTTTCTTTAAGATATGCCACTCAACTTATAGTCTTGGAGTATGACTCTAAGACTTGTTCTGAAACGAAGTATGACTCATCTTCTTGATTTAACCATTTCAACAATTCATGACTCCTCTTCTTAGTCATAAGAATGCACTAAGATGTCCTTAGAAGACCAATTGTGATGTGGTTCTTAAATCATTAATATGATCACAAAACATGATACTAAAGTACTCTCCCATCTTTTCAGATTTGAGAAAACTTTTTATCTTTCTGCCTAATTTGATTCTTCTTATTCGCTCTGCCATACATTGGAACCTTTTCCAATGTCTCAGAATTACACTTAAGCTTGTAAGTTTAACCATATTTACTGAGCTATAGTAAATTATGACGAATAGTCTTATCGATCTTTTGTGGTGGACATGACCAGTGCACAAGAATGTGTAATCGATCCCTTTAGTCCTTCACTTGACTCACACATCCATGTGAACAAGTAATTAGTCTTGATTTTCCAATGCTTGAAAGTTCTCATTCATCATACTATTCAACTTGCATGATTCCAAGTTTCGGTCCAATTGAAACTTGGGCGATGAGGAACTTTCCTGATTTCGTAAATTTAGACACTACCACAAATGAAAGAATCAAATCCATTTTCCAATATTGCTGTCAGTGGAATCATATAAGCAACAATTTTCCACAAATGCCATTGTAAGGATACTTCAAATAAATAAAATTAAACAATTTTCTTTTATTTTAAAACTTTGCGGAAATACTTATCCTTACAATCCACATGGAAAATTGTTGTTATCTATTCCTTGCTCAAAATTCTGATGCGATCGAAATCTACCTTCGCGATCAGAATCAACATATACTTCCTTTAAGATTTCTCTCTATTCTTTGATTCTTAAAACATCAACATGTGACCCAGTCACATCATGTAATGAGGATCTCAGAATAGAACTTAACAGAGTTAGATAATGGGCTCTACCTGATGTAGAGTCAAACTTATTGACTTTAACATCCTTAGGTAAATTTGGCAGCTTTGCAATCAACGCCCCTTCCTTTGGCAAAATAAACATATGGACCCTTTGGTAATGGTACTATCTCAGACTTAGCCTTTCTCTTTACCATTTGGTCAACCGGGTTGACTATGGCCAATCCCTTTCCATTGGGAAGAGAATGCTTTTTCTGGATTTCCAGTGTCACCATTGTCACTGTCCATAAAGTTTTTGGGAAGTTGATCTTCTAATCAAATTTGCTTTACTATCGTTCCAAATCATTGCTGATTCAGCAGCACCAAGCAAATAGATATGATCATTAAGGTTCATGTCATAGTCTGTTTCATAGTAGTCCCAAAGGAACTCACTATGTGACTTAGAAAGTGATTGAACATCCAACTTTCTCAAGACTTTGACACCCAACTCTCCCAGCTTGTCAATATGTGACTTCATCTCTAAGATGTGATCACACATAGACCTTGCTTGCCATTAGGGCTTGAGTGACCTTGAACTTGTGGGTTAGGGAGAATAATTGGAGGAGGTGGAGGAAGTAAAGTTCCAAGAGATTTGGGAAGATCATAGATGTCTGAACTAGACATCTTTTGGGAGATATTCAAGATAGTTGATCTAAAGTCCTTAATATAACACCCAATATGAAATATTAAGGCTAGGATCCAACAACCTATTTATAACTGGAAGAGGGATGCCGTAATCCGAGTTATAAAATAGTTGAAGGTAGGTAAATGACGATTTACCAATTTCCACCATGAAAAACGAAATAATGTAATTAGGTTTTTAATTGGATTTGAAACTCCTAGATCTTTTGAGATTCATTGAACTTTTCAATGGCATGTTTCAATCTCGAGTGTGCCCTTCAGGTTTTGTGACTGGGATGCCGAGGATCGCAAAACAAGGTGTGAAGTAACCATGCAAATATACTTGGTACCCTTAATATTTACCCCTCAATCGATGTGCCGGTTAACCACACGAGCTCCACCGATACTATGATAAATATTAAGTTACCCTTTGCCTACTTTGTTAAATCCAGGTTAGTGTGCCGGTTAACCACACACGCTCCACTAACGGTTTAAACAAAGTGCAAAGTGTAATTTCATGGATTAGCACCTTATTTACATTTTCCTAAGTAACTAAGATTGGGAATTTATAAGTGTTTAATTACTTAGTATTTATCATTAATACTTTTAATGAAGGGAGAATTATAGTCCTTGTCCTACCCGTTCGGCTAACGACCCTCCACCAGTCAAGGAAGCGGTGGGTGAGAGTGGACACCCATTAAACTGCCATTTTATAGGCAGTAACCTTATACCCCCCTTATAGACCGGCTTCGTGAATGAGGCCTACTAACGGTAAGACTGACTTGCTCTTATACATATATTTATTATTAACTTATAATACTATAAAGTATAAGGGTTGAATTTTAACTTTTAAAATTCTAAGGGCTAACTTGGAATTAAAGTATTCATGGGTAAAACTTTACAAATTCCAAAAATTGAGGACAAGTTTTGAAAATATTCAAAACTAATTAATTCCATAACTTATGTGTTTAAAGTAGTTTTAATTAAAAAAACTCTTCAAGTTCCATAACTTGAGGACAAGTTATGGAAGACTTTAAACTAATAAAAGAATGTAACTTTTCTTTATTTTTGTAACTTATGGAACTAATTAAGGTTACACATTTTATCATTTAATGAAGTGACTCTTGAACCTCCATAACTTGAGGACAAGTTATGGAGTCATAAAACCATTTAATGAGGACAAGACTCTTCATTTTTGTAACCATTGCCAACTTTTTATGAGTTTTATGAAACTTAAATGTGACTTTTCATATAACTTGAGGACAAGTTACAAAAACACATTTTAGAATCAACTCTTAGATTAAAATGGATTGAAAACACATAATCAATTAAATGTTCTATTAATCTAATAAACTCATATGAACAAAGATAATTCACATCAAATTTTTTTCCAGGTATTTAGCATAACTTTTAAACTAATACAATTCGATTTTTCAGCTAATTTTGCAAGTATAACAAGAAAACAAAACCTGGCTCTGATACCACTGATGGGTTTTGAGCATTCTAACACTCCTAAATGTACATGCAACCCTAAATACCTTAGATCTATGTTTTCTCTATTATACATGCAATTATGAACTTTCCAAGGTATTACCCTATCTAGCATACAATACTTGATACTTGGGTAATCAAATGGATAGAATACATACCTTTGTTTGATGTAGCTTGTCTCCATGAAGCTTGAGTGCCTAGTGCCCCAAGTGTGACACCTCAAATGGTTCACACAACACCAAATGCACATGGAATGACTTGAGAGAAATGGAACACTCCTTGAAATCGTCTAGCCCTCATATTCACACATTAGTGCACGATTTCTTGAGCCATGGGATTCTTTTATATGGTGGCTATTAGGGTTACACCATGTAACTCATAACTTTACCCATTCCTTATGCTCCATGGATTTTAACCTCCATGGAGTATCCATGGGTCACCCCATGGACTTAGTCCAACATAAGGAATCTTGGATCACAAGCCCACATATATAAGAATGAATGATTTACACAATCAACCCATATATTTAATTAGTCTCCTTTTGATCACTTAATTAATTCCAAATTAATTCTTGATCAATACTAATTAAATAACCTTATTAATATATTAGAACTTATAATATATTAACCAACCTTAAGTGTTATTTCTCTCATTATAGTCTATCCAAATGCATGATGCCATGCAACCCAAATGGACCATGCCGGGTCGGGTCAAGTCTTACCAATTATAGTTATGGACTTAGACATTAATCCAACAGATGACCCATATAGCATCAAAACCCTTGGCCGTCTTTAGCAACTTGGTGATAAAATCCATGGTGATCTGTTCCCATTTCCACATGGGAACCTCCAGAGGATGCAGCTTGCCATGCAACCTCTAATGCTTAGCCTTGACCATCCTGCAGGTCAAGCACCTCTCGACATACCAGGCTATCTCCGTCTTCATATATGGCCACCAATAACTTAGTCTCAAATCCCGATACATCTTGGTGGCCCCCAGGTGTATAGAAAAACGAGACTTATGAGCCTCCTCCAATACTGTCTGCCTGATCCCAGCTACAACTGGAACCCAAATCCGACCACACCAGGTCAATAACCCACAAATATCCATGACAAATCTGTCGATCTCACCCCTGATTCTCTCCTGTTTCCAGTTCTCTCTCTGAACTCCTTTTGCCTAAACCTCTCTGATCAATCCCAAAAGCGGAGAATCAATGGATATCCTCATACACATCTCCCCGACCGAAGACCTAGCTAAATTACGGCTCAAAGCATCCGCTACCACATTCCCTTTATCCATATGGTAAAGGATCTCACAGTCATAATCCTTGACCACGTCCAGCCACATGTGCTGCCTCATGTTCAGGTCCAGCTGATCCATAAGATATCTCAAACTCTTGTGATCCGTGTAGACAGTACAACGAACCCCATAAAGATAATATCTCCAAATCTTGAGGGCAAATACCACTACACCCAACTCCAGGTCATGAGTGGGATATCGCGTCTCATGCGGCTTCAGCTGCCGCGAAGCATAAGCAATCACCCATCCTCTCTGCATAATGACCGCCCCAAAACCAGTGATGGATGCATTCCAGAATACCACAAAATCCTAGAAATCCCTCTGGGAGGGTCAATACCGGGGCCTCACATAGCGTCTATCGAAGAGTCTCAAACGCCGAATGCTGCTTAGGGCCCCATCATAAATGTTGAGTATTTGAGATATTGAAACTGATATGACATATTTGGTTATTTAGGGAAGCCTTTTTAGGGTTAATCTTTTTATGATTCCCTACGGTTCCTTTATAGTAGAAGTTCTTAATCGAGCTCTTCTAAGGCATTGGTTTTATATTAGGCATTTATTTTATATTTATGGTATATATTTATTGTTCCCAATAAATAATCATTAGGTTAGCTTTTGGTAAAAGCTTTTTACAAGATTAGGGTTTCTCTGTACGTTCATCTCATAATCAATATACACGGAAAACCTTTACCAGATTACTTGCATATGATGGTGATTGATTCTTGATTGTTCTTGATATTCCGCATTCGTCATCTCGGATTTATTCCCAACAAGTGGTAACAGAGCGGGTCCTTGTAGATCTCATCGATTTTTGCAAGAATCGATCTTGTTTATGGCGATATTTTATTATGAATCTCACCTTGTTCTTCAAGTTTTGTAAGTCTTCTGAAAAGAAAAAGCCTATACCTCGTTTTTATTGAAAAATCTTGTTCAGATCTGTTTTCTTCAACTCATTATTTCATCTGATTTGTTCTTGAATCGTGTTCTGGAAGACATTTAGAAGGAAATTTCTTGTTTATTTGAATTTTCGTGTTCAGATCTACTTTATCTCTCTAAAATCCATATCAGATCTGTTTTCTCTCTCTAGAAACCCTCTCAGATCCATTTTCTCTCTCTAGAACTCTTATCAGATCTACTTTCTCTCTCTTCAAGTTCTATATTTGTTGAAGATCTAATGGATAAAACGAATTTATTGTTTAACTCCATTTTAGAACTTGGATTAAAGGTTACTAAACCAATCTATGGTGTTAACAAAGTGACCATGTTTCAAATCAGTAGTCAATCTATGTTGAATGATATTCCTGATTTGTATAAGAAAATATCTGCATACTCATATGTTAATTATCGTGAGTTAAGAGAGAATGAGAGAATAGTAGAACAATTTCATATTATCTATGGACATTTAGATCGAGAAAATAAACAAATGTTGGAGATAAAAAGAGCTGAAAAGAAAAAGAAAGATGCTCTTGATGCTCTTGCTAAAGTTCATAATGTTCCTCATGTTTCTGAAGAAAAGATGACTCCAGATGTTCTTGTTGAGGGGGAGTCAAGTGGTTCATGTGTTTCAGATGATTTACATTCCGAATCTGGTACTTCAGAAGACGAATCTCAAAGAAATTCTTCTGAAATCATGAAAGTAAAGACATTTTGTTCTATTGGAACTCAAATAGATGATTCTTTATGTTCTGAAGATGTTTTGGAAGGAATGATTCCTTACAAAAAGCCAATAATTCAAGATGTTCAGATTTATCAAACTCCTAAGGATTGTGTCCAAAAGTCTTCAAATGTTCGGATTCAGAAAGATGAAAAGGTTGTTCAGATTCAAAATTCGTTTATGAAACCTAGAAATCAGAAAAGAAGAAATAAGAGGAAGAAGAACAAGCGTAAAACAAAGAAGGTTTGGATGCCCAAGGTACAAGTATCTAATGCATGTGAAAAGGTTCAAAAAGCTGAAGTCAAGAATGTTCAAAGAAACTTTAGTTCTCATTTTTCTTCAGATAAAAATGTTAGAAGTTGGAAGGAAAAAGAAAAGAGAATTTGGTTGGTTCAATGAAAATTTTGGAAATTTTTGTTTTCCAACTAAAAGACGGGTATTATTTTCAGAAGATGATAGATTTTCTTCAAATAAGTGGGTATGCAAGAAACCAACTTCAATGTTGAACCTTAAATGGGTACCAAAAGTCCCATAAAAAGTTTTGCCCTTTATCAAAAAAAAAAAAGGGGGAACAAAATCTGTTGAAATCTTGTAAAGATTTAAGTCAAAGATATGATATTGTGTTGAAGAAATCAAATTTATTGTTCTTTTGTGAAGTGTTGGAATTGACAAAAGGCTGAAAAAGTTGATTGTTGGGTGAAAAGTGACATTTTCCAGCAAAAAGAAGGCTGCCATCTGACACTTTTTAGCAAAAAGGGTGCATTATGTCAGTTCTCTGCAACCACAAGGGTTAGATTCGAAAGTTTGAAGAAATAAAGTGTTACATTTGCAACTTCATTACAACAAAAGCGAAAGTCCGTTTCTCACCTCAAGCAGCGAAAGTTCATTTCTCAGGAAGGAAGTCAATGAAGCGAACGTAGTGAAGCGAAAGTGAAGAAGCGAACATAAGTTGGTGTCCAAAAATTGGAACCGAATGGAACCGAACGTTCGGTTGTGTAATCATTGGAACGAACCTTACAACCAGAAACGAACCTTACAATCACAAGCGAAAGTTAGGTGCTGTTTGTTTTTTCGAAGCGAAAATGTCTTAAGTCTGCGGACCATCTCTGCAAATCCTATGTAGCAGAAGAGGTGGAACAAAAGGCTGCAACATTTAATAAAAAGTATGTTTGTTTTTTAACGCCTGCAGACTGCTGCAGTAAGTTAAAGTAAGGCGTGAAGAGGTTTGAAGCAGTTGGTTTAGTGATGCGCCACGCAGCACACGCGCAAAAGTTTTTAAGTCAGAAGTCTTCAGGAAAACAAACAACTGCGAAAGGCCAAGTGTTACGTGTGTGCTGCGCGGCACAGCAATAAGTGGTCTGAAGTGGTTTTTTTAAAAAAACAAACAGCACCTTAGATTCGCGGGTCTCTTATCACTCTGTGAAGCGAACATTTGAAGCGAACCTGAGAGCTTTCGGTTCACGAACGATTGGTTTGGAGCGAAATTCTAGTAGAAAGTCAAGAAGTGAAAGTCAGAAAAGATCAAAAACGAAACGAAGGTTCTTGTTCTTGGCTCCATTGCTTAGGGGGTGTTTGGCTTGTCTTTTGAGAGCCCAAAAGTTCTTTTTAGAAAAGATAAAATACAAAAGATGTTTGGTAAAAGCATTTTAAAAGCAACTTTTGGATTTTTGATATAAGAAAAACTGATTTTTTGGAAAAGTCAGAAAATCCTAACTTTTTGTAACTTTTGCCAAAAAGACTTTTGCATCCCAAAAAATAAACCAAACACCCCCTTACGGTTGCAAATCAAAAACGAAAGTCAAAATTGGTTAGCAACGAAAGTCAAATTTGGAATTGAAATCTGGTATCACAATCATTTTCTCCCACTTTCGTTTGGAGGTATGAAATTGAGATCAAAAATCAGTTGCACGCTTGGTTTCGTTTTTCTTGTTTCCGCTTGGAACGATATGTAATCGTTAGACTCGTTGTTCTTGGCTCGCTTGTAAACGAAGCTGCTTTCGTTTCTTATGGAATAAAGATTCGCAATTGAACTCAATTGGTTCTTAACTACTTCTTCATCTGCAATCGAGAATCTGGAATCGGAAATCAAAATCAACATCTACATTGAAATTGTGGAATCTGGAATCGGAAATCAAAATCAGCATCAACTATAAACGAATCGTTTGGATATTCATAGGATACTACATCACGTTCGTCACTTCCAATTATTCGGATGATGAAATCTATTCGCAATCAGTCTCCAAATTGAAATTGTGTTCGGGGTTCAACAATCGTAATGATAATTGGTACTTAGGACTTACAATCGGAACTCAATGGCTCTATTGGAATCAAAATTTTGGATGCGTAATTAATTTTGACTTTTAGAAGTCAAAGAAGCGTGTTCATCTGATTGAATGAAGAAGATGATACAACTTTCAATTCTGGTCCCCACAGTTTGCATAGATCGACAGTTTCTAACCCCCTTTGAACGTTTCAGCGTTAAATTGAAGATAATGGGATATCTTTTCATCTTTAGCCCCCCTGACTTTCAGAACTTCACAGATTTAACCCCTTATCCGAAATTCTTTTCAAAATTTTTGGATTATTTTTCCGGTTTTAATTTTTGAAGATTGGGTTTATTCTAAAGAGACGTATTTCATCAAATCTGACGGGTTTTGAAGATTATTGGTGATTCTTCTTAACTTTCCGGGTTCTCTCCATGGTATTTGTTGAAGATTCAAGGGGGAGTGATGACTATTCAAGGGGGAGTTCGTATTTGGAAGATTATTCTTATTTCTCTCGCTTTGAAGACCCCATGTACTGATGAGTATCACAATTTAGGGGGAGAAATGCCAAGAAGATTGGAAATCGTGATCTTCATCAGTTTCAACATCTAGGGGGAGATTGTTGAGTATTTGAGATATTGAAACTGATATGACATATTTGGTTATTTAGGGAAGTCTTTTTAGGGTTAATCATTTTATGATTCCCTACGGTGCCTTTATAGTAGAAGTTCTTAATCGAGCTTTTCTAAGGCATTGGTTTTATATTAGGCATTTATTTTATATTTATGGTATATATTTATTGTTCCCTATCAATAATCATTAGGTTAGCTTTTGGTAAAAGCTTTTTACAAGATTAGGGTTTTCTGTGTACGTTCATCTCATAATTATATATACACGAAAAACCTTTATCAGATTACTTGCATATGATGGTGATTGATTCTTGATTGTTCTTGATATTCCGCATTCGACATCTCGGATTTATTCCCAACAGTAAATCCACCCCTTCCTCGTCAGATGAGTGAGGGGTACCTCAATCTTGGAGGAATCCTGGATAAATCTCCGATAGTACCCTGCCAAACCCAAGAAACTCCTGATCTCTGAGGGAGATTTCAGAACCTCCCACTGCATCACAGCCTCGATCTTGGCCGGATCAATCAAAATCCCATCTTGGTTAATGAGGTTCCCAAGGATCTGGACCTCTCGTAATCAAAACTCACAGTTTGAGAACTTGGCATAAATCTGTTCCCGCCTCAAAACCCCCAGAAGCTCTCGAAGGTGCTCTTCATGCTGCTCTCTGGTCTTGGAATACACAAAGATATCATCAATGAACACGATAACAGATCGGTCGAGCATCGGCCAACATACCCGATTCATCAGATCAATAAATACAGCAGTCATGTTGGTGAGCCCAAATGGCATCACCACGAACTCGTAATGCCCATAACGAGTTCGGAATGCGGTCTTCTCCACGTCTTCCTCTCTCACTCTCACCTGATGATACCCATACCTCATATATATCTTACAGAACCAAGATGCACCCTGAAACTGATCAAAGAGGTCATCAATCTGCGGAAGGGGATAACGGGTCTTCATCGTTAACTTGTTCAACTCCCGGTAATCAATGCACATCCGGTGTGAACCATCCTTCTTCTTGACGAACAGTATTGACGCTCCCCACGGAGAACTACTCGGTCTGATGAACTGCTTGCCTAGCAATTCTTGAAGCTGAGATGACAACTCCTGCATCTCAGATGGTGCCAAGCGGTACGATGCCTTGGCAATCGGGGCCGCAACTGGCACAAGATCAATCCTGAACTCAACCTGCCTTTCAGGAGGCAATCGAGGAAAACATTAGTAAACTCCATGACGACTGGAACCTCTGAAACTGAAGTCTTCTCCCCAACTCGGGTATCAACCACATAAGACAAATAACCCGCACAACCGTGCTGAATATACTGTCGAGCCCTGGCTGGCGAACAAAACCATGAACCAACCCTGATAACCTCTCCATAGGTAACCAGTTCTCCCCCACTTGGGGTTCGAATTACCACTCGCTGACCCTCGCAATCAATCATGGAACTGAACCTGCTCAGCCAGTCTATATCCACTATCACGTATACATACTCCATGGGGATAGGAATCAGATCAATCTGATAAAGCACCCCGAAGATATCCCAAATACAACCCTGATACACTGCGGATTTAGAAACCCCATGTTCGTTGGCGATAGAAACCTACAACAGACACTCTAACTCCCCACTAGGCATATCAAACTCCCTACTGAATGATCGAGATACAAAGGAGCGACTCGCGCCCGAGTCAAATAACACAAGAGTTGGAAAAGAGTTCAATAAGAACGTACCTATTAGAAGCATAAACATGAGCATTCATAAAACATAATCAAGAGAATAATAAATAGAAACATATCGATCACCACGTCTGGTGCCAGTCTCGCCTCCTCTGCCACAAGTTAGAAAGCGCGACCTCGAGCCCTCAGGGGCTCCACCATCTCCTGACTCCCATCTGTGATCCTTAGAGTAGCCGGTGTTGGGGCTTGCGCCGTCCTAGCAGCAAGCAAGGGACAATTAGCCTTCACATGGCCAAACTGGTCGTAGTGGTAGCAAATCCTGGAGCTAAGTGCTGGGATCTGCTAGCGGTAATCCCTCGCCATGTGGCCCGACCTACCATAATTGTGGCACCCAAAAGAAGATCGGAAAGTAGCATCATGAACCTTGCCGCACTTTCCACAAGTGTGGCCCCTCCGACCCCCAGACCTAACATCATCAGCCTTGGACCGCTTCGGAACAGGCTAAGATTGCGTCGGGGCCTGCCTCTGCTCCCTCGTCTGGAGATCCATCTCAATCTCCCGCCGCCTAGCGGCCTCCTGCAATTCAATCAGTGAACCATAGCGCCGTGTGGATAAAAATTGCTTGATTTCCGTCGTGAGCATGCTCAAGCAACGGGTCATCTGAGCTTTCTCAGAAGCAGCAATCAGGACAACATATGGCCATCTCCGTAAACATCTTGGTGATCTCCATCACCGACTCCGTCCCCTGTCTCAAATCCAAGTGCTCTTGGGCCAACCTCTCTCGCTCTACCAGAGGAACATATCTAGAGTAGAACATCTCGGAGAACTGCTCCCAAGTCACTGCAGTCCTCTGCTCAGGAGAATATGAGCTAGTAACAAGTCTCCACCAATCCTTCGCTCCGAACCGAAGAAGGTTCAGAGTGCACTTGACCTTCTGGTCAGCTGGGCAAGAGTAAGTGAAAAATCATCCCTCAATGTCAGAAAACCACCTCATGGCTATGATCTGATCCTGAACTCCATCAAATGTCGGAGGCTTCGTATTGTCGAAGTCCCGATACTGGAAGGCTCTCCCAGTGCCAATCCCGACAGCAGCAGCGACAGCAGCAGCAGTAGCCTCATAAAGTGTCGCATATCGCTCATCAAAGTACTCTACTATTACGGTCTTAATAAACCCAAATATCTCTGGTAACTGTTCCCAAAAGAGGGAAATAACCTCCTCCTTCATGGTCTCCTTAACCTGCTCCTCAGTCAAAGTTGGCCTATCCTGGCCACCAACTCCCGATCCGGATCCGGATCCTGCCTCGAGTCGTCTCGTCATCACCATATTGAAATTAAACCAGGGAGATATCAGAAAAAACGCATACCATAACAGGGAACCAACTCCCAAAAATGCCCTAGGGGTTGTGACTTCCCTGCTACGCCTAAGGGTCTTGTGCTTTCAGTAGTACGGGCCCATACAAACTTCCATACCTACCGTATTTGTCTCAGAAGATCATCACAACAACCCTAACAATATACACTAGCACATGCATACGCTCAATCCCCACTTCTTAGAGGAAGGCTAAACATTATGAAACTGGCTGGCTGACCCCACACAACTCATCCACAAAACTTCCACCAACCCTGCATCACTCGTGTATGCTAATCATACATAACACTGGATCCTATAGATAGTCGAACACTTGATTCTACCCTAAGACCTTCATCAAACAAGAACAGGAAATAAGGCTAAACCAAACATTCTCACGCTATAGAATGTTAGTTATGCACAACTATGATGCATACACTAAGCAACTACAAGAATGATGTCAATTCTATATAAAGAAGAACCCTAGGCTATCATGCATCATATAATCAGGAAATTCTAACATGCAATTCTTGAAGATCTCTATCCTATCACTATCATGCTATTCTAAAATATCATAATATCAAATAACAGTGTGGTAATTTGGGGTCCACTTACTGACTCCGACTGATCGTACACATCACATCCTCCTTGATTTTTTTGTAAAACAATTTGAAAATCATTTTTAAAATCTTTTTCTTTAGTTTGAGACTGGATTCACACGAGTGTTCCTCCAATTCACTCAAACCAAGGCTCTGATACCACTTTATAACATCCATAAAAATCACAATAAATTTAAACTTTTAAAATCAACCCAATTTCATAAAGCGTTTACAAATAATAGTTTTTAAAACATTTTCCAATCATCAGAGTCTCCCAAAATCTAAGTCATAAACAAGGGGATATGTAAGGTCACGCATTCGCCTTCTCGTGGTCATCCGAAGTACCTGAAACCACAACTAAAAACTCTAAGCCAATGTGAGTTCCCCCAAAGTACCAACACATAAACAGAAAACATATACAATAACAACTTGTACCGGGTCCACAGCTAAAAGAGTGGATTACCCTTGAGCCGACAACATAAGTCTGGCTTGCTCTCGGGGCCAATAACTTATGTCTGGCTTGCTTCCTGACCAAATCAGTCATTGGACTGAAATACCATCAAGCCCTCAGTACGAGTCTGGCATACCACCCGATACTCAGCTCGTATCTGGAATGCTCCTGATCCCTCAGTATGATTCTGGCATGCCCTACCTGGCTCTTAGCTCTTATCTGGTGTGCTCCAGGGTTTGTTGGCTACAACACGAAGCTGTACAACCTCAACCCACCATAATATGTCGACATATAATAGATAACAACATATACAGATAATCATGCAGACAGAATCACAGGTAGTCCTACAGATCACCAGACTAGCATATCAAAAACTAACATAATCATTCATACCTATTCCATACTTAGCATCTCAGTACATAGCAGGATATCAAACTAATAGGTCGACCTTAGTGCCTTCGACCCAGAAGTACAGTGAGGAAAACTCACCTCACAAACTAGACAAAAGCTAATGGGGTCCCGACTCCGAATCTCATCTCTAACTGTCACATATCCCAGCAAATGACCCACAATCAAAATCCCAAAATACCCTTATGTAAAACTTGGTAAAAGTAAAAGTCAACTTACCTCACGTCATGGCCCGACATTGGTCACATCGTGATAATGTACCTGATCTGATTCCCACTCGACTCGACCGAAACTAGTTAACCCAGTCAAAGAAACCACCTGAGATGGCATCACGACATGAGCAGCTATTCTCACGTCGTGAGCTCCAAGGGTTCTAACAGAAGATGGGGATGCTCCGAATCTCATGTTGTAGGATATTACATCTCCGGTTGTGAGCTTTATATGAGGCTAAGGGTCACAATTTTAATTCCTTATTCCATTAACTCTTCGAGTCTACTTCATCCAGAAGTTAAAGGGGATCCCTAAGGTCCATAAAAGTGTTTCCTTTATGGCAATGCATGCACCGAACATGATCATCCACTTTCTAGGTCAAAAAAGGAATAAATGAGCTTCAATATTTCATGCATGCCTCAATTCCAAACCATCTTTCAGATATGAAAAATATTATGATCTAGGGACTCTTAGAATCCATAAAGTTGCAAACTTTATGGATTTACTCCACTCAAGCATGCAATAACATCAATAAGATGGATAAAACTCAAGATCTATCCATGATAAGCAATAAAGTTGGAGCCTTTGGTACTTAAAAGGGTCCAAAAGCAGGAAAAGATGGTGATGAAGATCATAATTTGCCCACACCACCACTAGAGCACTTCCGTCTTCTTATTTCTTCTTTTGCAAGCTAGAAATACACCCAAATGACAAAGGATCTTAATGAGGAGTGAGCTTAGGGTTTCTGGAGGTTTAGAGAGTGAGGGACGCTGAGGGTGAGAAACCCTAGTCCTCTCATTCCCTTAAATACTGAAAACTTAAGGTTTTTTGGTCATCAACCGCCCTCACATCATGAGCACTAGACTGCTGACGTCGCGAGTCTTAAAATGATGCACGGGTCCAATTCACTCCTCACGACGTGAGAAGGCATTCCTCATGTCGTAAGAAGGGCTAATATAGAAACTTTTAACTTCACAATATTAAAGATAATGTGCACATGATCCGGCTGTTACAACAATTCATTTTATTTCTTATTATATTATCATTTAATTAATTAATTATTTTATTTAATTACTTCAACTGAAATAGCTTAAATTTTTGTAGGCCCAAAATGAGGATGTTATTATAGATACCCAAGAATGATGCATAGTGAACTTCTTTGTAAAAGGCTGTAAGGAATGGCGAGGTGGCGATAACATAGACACCTAAAAACATGTAAATAGGTGTAAGAACAAACTTTTAGAAATATGTGATAAAATGAGTGTCATGGTTAATGGCAGATGGAATGATGTTGAGTAACTAGGCAGCAGTGAGGATGGCCTCGACCCGAAATTTGGGTGGAAGGAAAGCTTGAAAGAATAGTGTTTGTGTAACATTATTGATAGTTCGAAGATTAATCTTTGGTTTTCCATTTTGTTGTGATACATGAGGGCAAGAGAACCAAAATTATATGCCAATTTGGAGAAAAAGGAATGAAACAAGTAATTATCATATTCACCACTACTATTACATTGTAGAGCTTTTATTTTACATCCAAATTAAGTCTAGATGCAAGAGTGAAAATGATAAAACTTATATAACACATCACACTTATGTTTGAAAAAAATGAACGAAACAAGTAATTATCATTTGCACTGTTATTATTACATTGTAGAGTTTTTATTTTACATCCAAAGTTAGTTTGGACTTAAGAACAAAAATGAGAAAACTTAGAGAACACATTAGAAGGTATACACACAAGAAATTAGAGAAATGGCCAAGAAAGATAACATCATATTTAAAGCCATATTGGATAACAATATGGACACTACAAAACATCATAATTTATTATTTCAAAAGGGTATAATGTTGGATCTATATGCCCAAGAATCATTATTGAGTGATATTGCTAATGACATATGATCCTATAGGGTCACACCTTAATCAAGTTGGTACCTATTGAATATTTATTAAGTATTTGATTATTAATAAATAAATTCAAATCTTGTATTTAATTAGAGAATAATTACTGTTTTATGAAAATATTAATAAAAGAAGCAAAAAACTAATCATTATGTGATATGGTATCATATAATATGTCATGTACAAAGTTTTGGACACGTTGGTTAACCATGATTAAATTAGTGAGTTACTCTACCATGGTTAAATAATTTAGGAGACAATTTTTGTCTCATTCTCTCCCCATGATCGTATGTAGTAAAGAGTATGGGAGGTTGCTTGCCAACCTCCCTTGTCTTGACTCATCATGTTTTATGCTTTTAGAATACTTTATAGTATTTTATAGGTTTGACCTTACCTAGCATGGAATACATAAGAGAGTGTCTTGCATATGTTTGATCTAGTTTTTCGCACTTATATTCTCTGCAAAATAGAAGCCAAAACCATAGATTGTTCTACTCTTTTTCCTCTCATATTTTGAAGTTGGTTTGTGAATTTTTTGGCTCTTACTTTGTGTCTTCCTTTAGTGATTATTTGTTAAGCACTTAAAGGCGTAAAGAAAAAAGTAACACAAGAAGAAAGCTAGCATTTTGGGTACCTTATCTTGTTTGTGGATTACTTGTAGAGACGATCAAGCTTCTTGTTCTTACCATCTACTTCAACACCCCAAATCCAAAAGGGTACAAAGGCTTCAAAGGGTGTCATTCTAAAACTCCCTATGGTTGTTTTTAATACCATTCTAACCTCTTTAAAAGGATCCTTGATGGTTTGGTTTTGTTATATACTTGAAATTTCTTAGAAATTTTTAAAGCTTCCCTTGCTGGTTATTGTGAAAAAACTCTCTATTTTATGTATCAAAACCCATCAGTGGTATCAGAGCCATCTTTTAAATGTTAGAATGATTTTTTCATGTTATGATAATCTTTGATTTTTGAAAAACGAGCTTGAATTTCTTTTTGGCTAAAGATATGTCCATATTTTTTTTCTTTGGCAATTTGTTGTTTAAAAGTGTTTATTTATTATATAACCATTTCCCCATGCATTTTGGTTATATAAAAGTTGCATTAGAGAAAACAATGAGTTGTTTGTTGATATTTTTGATATGTTTGTTGTGTATAAACAACCCATTAGGACATTTGTTGTTGTTATTTATTTATTCATATGATGATATAATAGATAAATATGTATTATTTCATTTGTTTATTTTATATGTAATAAATTAGTTTTAGACTAGTTGTATTTTATTTTATAGAAATGTAAAAAGATGAGGCATGAAGATCTTATGAAGATATGAAGACATGGAGCCTTTTGCAGACCTTGAAGTGTCCTATTAAGTCCTTTAGGAAATTACTTAATATTTGTTGTGATGGATCACAATAAATATTACTAGAATATGGATTTGTATATGGATTTGCTTGTTATTAAATTTTGTATATATGTAAATGTGTTTGCCATGCTAAAAACATTTCACAAAAAATAACATCAACTTGGGGTTTAGAATTTTAAATAAAAGTTTCCAACATAAGATGTCAAAAATTGAGTTTTTATTAAAAAGAGTTTTAATTTTTTTGGAACTCTTAAATAGCCACACTTTTAAAGATTTAAAAGGGTTTAAAATGTTTTTTTTAACTTTATATAAACTCTATAACTCTATAATAAAAGAAAGTTTTATTAAAAAGTTAAGAACCGATTCCAATCGTTATAACGTCGAATTAAAATTCAATATAAAATTTAACTGGTGAAATTGGATGTGAAATAAGTTCAACGTTATAAATTTTGGATCACTTTAAAATGTACCATGAAATAATTCATGCATGAAATATTCATGATACAAAATGTTTTAAAATGCTAGAATAATAAAACATTTATAAAAGTCCTTATTTCAAAACTTCAAATCTATGCAATCCACTTAAAAATCTCTTAGCATTTTTGTGTAGTTCTTATGGATTTTAGGGTCACCTTATCTATTTGGGTTGTAAAAAAATGGCCAAGGTGTTTTATATTTACTTATGGGATAAAGGTCACCTAACCATTTGTGAAATATAGTTCACAAGTTTTTTTAAATGGATGATTTGATCAAATTCTTATGTGATAAAGGTCACCTTAGCATAAGAGTTTTGAGGCATAGTTGGGATGAACATGTCATTAAAAACAAAAGTAATGTTTTTTGGATCCAATTAATCTAAGAATTACATAAGAGTTGTAATTGGTAATCACAACCTACCAATCAACAAAATCACTTGTGTAGTGGGTCACCGCCTCAAGTTATTTTGGGTGATGTGGATCTTAGATTTTCAAATTTAATTTAAAGGGTAATTAATTTTAAAAGAAATCATATCAAAGATATTAAAATGAATCTTATTATTTTGTAGATGACTATCCTAACTGTAAGTACCTCATCACTCACTATCCGATCGATCCTCGAAAAAGAAAAACTAAGTGGACCCAACTTTCTTGATTGGTTTATACAACTAGGATTGTCATCGAGCTTGAGAAAAAGGACTATGTCCTTGATGAACCTGTCCTGGAAGAGCTTCTGGCCATGCTGCCAAAACATTGAAAGATGCTCGGGCAAATATGTAATTGATTCGACCGAAGTGGCTTGTATCATGCTTGCAACTATGACTCATGAGCTTCAAAAAACTTTTGAGTTTCATGAAGCATTTGACATGATTGAGAAACTTAGAATCATGTTTCAAGTTCAGGCTAAGAAAGAGAGGTTTAAGACCTTGAATGCTATCATTGGTTGCAAGATGGCTGAGGGATCTTCTGTAAGTGCACATGTAATCAAAATGAAAGCTTATGTTGAGCAGCTTATCCGCCTCAAATTCCCATTTGGGGATAAGCTAGCGACCAATGTGATCCTAGCCTCGTTACCTAAGTCATTCAACCAATTTGTGATGAACTTCACAATGAATGAATGGGAGAGGAGCATTAATGAGCTTCATAACATGCTCAAGAATGTCAAGTAAAACATCAAGAAATATGGGAATAATCAAGTGCTGATGATTCGCGAGGGTCAGATCTCCAAGAAGAAAACTGGTAAGGGAAAGACAAAGCTGTCAAGAAAGGCAAGGGAAAAGGAAAAGGGCCAAGGGAAGCCTCCTGCTACCAACCCAACTCCTAAGCTCAAACTTGTTGCTGACTCTGATTGCTTTCACTGCAATGAAAGGGGACATTGGAAACACAACTGTCCCAAGTACCTAGAGGAAGTTAAGAAAAACAAGGCCAACCAGGTTGGCACCTAAGGTATATATGTGATTGAATTATATGAATTATGTACTAATTCTTGGTTATTCGATACTGGAAGTGGTACTAACGTCTGTAATGATTTGCAGGGACTAAAGAATGTTAGAGAACTTAGAGATGGCGATTTGGAACTCCATGTGGGAAATGGCACTTGAGTAGCTGTCAAAGTCATATGACAATATCATATTTTGCTTCCAAATGGTATTAAACTTATTTTGAACTATTGTTATGTACCTAGTTTAATTAGGAATATTATCACTACTTCTCATTTGTATGAACAAGGTTTTCGTTATAAGTTTGACTTTGATTCTGAAAACATCATTGTGTTTAAAGATAATGTGTTTTATTTTTAGACTAGTCCCAATAATGGAATATATGAAATCGATTTAAATGGTTCATACCAAAAGGACAATTCAATGACAACTTAACAAATAAGAAAACAAAGTTAGACTCAAGTAAAACTTATTTATGGCATTGTTGACTTAGGCAATAAACAAAACTCACATGGCTAAGCCTCAAAAGGATGGCATCTTAGAATCAACAGGCTCAGAGTCTTTTGATGTATGTGAATTATGTCTATGTGGCAAGATAACTAAAGCTACTTTTACCGGTGTTGGTTAAAGAGCTTCAGATCTATTAGGACTCATACATACTGATGTATGTGGACCTTTTAGGACGATAACAAGAAGCAGTGAAAGATACTTCATTACATTTAATGATGACTTCAGTAGATTTGGATATGTATATCTCATGAAACACGAACATGAAGCATTCGATATCTTCAAGGTATTCCAAAATTAAGTACAAAACCAACTTGGTAAAAGATTAAAACCATACGATCAGATCGTAGTGGTGAATATCTAAGCTATGAGTTTGATGAACATCTTAATAATTGTGGCATAGTGTCATAACTCACTCCACCAGGAACACCACAACATAATGGTGTTTTGGAAAAGAGAAACCATACTCTACCTGATATGGTACGATCAATGATGAGTCATACTACCCTTCCTCATTCTTTTTGGGGTTATACCCTCAAGACCACAGTTCGAATTGTAAACATGGTCCCTACTAAAAAGTTTAGTAAGACTCTCTTCGAGTTATGGCATGGAAAATTTCCATCAATGTCTTACTTAAAGATATGGGGTTGTGAAGCATATGTTAAAAGATAGACTTCTAACAAGCTTGACCCCAGATCTCAAAAGTGTATCTTTGTGGGATACCCAAAAGAAACCATGGGTTATTACTTCTTCTAGAAAGAAGAGAACCGAGTGTTCATAGCTAGGAAAGCAGTGTTTCTTGAAAGTAACTTTATATTGCATAAAGAAAGTGGGAGCCCCATTGATATCTAACAAATTCAAGAGACACAACCTTTAGTTGAGAATGATAATCAACAAAGCATTGTTGAACCTGAAACTTTCGTTCAGATGTCGAAAATCACACCAACTGTACGACGCTCCAGTAGACCTCGTCAAGAACCTCATAGATTTGGATTTTTTGTTCCTAAAGAGGAAGTCTTCTTGATGCATCGATGTGAGCCCATCAATTACAAGGTAGCTACTACATACCCAAATTCTGATAAATAGCTTGAAGCCATGAGAGCTGAAATTCAGTCCATGAATGACAATCAAGTACGGGAATTGGTTGACTTTCTGCCTAACAACAAGTCTGTTGGAAGCAAGTGGATATTCAAGAAGAAGATTGACATGGATGGAAATGTACAAACTTTCAAAGCACGAATTGTTGCGAAAGGGTATACTCAAATTCAAGGCGTTGACTATGAAGATACCTTCTCTCCAGTTTCTAAGATCAAATCTTTTAGGATTATCATGGCCATAGCTGTATATTACGACTATGAGATATGGAAAATGAATGTCAAAACCTCTTTCATTAATGGATATCTTGAGTAAGATGTCTATATGGAATAGCCTGAAGTTTTTTTCAAACTAGATAACCTAAAGAAGGTCTGTAAACTGAAGAAGTCCATTTATGGATTTAAACAAGCATCTAGGGCCTGGTATCTTCGTTTTGATGAAAACATCAAAAATTTTGGATTATCACAAACCCCGATAAACCATGTGTATACATCAAAGCAAGTGGGAGCCAAATTGTTTTTCCAATTCTATATGTTGATGGCATATTACTGATCGGGAAAGATATCCCAACATTGAAAGAGACTAAGGCTTACCTTACTAAGTCCTTTCAAATGAAAGATCTAGGGAATGATGCATACATCCTCAGTATCAGGATATATAAAGATAGATCCCAAAGATTCATTGGTTTGAGTCAGAGCACATACAGTGACAAAGTATTAAAATGATTTTCAACAGATAACTCAAAATAAGGAATTGTACCAATACTGTGCGACACTATTCTGTCTAAGGCTGACATCCCTAGTACTAGAGATGAGATCAAAAGAATGAGTAGCATACCATATGCTTCAGCAGTAGGTTCAATTATGTATGCTATGACATATACAAGGTCGGATGTAGCTTATGATATTTACATCTTGATTTCCAGGTATTCCTTTTATACCCTTGTTTTGAGAAATGTTGGAAAAATGTGTCCCTTGTAGTGTTTGGAGGAAATGTATGTTTAGAGGGACACTATGCGTCCGGCTCTGAATGTATGGTGTTGAGAACGCTATAAGTCCCTCTCGAATGCTTAGCATTTTTGGCTGGAATCAAAACCCTAATCTTTAGGGTTTGGACTGTATTTAAGCATCATTCCTTAACTTCAGTCTCCCTCTCTATTTTGAAATCCTAAAGTGTGTGAGTGTGTTTTGAAGCTTGGAGTGTCATTTTGGTGTCATCTTGGTGTTCTTGGTGGTGAAGAAAGAATATTGAAGTTGTGGTGTTTCACTCAAGGCCTTGGATCCAACATCTACACTCCCTTGTGCATCTTTTGAAGGTATAAAGCTCCAACCTTGATGAGTTTTCCCTTTAGATCTTTCTCTAGCTTAAAAGTTACATCTTTTGTCCCGAATCTTGATCCTTGTGAGTATGGAATGCTCCTGGACCTTTGAGTTGTCCTTTTAGATGTTTTAGGGTGTGATAAGTCATAAAAATATAGTCTTGGTCGTTAGTTCCCTTCGATGCATGAGCTAAGATGTCTTATTGGGTTAAGAAGTTAGTGTTTTTTATATTAAGCACTTAATAACCATGCTAGACCATAAAGTTGGAAACTTTATGGTTAAGGACATCATTTGGGGTCTAGATCTGGAATTCGGATGAAAGAGCTTAAAGACTAAGCTCTTAATAGAAGAAATAAGTAGCAGCTGAAGAACGCCACACGTTCCCCATGGGATGCTATGCGTCCGTGATCTGTTTCGCGTTCTGGCTAAAGGGGTGAGAATTCTATGCGTTCATTCTGGATGCTATGCGTTCTCAACTGAGTTGACTTAGTTGACTTTTTGACTTTTTGACCTTTTGGATTGGACTATATTTTGACCAAGTTTGACCTAAGGGTATTTTGGGTATTTTAAGCTGCACTATGAGTTTTGGTCATTGTTATTTGTAAAGGTGACTGATAGAGTTGGTTTTCAGAGCATCATGTTGTTTTAGATTTTTCGTCTATCTATGAGGTGAGTCTCCTCGCTATATCCATGGGTCGAAGGCACCAATGCCGACCCATTATTTGATTATATATATATATATATATATATATATATATATCTGGTTGTTATGTGATATATGTGTTTTGTAATCGGCTTTAAATGCACCCCAGGACGGGGCCCACTATGGTATGTCGGGTTGAAATACACCCCAGGGCAGAGCCCACTATGAGATGTTTGGGTTGAAACATACCCCAGGGCGGGTCCCAGTTGTATGTTTGGTATGTGGTACTTTGGAGGAACTCACTAAGCCTTTTTGCTTACAGTTGTGTTTATGGTTTCAAGTACTGCCAGTATTAAAGGGAAGGACCCGGCGTGATGGTACAACATTCTCCGCTCATGTTTTCCGCACATTTTGGATATTATTTTTCTGATGATTTTGTTATTGTGTATTGTGGGTGTTTTGGAACAACTTGATTTATGAAACTATTGGCTTTTAAAATGAAAAAATTTACTTCTGTTTTGGGTTGTTACAAGTTGGTATCTAAGCCTTGGTTTGAGGGATTTGGACACACTTTAGGGTGTGTTAGAACTCAAACTGAGGAAATGACAATCTTTTCAAAAGAAAAAGAAATCAGATTTCTGAAAAGATTTTTATTAAGTACAAGGGGGAGGGGTACGATGTGTGCAATCAACCGATCTCAAGTAAGTG
Organism: Lactuca virosa; assembly: GCF_052849685.1. NCBI lineage: Eukaryota > Viridiplantae > Streptophyta > Magnoliopsida > Asterales > Asteraceae > Lactuca > Lactuca virosa. The sequence continues at coordinate 79,016,820 of NC_136431.1, forward strand.
GTTCTCAAATTACCCACACCTATGTATTGTGATTAGTATGCTTGATTTGTGAACTGCATGCTAGAATATTGCTAAGGATACCTTCAGGAACCATATGATAGAATTACCTGATTTGTACGATGCCTGTTAGCCTAGGAGGATTGGGTATTATGTCTTACTTGAAATTGATATTGGCTTAGTTTATTGCTAAGTGTATACTTTCAAAGTGGTATACAATTAGGATTATATAGCCCTAGAATGATCTATTTAGCCTTATTTCCTGTTCATTGTTTGGTTGTGGACTTATGGTGGAATCATTATTTGACAGCCTATGTGATACTATTGTGTATAACTTGCATGCATAAGGAAAACAACGGTGTTGATTGAGGTTCTCGGTATAGTGAGCAGTGGGAGTTGAGGATTCCTAGGAAAGCATATGATATGTACGTTGTTTTTCATAAGATTGGTATTTGGTTCTAGTATGGTGACTTTGAGGAATCAGGACAGGTCTTTAGGAATGTACATATAGGTATGAAAGGTAGTATTGGGCATGTACTAATGGAAGCACAAGATCTGTACTTGAGACAAGAACATACCTGAGATTTCTAAGGTTACCTGTATGTTGTGAGTTCCCTTGGGTTTATGCTGATTATTTATACGTTTGTATTTCAGCTTAAGTATGGTGATGAATCGAGGAGGAGGTTCTGGCTCATGCTCAGAACCAGTCGATGAGAGGCAGCGCGATTTCATTACAGTTGAGGTTACTCGCGGTATCTTGGATGCTAACCCTGTGATGTTTGGTACCATCAACGAGGGGATTATGGAGCACATGGATGAGCAGATCAGGTCCTTTCGAGCCAATATTATTGTAGGTCATATTGGAGCGTGAAATCCCCTATTTCGGGAGTTTAAGGCGTGTGGAGCTCCATAGATATTTGGGGCTAAGGACCCCATCGCTAGCCGATGTTGTCTCGCTGACATGGAGAATGCTGATCGGAAAAGTTTTTTTACTGAGAGGGCAAATATGGGATTTCTATCATGCCTACTAAGGGACCGACCTCAAGACTGGTGGGATGAGGTTGGCTGAGCTATAGCGTCTATGGGTGTGGCAGCCATGACTTGGGAAGATTTTGTTTCGAGGTTTCAGAAGGAGTTTGCACTAGCTATCGAGGTGCAACAGCTGGCGAGGGAGTTCTAGGATCTTCGTCAGACTACTGAGACTGTGGCGGAGATCACCGCTAAATTTCGTGAGAGGGCTATGTTGGTTCCGCAGTACGTTGTGGATGAAGATATGAAGAAGACGAGATACCACGAAATGTTAAGGGATGACATCAGGGAGTTTGTGAGCTTTCCGGGGTGCAAGACTCTGAATGATATGATTGAGAGGGCCCATGAACGGGAGATTGAGCTGGAGCTTCAGACGAAGTGCAATCCGGAGCAGGCGCAGGCAGCGGTGGGCCAGGGGCCAGCAGGGCCGAGGCCGTTGTGGTAAGTGTGGCAAGCCGCACAGTGGGTTCATTATGTTTTAGTTGTGGTAAACCGGGTCATATGAGTAGGGACTGCCCCTAGGGTGCTCTAATTTGCTTTCATTGCAATCAGACCAGCCATAAAATGGACGATTGTTCGAGATTAGCATGTGGGGAAGTGGTGGCGCCTGCACCAACCACCTTGAGGATTACTAATGGCCGCCAGGGCGAGGCGAAGGCACCTGTGGTGAAGAGCAGGTATTTTCAGCTGACCACCGATGAGGCCCGTGCAGCACCAGATGTGGTTACTGGTATGTGATTTATTTATATCTTTTATTGCTTTCCTTACTTATGCTCATGTTATATCTGATCTTATATATGGATCTTTTTGGTCAACGATATGACTACTCATGTTCTTTTTGATTCGGGTGCTACCCGATCCTTTGTATCACTTTCACTTAGAAAGAAGTTCAATGATGCTCCCGGGATTCTGGATTACCCATTGGAGGTCGAGATCGTTCTATGAGTGCTTCAAGGGTACATCGTGGGTGTGTCCTAAACCTGTTCAGTGAGAGGTACTTTATTGATTTGGTGTCGATTCCTCTGCGCGGATCGAAGGTTATCATCGGGATGGGCTGGTTGGGCCCCAATGGGGCCATGATCGACTGTGAGTGCCTGTTAGTGATAGTGCAAACCCCAAGTTGGGAAGAAATGGTTATTCCTGGCGAGAGAGCTTCGTGTGGTCCGACTCTCTGTTCAGCTGCGAGGTCCAGGAGATATCTTCAGCATGGTTGTTCTGGCTTCCTGGATTATGTGGCAGACACTCGAGTTGAGGGCACGACGTCGTGGAGTGAGGTGCCCATTGCTCGGGATTTCCCCAATGTGTTTCTATAGGAGTTAACAGGAGTGACTCCTGCGAGGCAAGTCGATTTTTGGATTGATCTGGTTCCTGGAGCTACTCCAATAGCCAAGGCACCATACCGCTTGGCAAAACTAGAGATGCAGGAGTTGTCTACACAGCTTCAGGAGCTGCTAGACAAGGGATTTATTCAGTTGAGTAGCTCACCTTAGGGAGCATCGATCCTGTTTGTGAATCAGAAAGACGGTTCACACATGATGTTCATTAACTACCGGGAGTTGAATAAGCTACCGGTGAAGAACCGTTACCCACTCCTGAGGTTCGATGACTTATTTGACTAGCTTCAGGGTGCATCTTGGTTTTCCAAGATTGATTTGTGATCATGGTACCATCAGATGAGGATCAGGGATGATGATGTGTAGAAGACGGCTTTCAGGAATCGTTATGGTCATTATGAGTTCGTGGTGATGCCATTCGGGCTCACCAACGCACCGACAACGTTTATGGATCTCATGAATCGGGTTTTCAGGCTCATGATAGATTGGTCAGTGATAGTATTCATAGATGATATTATAGAATACTCCAATACCAAGGAGTAGCAATGAGGAGCACTTGCGAGAGGTGTTGGAGATTCTAAAGAGGGAGAGGTTGTATGCAAAATTCTCCAAACGTGATTTCTGGTTGCGTGATGTGCAGTTCTTGGGGCACATCGTCAACGAGAAGGGTATATTGGTTAACCTGGCCAAGATCGAGGCCGTAAGGCGATGGGAGGTCCCGAGGACCCCATCTAACATTCAGAGCTTCTTGGGTCTCGCGGGGTATTATCGGAGATTGATCTGGGATTTCTCCAAGATTGTAGTGCCTTTGAACCGTTTGACAAAGAAGAATGTCAACTTTCAATGGGGCCCCGATTAACATTTGTCTTTTGAGACTCTGAGGCAGAGATTATGTGAGGCCTTGATTCTCACGCTTCCCAAGGGTATGGATGATTTTGTGTTTTATTATGAAGACTCTATTTCGTTATTGGGAGTTGTCCTTATGTAGAGGGGTCATGTGATTGCTTACGCTTCAAGGCAGCTGAAGCCTCATGAAGCGAATTATCTTACACATGATTTTGAGTTGGGGGATGTGGTTTTTGCCCTCAAGATTTAGAGGCATTATTTATATGGCGTTAGGTGTACTATCTACACTAACCACAAGAGGTTGAGGTACTTGATGGACAAGTCAAATTTAAATATGTGGAAGCGGAGATGGTTGGATGTGGTAAAGGATTATGATTGTGAGATCTTGTACCACCCTGGGAATGCCAATATGGTGGCTGATGTTTTGAGCCGTAAGGCAGTGATTACTCCTATCGTGGATATTTGCTTGATGATGGTTATTACTTCGCCCTTATTGGATATGATCAAGAAGGTTTGGGTAAATGGATTGAAAAAGGAGAATTGGAAGGCAGGCAAACCAGGGGGAAAATTCCTTTATTTTTCAGAGACAGTCAGGGGTTTTTGACTCAATGTGGTAGACTTTGGGTTCCGACTATCAGTGGGGTGAGACAAACAGTTCTAGAAGAGGCTCATAAGTCAAAGTTTTTGATTCATCCAGTAGACACGAAGATGTATCGGGATCTAAAACTGAGTTATTGGTGGACCTGTATGAAGAGGGAAATAACATGGTTTGTTGAGCGGTGCTTGAATTACAGGAAATTCAAGGCCGAACATCAGAGACCCCACGAAAAGATGCAACCATTACCCATTACCATGTGGAAATGGGAAGAGATTACCATGGATTTCATCACAAAGCTGCCAAGGACGGCACGTGGAGTTGATTCTATTTGGTTCATTGTTGATAGATTGACCAAGAGTGCACATTTCATAACGATTGTCGAGAGTATATCTACTAAGAAGTTAGATAACATCTACATTCAAGAGGTGGTGGTTTAGCATGAGGTGCCAATTTTAATGGTTTTAGACTGGGATGTTCGTTTTACCTCTAGGTTTTGGAGGAAGTTTCATGAGGAGTTGGGTACTCTGTTGAATTTTAGTACAACATACTATCCCCATACCGATGGTCAGAGAGAGCGGATAATTCAGACGCTCGAAGATATGCTCTGGGCGTATGTATTAGATTGGGCGTGTGCATTAGATTTTGGAGGGAGTTGGGATACTTACCTTCCGCTGGTCGAGTTCTCCTACAATAACAGTTATCATGCCAACATTGACTGACCACCATTCAAGATGTTGTATGGAAGGAGGTGTAGGACCCCAGTTTGATGGGGAAAGGTCGAGCATCGGGTCATGGGAAGTAATGAAGTGGTACTCAAGACCACTGAGTTGATTCAGCAGGTGTGCGACAGGTTGCTAGTCGCGCAAAGCCGGAAGAATAGTTATGCAGATCGGCGACGTTCGGACCTCGAGTTTCCTATGGGGGACTTGGTGCTTGTAAAGGTGTCACCTTGGAAAGGTGTCATCCGATTTCGGAAGCGGGGCAAGTTGGGCCCCAGATTTATCAGCCCCTTCAGGATTACTGCTCAGGTGGACAGGATTGCATACGAGTTGGATTTGCCGTATGATCTCAGTCAAATCCACAACACTTTCCATGCTTCTCAGCTTCGGAAGTGTGTGGCCGATGAGTCCGCAGTTATCCCTTTGGACGATATTCAGGTTGATGATCGCCTGAATTATGTCGAGAGACCAGTGGCGATCTTGGATAGGAATATGAAGACCTTACATAATAAGGTAGTATCTTTGGTCAAGATCCAGTGGCAGCATTGGAAGTGTTCCGAATAGACTTAGGAGCCTTACTTGATTTGGATGTCAAATAAGAATGATTACGTTCTATGGCTCATATCCAACATGATGTCTGAAACAAAGACAATATTGATACAATTACCTTATACTTCAATTGTATCTTATGAGTGCCTGGAATTGGATGTTGATTTATTGCACCCCTTCGTGTGTTGTAGGGGCAATAGCCCGTTGCTAGACGTCAACTACTATCTATGTCACTCTTTAGTGAATCTTGTGCAAGTGGAATATTGTTGGATCAATATGGCCAAGAATCATTATTGAGTGATATTGCTAATTACATATGATCCTTTAGGGTCATACCTTAATCAAGGGTGTACTTATTAAATATTTATTAATTATTTGATTATTAATAAATTAATTCAACTCTTGTATTTAATTAGAGAATAATTATTGTTTTATGAAAATAATAATAAAAGAAGCAAAAAAAAAACTAGCCATCATGTGGTATGGTATTATATAATAAGTCATGTACAAAGTTTTGGACACTTTGGTTAACCATGATTAAATTAGTGAGTTACTTTACCATGGTTAAATAAGTTAGGAGACAATTTTTGTCTCATTCTCTCCCCATGGTCGTAGGTAGTAAAGAGTATTGGAGGTTGCTTGCCAACCTCCCTTCTCTTGTCTGCCCATGCATTATGCGTTTAGAATAATTTATCGTATTTTATGGGTTTGACCTTACCTAACATGGAATACATAAGAGAGTGTCTTGCATGTGTTTGAGCTAGTTTTTTCCACTCGTATTCTCTCCAAAATAGAAGCCAAAACCATAGCTTCTTCTACTATTCTTCCTCTCATCTTTTGAAGTTGGTTTGTGAAGTTTTTGGTTCTTACTTTGTGTCTTCCTTTAGTGATTATTTGTTAAGCACTTAAAGGCTTAAAGAATAAAGAAATAGAAGAAGATGTCACACCCCCAAACCAAGGATGGCGGAAAAGTCCGGGGGTGGAGGACTTCATGTATAGTATCACAACAACGAGTATAATAGTGCTCAAAGTAAATACAACCATCATAAATATAATTGAAACATTTACACCAATGTATGAGTTTACATGTTTCAAAAATCAATTATACTATGATGAAAAAATGAAATGTTTGACGATTTAACGTCCCATCCTCAAAAGCTGTTGATTTTCTGTTTCACTGATTTCCTAAGAATACAAGTAGTTTTGAAAAGTGTCAACAATTAAGTTGGTGAGTTCATAAGAGTTTTATTTGAGAAAGAAGCCGTTTTCCTTGTAAAAGCGATAGAGTATGATTCCAGAAAATTCAATATTTTCTTTATTAAGTGTGAAATGAAAGATCCTATGTTATGCAATAATGTACCCTAGAAAGACCCGTAGATTCCTTCTATAATCACCCAGTGTATATAAGTTATATAAAATTTAAGTTAAATAAGCCGTCGAAATAATGGGTTTGCCCTAGGTCCACAAACAAACAAGGAATAGGAAGTAAGGCGGGCCCACCAATTCTAAGTCGATTGCGACTAAATTCATATATAACTCTAATATGTACACTTAGCAATTATAGCTGAAGTCTAACAATTCTAGATGAAACTTAGTTTTAATAGAATAAAAGTCATTTTGTGTAAACCTGGTACTTTGTAATGTATACTTCAAGAAAAATCCCTTATTTTCCTTATAAAAAGTTATGTAGCCTTAAATCCCAAGGCCGAGAGTATGTGCGTATTTTGTACTTATAAATTGTTTATAATGGTAATGTGTTTCCAAGAAAATCCAATATTTTCCTTATAAAAGTCATGTAGTCTTAAATCCCAAGACCGAGAATATGTGTGTGTTTTGTACCTATAATGTGTTTGTAGTTTTAAATAGATAAAACCCATTTTTAAAGTAGAATTTTCCCGTAAACTTGAAAGATTGTTAACTCCCTATGTGAGTCGTTATAACCATACTATGACAGAGATGCCTGTTGCGACGTTCTTCAGACGTCGGAATCGAAATGACATTTGTCACCCCCGATCGGCCGATCGGACTGTCTTAGCAGCATGGGTGTGAGTTGTCAACCCCAATATAGATCTATACACAATTATCACGCTCTCCCTACAAGAGACTCTGGTTATAACTAATTCAGGAATTTTTAACCAATACTCAATGAGTACAATGAAGACGTGTCTCACAATTTACGTTAACTAGTTTACATATAGTTTGAATATAAAACATCTTTCGTGGTGGAAGTGAAATCACCTTTTATGTAATAAATTCATGATATTCAATCCATAAACTATTACTATTATAGTTTATCATGTAGTATATGAAAACCCGTTTGATTTGAGAGTAAAACCTTTTTCATGTAGTATGATTTTATTGAAAAATCCATAAACTATACTTATTATAGTTTATTATATGTGTTCGAAATGTATGAAAAACATTATAATGAATGCCTAATTTCTTTTTATGATGATAAACTAATAAGAAATACATTCAACATTTAGAAACTTATTGTTATGCACTTTGCTCAACATACTACAAAGTGTTGTTAATATTGTAAGCTATGTAACTAGTTCTTAACCTTTCTACACTGTTTTAAAAACATCATAGCAAAATCATACGAAGTCGAAAACTGAATCCGTAAACACTGAGAGTTTAGAAAATGTGTCTAGTTTATTCATAATTTTTATTATGATTTTTAGAAGTCTCTAACTTGTGTGAAAATGTTAATAATCACAGACTGGTCCGAATTCGTTTCTGAAATGATAGGCAGTTTTGTAAAAGTCACCATAATTGGTAGAAAAATCATATGGAGATGTGAAAGTAGTCATTTTAAAGGTATGAACCTAAACTATTTGAATATTAAACGGTTTTGAAAGATATTAAGCTTAAGATGGTCAAAACAGTCCGTGAATGGAACTAAACTTTCCTGTTGAAAGCTGATGTTTGAGATTAGTTAAGTTTTTGGTATTTTAACTTGTATTCCCCCCCCCCCCCCCAAAAAAAATTGAAGAAAACATGAAAATGTGGGGGTATGAACTCACCTTGAGTGATCTCTTAGAATGGATGATGAAGAGAAGAAGTTTCCAAGTCAAGAACACTTGGGAGTTGCTTGAAGATTCGAAGATTCTATGAACAAATATGACGATATTTGTGTGAGAAATCCATGACTTGAGTGAAGAAGTATGGGATAATAAGGTGAATGATGAAATTTACTTACCAAAAGAGGGTGAAAGGCTCAAAACTCCTGGAGAATCTCGAAATCTTGGAGAGAGGTGGAGAGAGAAAAGTGTTTAGCTTAATGTGTAAGTGAAAGAGAGTTAGGAGATGTGAAATGCATTGAATCATTGAGTGGTTGAGAGTGAAGGTAGCTTATTGAAAAAGAATAAGGGTACAATGAGTAGATAAGGCTGATGTGAATAGTGACATAAGGATGTCATGGAGTGGGTATGGGAGGTAGCTTGTGTCTTTGCTTTATGGAAAAGTCAACACTCCACCTCAATATCTTACCCAATAGATTTTATTCTTGGACAAGGATTTCTCCCAAAATATGATTAATTTATGAATATTTAGGGTCTTATATGCCAAAATATGAGTTTGGGTGAAAATCCCACGTTAAAATTATGAAAAACAGGCTTAAAACGCGAAAAGGATTGAAAACTGGGAAAAGAAGCGAACTTGCGAAGTTCCGGGGGTCAGAACCGAAGGTTCGGTCCAAGAAGGGTTGAGAACCGAAAGAGTGTTTGGTTGCGAGGCTAGGGACCGAAGGTGGTAGAACCGAAACGAGATGAACCGAGAAGCTGGAAACCGAGAGCAACCTGGACCAAAAGTGGTTCTTCGGACCGAAGGTAAACTGGACCGAAGGGGGGTTTCGGTCTTAACTAGGGGTTCGGTTGTAAGGGAGGTTCGGCTCTAAGAGGGTTCGGTCCTATAAGAGGGTTCGGTCCTATAAGAGGGTTCGACCCTATAAGGCTGTTTTTCAAATAATCTTCCTGTTTCAAATGGTTTTTGACTAAGTTAAGTGTCGGGATGCCCCGAGTGATTATAAAAGTTTTGAGAGAGATTTGGGAGAGATTTGAGATAGAGAGAGATAGAGCAAGAGAGATTTAGAGAGACTTTATTTGTGACTTTTGTGAGTGTTTAGCCTTGAAATGCAAGGTTCGCAAGACCCGGTAATCCTTGTTATGAGTGTTATACGCCCTCAAGGGGTACAGAAAAATGTTTTACCGAGCAGTTTCACCACTTACCCTGATTAGGGTTTAGATTTTCTGAACACAGGAAGACTTAAAGTGATACTTGCATTACGATGGCGTGTTGTACAATAGTAAACACGATGTAAACCCTAATATACAAGGGTTAATTGAGTTGACCAGTTTGACTTGTTGACTTTATTTGACTTTGACTTGACCGGAAATTAACGGTTGTCACATCATCCCCCCGTTAGAAGGAATTTCGTCCCGAAATTAGCACTTTGACCGGGACTTCGAGAGTTGGGGAAAGACGCGGGTATTTTTGTTTCATCTGGGCTTCGCATTCCCAGGTGAATTCGGGTCCTCGATTTACGATCCAACGGACCTTCACAACAGGGATGCGACTTTGATTTCATTCTTTTGATCTTTCGATCCATGGTTTCTATCGGTTTTTCCACGAAGTGGAGACTCTCGTTGGTTTTGATTTCGTCGGGAGGTATCACAAGAGTCTCATCAGACATACATTTCTTTAAATTTGACGCGTGGATGGTTGGATGTACATTATTAGGTTCTTGTGGTAGTCGAAGTTTGTATGCCACTAGGCCAATCCTGGCAAGGATTTCGAATGGCCAGCTGTACCTTGGATTTAGTTTCCGATGTTTACCAAAACATATCATTCTTTTCAACGGTGAGGCCTTTAGCAGAACTCGGTCACTAACCCGCAACTTCGAGGGTTTGCGTCGCTTATCTGAGTAGCTCTTTTGTCGGTTTTGAGGTGCTTTCAGCCTTTCTCGAATTTGTACTAAGTCATAAGTGATAACTTCTCCTCGGAGCGCTGCAAAGGGCCTTCTTTAGTGTTTCTCGTTTGATTAGAGCGATAGGGAGCATATGGGTTCGGTTTACACGACTAGACTTATTCGGATGGAAGAACGTTCACTCGCACTCCTGGGTAGCCTTGTTCCGAAGTTCATGGTAGGACTCGTACCTGGTCCATCTATCATTAACTTGCGCATATAGGTCGTATGTAATTAAGGTTGGTAAGACAGATGGATGGGTGACTCTGCCCCAAGTCCACAACCAGACAAGGAATAGGAAATAGGGCGGAAACACACATCCAATGTCCATAGAATCTTAATTATATATTGTTCTCGCATATACACTTAGTAGTGATAGACTAACCGTATTTGTCCCAAGCTTTTGTGCTTGAACCTTATCTGCTGCATGCGTGACATTCCCGAAGGGTCTTCTGGAAATACTTGTGGAAAGGTTTCGGAAGGTATAATACTCCTCTGGTGAGTGTTTTGGGGTTTCGCAGCGAGAGATGACCCGGAGGTCCATGTCGGAATTGTGTTTATGAGAGACGATGGTGTCGATATTCAGTGGGTTAGGTGAAGGGTCTTTTCGTAGCCGTTTAATCGGGAAGGTGAGGATTATACCAATCGAAATCGAATGACGACAACAGATCTTTTTAGTAATACATGTGTTAAGTTGTATTCGTAAGAGATATTTGTTAGAGTGATAGTGCATCCTGTGTTTCTTTTTCAGTGTGTTTCGTTTTGATCGATGTTATTGTTACTGCAAATGATTCATACCACATTAGCTAGTACTGGTAGTAAGTGTGTTCTGATAGCTAGTAATGATACTTTATATCATGATCCCCGACAGATCACTCTATGAGCGGTATATGCAAGTCGTATGTAATTTGATATTGATGAAACCGTCGAGTGAGTGGCTCTACCCTAACCCCACTACTAGACATGGAACAGGAGTCAGGACAGAATTATTCGCTTTAAATCTGTAGTATTTTAATTATAATTAACCCTGATGTATACACCAAGTCATCACAGCTCACCGGTAATGATCCTAAGGTCATATATAAGTGTCTTTGATTTCATTGAACGAGAGAGTATTTTAACTACTTTTTGAAATACGGTAATTTTAGCAAACATACCAAATTCATTACAAACATATGGTACTTCAACGTTTTTGACGTTGGAAACATTACAAAAGTCCTAATAAGGTTCCTTGTTGCTCCTGCTGGTTTGTTAGTCACGCTCCTCCTGATCCTCCGTCATTCATCTCAGTTGGACAACCCCTCTTGTAGTGTCCCGTTTCACCGCATAGGTAGCATACAGGACTTACACTGGTATTGGTGATTGAAGCGATGTGCTGGGTCTGGGTCCTGCAGAAGCGGGCAGTATGTCCATTCTTGTTGCAGTTTTTACAGTGCAACACCCGACAAACCCCATTGTGATGGTAGCTACACTTGTTACACTTTGGAAGTGTTCCCATATATTGTCCGACCGGTGCTTGAATGACAGACGTTGTGGCTAATGTCGAGGCATGCGTCGTGACTGCTGTTGTAATCGCAGGGGCAGCCACAAATTGTTGTCTTTTAGCGCGTTTTTGAGATAGGTTGCGCTTCATTTTGACCCAAAACTTTCGTTTCTTGCTCTTGGGTTTGTGGTCTGAGGCGTCTTCGTTGGCAGACACCCGTTGGTGTTCTTGATTGTTACTGCGGTTAGAATTGCCAACACCGCCTTCACCTCTGCTGGCGTTGTTAGCATTGAGTTGCGCCATGACGACTGTCACGGCTGCCGTGACCGCAGCTTGAAAAGTAGCAGAGTCTATCTGCAGGATTTGTGTGTTGCTTATTGGCTGGTTACCTTCTTGTGAAGACATAACCCTGTTGCATGGGGAGAAACGATGTCGTGAGTGGGGATGATTATCTCTAGTTATATCCTTACCATTTATATACACATATATAAATTTTGCACTTTACTGAACTATTCTCGATGTTTCTGCTAACGTTCCTGAGACGGAGTTATGGTAGTGGGTAGGACTAGGTTTTGTACGGGCGTTAAGTTTTTACCCATCCTAGGATTATGTTTGCACCAAACACACTTAGCTGAGGTGTTCTGATGGGATCCGGTGCATTAGTGCTGGTATGATAGCACCCTATAGGCCTACGAAAAAGTCACCTTTCAACTATGATGTTTAGAAAGGTGAGATGATAATGAGTCTTGAATAAGGATTTATACGTCGTGAGTTATCTCAATAATTTTATCTTAGTTCTGAGTGTATCGTGTTCCAATTTTTATGGTGTTCTGAAAACAATTCATAATGAGAGTCCATATGTAATAAACTTATGAATTTTTGGTAGTATTGCTCCCAATGAAATAATACGCATGCCCATTTCATTTGTATGATTCTAGTATATATAGTTTTAGAGAAAATTTTGTTGTGCCCGATGCAGGTCTACACCACATCATTGCTAGGAAAAGTTTGAACCAAAAATACATCCCTCGACTAGTGTAATCACTAAATCGCGGGGTCGAGCTTACACATGGAGGAGAGTAGCACCAACGCATACTCATAGACCTAGTCTAGAAGATCTTGTGAGTAAAATGAACTCTACTCACAACAATACGTCCCCGATGGTGCTTGAAACGAAGTCGATGCATCCTGTAGTTCTACCAACCTACGCTCGGCTGCGACCACTCTCTCTCCGTGTGTCGAGTGTCTATCCTGATACTCCTTTGCCTTCGCCTGAGCAGCGATAAGGTCCTTAATGAGTTGGTCTCTGAAATAGCAGTCTCTTTCTAAGTCTCGAGTTTGTGAGATGGTAGCGTCTATAGCAGCGCGCAGTTCCCTAACTCTATGTTCGTGATCTGCTGGGTCATCACCGGGAGGGCTCTGTCAACCGGTCCCCCATGGTTGAGGTCATTGCAACCTCGTTGGTCTCCAAATAGCGATTGTTGTTGCTGATGGCGACTCCACCCCTCGATCAATGCTGCCCAACGGGCTACAGGTTCGATGTAGTCGAAACGGTTCGCGAGAGTCCTGGCTATGTAAGGAGAGTTGTTGACCTCTGGCTCCACTTCCGACTCTTTTCCTAATCACCCACTAACTCTCCGGGTTCGGAAAGTAGGGGTCTCCTGGTAAGTAAAATCTTGCCATGATGTCCGTGCGAGAATAGGGGTAAGGTAAGAGGCATATAATAATCATATTCCTAGAAATACTTATAGGGGTTTGATCCTCCTTAGTTACTTCTATAATGACATGGTATATACCAGTTAAATATAACAAAAGATATGATAGACCTTCGAAGTCTATGATATCTAAGGAACATGAAGTAAAGGAATGATCACAGATTCTAAGTCTATGATATGTAAGTTATATATAACTTTAGCGTATCCACTTAGTGATTATAGATCTACTAGCAAGAATCTGTTTAGTTTTCACATAAGTTATAGTACCACAAAATACTCCTATAGTATTTTAAGTGTTATGTTTGGTTCTTAACGATTTTTTTTGTATGGGAGTTTTTAGGCTTGTTGCTCACTATGATTATTCCCCGGCATACATTTGTCACACCTCAGATCAATATAGTTGATCAGGCTATATTCATCCCAAGTTTGATTACATATCCTAGGGTCTACTCGTAGTGTCCAACTCCTCATTTTACATTTGTATTGTCCTAGATATGATACTATACTAGTATGTATGCATGTACTCATACTTTTAACAAGAACTATTTATTTCTAAAAGTATAGTTATTTGAAAATGTTTAATCAGAGACTTTAGTACCAATGCATTTATAGTTTGTATATATGTTATGTGGTTCGATATACTTAGTTCACTATAAACCATGCTCTGATACCAATCTGTCACACCCCCAAATCAAGGATGACGGAAACATCCAGGGGTGGAGGACTTCATGTATAGTATCACAACAACGAGTATAATAGTGCTCAAAGTAAATACAACCATCATAAATATAATTGAAACAGTTACACCAATGTATGAGTTTACATGCTTCAAAAATCAATTATACTATGATGAAAAAATGAAATGTTTGACGATTTAACGTCCCATCCTCAAAAGCTATTGATTTCCTGTTTCACTGATTTCCTGAGAATACAAGTAGTTTTGAAAAGTGTCAACAATTAAGTTGGTGAGTTCATAAGAGTTTTATTTGAGAAAGAAGTCGTTTTCCTTGTAAAAGCGATAGAGTATGATTCCAGAAAATTCAATATTTTCTTTATTAAGTGTTAAATGAAAGCTTCTATGTTATGCAATAATGTACCCTAGAAAGACCCGTAGATTCCTTCTATAATCACCCAGTGTATATAAGTTATATAAATTTAAGTTAAATAAACCGTCGAATATAATGGGTCTGCCCTAGGTCCACAACCAAACAAGAAATAGGAAGTAAGGCGGGCCCACCAATTCTAAGTCGATTGCGTCTAAATTCATATATAACTCTAACATGTACACTTAGCAATTATAGGTGAAGTCTAACAACTTTAGATGAAACGTAGTTTTAATAGAATAAAAGTCATTTTGTGTAAACCTGGTACTTTGTAATGTATACTTCAAGAAAAATCCCTTATTTTCCTTATAAAAAGTTATGTAGCCTTAAATCCCAAGGCCGAGAGTATCTGCGTATTTTGTACTTATATTTTGTTTATAATGGTAATGTGTTTCCAAGAAAATCCAATATTTTCCTTATAAAAGTCATGTAGTCTTAAATCCCAAGACCGAGAATATTTGTGTGTTTTGTACCTATAACGTGTTTGTAGTTTTAAATAGATAAAACCCCTTTTTAAAGTAGAATTTTCCCGTAAACTTGAAAGATTGTTAACTCCCTATGTGAGTCGTTATAACCATACTATGACAGAGATGTCTGCTGTGATGTTCTTCAGACGTTGGAATCGAAATGACATTTGTCACCCCCAATCGGCCGATCGGACTGTCTTAGCAACATGGGTGTGGGTTGTCAACCCCAATATAGATCTATACATAATTATCACGCTCTCCCTACAAGAGACTCTGGTTATCACTAATTCAAGAATTTTTAACCAGTACTCAATGAGTACAATGAAGACGTGTCTCACAATTTATGTTAACTAGTTTACATATAGTTTGAATATAAAACCTCTTCCATGGTGGAAGTGAAATCACCTTTTATGTAATAAATTCGTGATATCAAATCCATAGACTATTACTATTATAGTTTATCATGTAGTATATGAAAAACCCGTTTGATTTGAGAGTAAAACCTTTTTCATGTAGTATGATTTTATTGTAAAATCCATAAACTATACTTATTGTAGTTTATTATATGTGTTCGAAATGAATGAAAACCTTATCATGAATGCCTAATTTCTGTTTATGATGATAAACTAATAAGAAATACATTCAACATTTAGAAACTTATTGTTATGCACTTTGCTCAACATACTACAAAATGTTGTTAATATTGTAAGCTATGTAACTAGTACTTAACCTTTCTACACTGTTTTAAAAACATCATAGAAAAATCATACGAAGTCAAAAACTGGATACGTAAACTCTGAGAGTTTAGAAAATGTGTCTAGTTTATTCATAATTTTTATGATGATTTTTAGAAGTGTCTAACTTGTGTGAAAATGTTCATAATCACAGACTGGTCCGAATTCGTTTCTGAAATGATAGGCAGTTTTGTAAAAATAACCATAATTTGTAAAAAAATCGTATGGAGATGTGCAAGTAGTCATTTTAAAGGTATGAACCTGAACTATTTGCATATTAAACAGTTTTGAAAGATATTAAGCTTAAGATGGTCAAAACAGTCCGTGAATGGAACTAAACTTTCCTGTTGAAAGCTGATGTTTGAGATTAGTTAAGTTTTTGGTATTTTAACTTGTATTCCCCCCCCCCCCCCCAAAAAAAAAATTGAAGAAAACATGAAAATGTGGGGGTATGAACTCACCTTGAGTGATCACTTAGAATGGATGATGAAGAGAAGAAGTTTCCAAGTCAAGAACACTTGGGAGTTGCTTGAAGATTCGAAGATTCTATGAACAAATATGACGATATTTGTGTGAGAAATCCATGACTTGAGTGAAGAAGTATGGGATAATAAGGTGAAGGATGAAATTTACTTACCAAAAGAGGGTGAAAGGCTCAAAACTCCTGGAGAATCTCGAAATCTTGGAGAGAGGTGGAGAGAGAAAAGTGTTTAGCTTAATGTGTAAGTGAAAGAGAGTTAGGAGATGTGAAATGCATTGAATCATTGAGTGGTTGAGAGTGAAGGTAGCTTATTGAAAAAGAATAAGGGTACAATGAGTAGATAAGGCAGATGTGAATAGTGACATAAGGATGTCATGGAGTGGGTATGGGAGGTAGCTTGTGTCTTTGCTTTATGGAAAAGTCAACACCCCACCTCAATATCTTACCCAATAGATTTTATTCTTTGACAAGGATTTCCCCCAAAATATGATTAATTTATGAATATTTAGGGTCTAATATATGCCAAAATATGAGTTTGGGTGAAAATACCACGTTAAAATCATGAAAAACGGGCTTAAAACGCGAAAAGGATCGAAAACCAGGAAAAGAAGCGAACTTGCGAAGTTCTGGGGGTCAGAACCGAAGGTTCGGTCCAAGAAGGGTTGAGAACCGAAAGTAGGCTGATCCGAGCCGAAGGAGTGTTCGATTGCGAGGGTAGGGACCGAAGGTGGTAGAACCGAAACAAGATGAACCGAGAAGCTGGAAACCGAGAGCAACCTGGACCGAAAGTGGTTCTTCGGACCGAAGGTAAACTGGACCGAAGGGGGGTTTCGTTCTTAAACAGGGGTTTGGTTGTAAGTGAGGTTCGGCTCTAAGAGGGTTCGGTCCTATAAGAGGGTTCGGTCCTATAAGAGGGTTCGGCCCTATAAGGCTGTTTTTCAAATAATCTTCCCGTTTCAAGTGGTTTTTGACTAAGTTAAGGGTCGGGATGCCCCGAGTGATTATAAAAGTTTTGAGAGAGATTTGGGAGAAATTTGGGAGAGATTTGAGATAGAGAGAGATAGAGCGAGAGAGATTTAGAGAGACTTTATTTGTGACTTTTGTGAGTGTTTAGCCTTGAAATGCAAGGCTCGCAAGACCCAGTAATCCTTGTTATGAGTGTTATACGCCCTCGAGGGGTACGGAAAAATGTTTTACCGAGCAGTTTCACCACTTACCCTGATTAGGGTTTAGATTTTCTGAACACAGGAAGACTTAAAGAGAAGGTCAAGCTTCTTGTTCTTAACATCTACTTCAACACCCCAAATCCAAGAGGGTCCAATGGTTTCAAAGGTTTTATTATAAAACTCCCTATGGTTGTTTTTAATATCATTCTAACCTCTATAGAGGGATCCTTGATGGTTTGGTTTTTTTATATACTTGAAATTTGTTCGAAATTTTAAAGCTTTCATTGCCGGTTTTTGTGAAAAAGACTCTATTTTATGTATCAAAACCCATCATATAAAACATTGGTATTACCTATACAAATATGGAGACAAACATGTTTACCAACTTGAAATGCATGAAAAATAGAGATAGTTTTTTTATTACAAGTGATAAAATAGCTAGAAACTACAGAGTAAAAAATGTGATCATCGGGGGTGATCAAGATTTTAGTGCTAAATAGAAGGATTGGATGTCATGAGAGCTTGAATTAACGAGAAAGTGTATGGTTAGATATCCTTGGGAACTTCAGAGTAGAAGTTGTTGTGTTTGATAATCCTTCACAGAAAATCCAAATTCATAAAAAGATATAGATACTTTTTAGAACAAGTAAATTAACAGACACATATAAGGTTTTTGATATTGTTAGATGTAATAAGGACATTGTGAAAATGCATGGGACGATATGGGTTAGGTATGTGAGTATGTCGAGTCTGTGTAATAGGAATTAAGGACCTGTATATTGGGATCAAAATGAAGATGAGAGGTTGCCATGGGTCTATATACGACTTGTTTTTTTCTTTGCTCTTGTAGAGTCATGGTGTTAAAATGATTTCGAAAGAAGTGTGGCTAGATCAGATTGACCATTGGCCCACTTATGGTCCCAATTCTGATGGGTGGCAACATAGGTGTCAGGATCTAGGCATGGCCTAAAGTGGTTGTTCATTGGACATGTATTACTATTTGAAAACCCATTGTGGTTGTTTGGCGGTCTGTCCATATGTGAGATGTTGAGCTTATGTAAATGAGGTTTGGAACGAGGACTAAAAAGCCCATTTTTCTATTGGAAGAAGCCCACTACGGTTGAAGTGGTTGACGTGAAGGAAATTTGGAGGCCCACGATTGCCCGCGAGATAGATATTGAGAGTGGTCACCACTATGAACACCTTCCCAGCCTTAACAGTTATTTCCATAGTGGTTTCTTCAGGTGTAAGATTCTATCGCAAGAACAATATGATAAGAGGAGGGTTCATTTACTAGTTTAGGAGAAGCATGGATCATGCTTCAAGAAAGGTTAGGAGGTCCAATGACAGTGAGGCTCGTAATGTACTTGTATAGGATTCATGATTTACTTGTATGGTTATATAGTATCATATATTAGGTAAGTAAATAACCTAATAATACAACTACGATCCGATACAATGTGTATTTATGAGGTAATGAGTAGTACGAGAGAACTTATTAAGTTTTTAAAATAATAACAAGAGGATGATTTTGAGAAGGCTTTGAGAATCAATAAGGATACATTCTTTTATATACATAATTTATCAAACTATTGGTTCATTGGAGCGAAGGTTTGAGCCATATAAATAGTATAAAGGTAATTGTGGTTTCTTATTCATAGCAGAAAAGTAGAAGTAACTAAATACTTATGAACTAAAGGCAAGTTGCCAAAACATTGAGTAGACGTTACAAAATGGTCTTATCGCAAACATCGATTGTGATATTTATTCAACGAACTAGAATTGTTTCATTAAAATATTAATTGAACCTAATACAACTAACATAATACTAAATTTCTTAAAGAGGATAAACATTTATTCAATTTCTTATGTAATATACATAATATCATTTATTGTACCCATTATAGTTGAATCAGCAAAAAAAAGAAAACTTTTTCTAAACTAAAACTTCTAAAATCTTATTTGAGATCTACCATGTCTCTTGAAGAAACTAAACTCTTTGAATTTGAATTCGATTGATAATGTGTTTGTTGAAAATATTGATTACAAAAATATAATACATTAATTTGATTCTAAAAATGCTAGAAGATAGATGTTTAGAAAATAGTAATTTGTTCGCTATTTATCGGTAACATCCCCAAATTATAAGACAAATATTTCTCTTTAAAACACAAAAAACCATCTCAAGTTTCATACTAAGTAAAAGATAGCCACCACATGATTTTAAATCTCAAAAGCAGTTATCAGAGTAATAAACTTATAGTTATAAAAATGCGGCATCTCCAATGGATGCGACACAATCACGTCGTGTCCTTCCATTTGCTATCAGAATTACCTGAAACATTTAAACTTAAACGATAAGCACAAAGCTTAATGAGTTCACCAAGATACCACATACATACCAGTAACAGGCCTAGCTCAATAGTTATGTTTCATTCAGGCGAGCCCATCCCAACACACATATATTCAGGCCCATCCCATTAAACATATAGACATGCTAGACCAACGGGCCCAGTCCACAAGCACATAAATGAACATACAAGAGTCACAAAGACAACAGGCATACCATAAGACCAATGTCCTATAATATAGTGAGAAAACTCACCTCGCAGATAAATCAGATAATGACCACAGCTTGCAGAAAAAATGTAAAGGCTGGTCTCACAAACTATCTAAAAATAAAATGAAAGGTAAAATCTCAGTCTATGAACTAAAACCTTAAATTTTGATCTAAGGTCAAAGTTACTCAAAAAGTCTAAATGTTGACAATTGGACAGACAGGCTCCCCACGCCCGACAAAGATGCCCTACACCCACTACAAGACAAAACAGTCTTGTTTCAGCTCAAAAATCAGACCAGTCCAGAAAAAATCTAAAAAATGTGTCGCGCTCACAAAAGATGCGCCCTATCCTATCATGTCCATCCTATATATTCTGACTACACCCATTAAGTCCAAACCTCTAATTTTCAAATACTGAACTTCATGCAAATACAAAGTCACACATAAGGAAATTGATGAGTGTCCCTCTAACATCTGAGCTCCTAATACCTCAAAACAACAGCCAAACACTAACCGCTAGAAGCATTGTTTCCACAAATAAACAAACCAAGTGCACACTTAGCCCCCTCCTAGGAGCCTGGATATACATAACTGACCAAAATTGGCAAGAATTTGATATCTTCCCTAATCTCCAATAATTTCTACTAAAGATCCTCAAACAACCTTAGTTTACGAATAACACTATAAAAAATCGATTGGGAGGAGCCAACCATTAAAATCCATAAATCCCATATACTGCTGACATGAGCAATCCCAAAAGGTATTATTCCTATCTTTAACATCTATATACTATTTGAAAGGTTGCCTTCCCGAAAACCTTTTCCCACTCCCTCCATTAACGATGGACTGAATGTACCCAAAAGAAGACAACATTCGTACTTCACTCAGAATTGCTCAACCGATGCCAGTCCTTGATAATTGATAATTGATCTCCTTTATGAGCATTCGTACTTCCCCCACTTAGGGTTCGAAGTACCACCGACTGTCATCCATAATAATTGGAGTCCCGAACCTGTCCAACCGATACATATCATCCTTGATTTCTAGAGTGCATAAAATGGAAAGGATACATCTTCCGATAATAACTAGCCCATCCCAAGGAAATTCTAAATCTCAGATGGAGACCTCGGAATGTCCCACTGATGCTTAAGTAATAAGTTTGACAAACCCAAAAAATGTCAGTATTATTCTTACCAACAACTACTAATCTTATCGAATAGCTTTCTTGAGAGTTCAAACCAAACCAATCATTACCATCATGTAGGAATATAAAAGATATCAAAACACCACTAAAACATACGAATGGAATCAATGGTTACTGTCACACCCCAGTCAGCGGCAGAAACATCGGGCGGTGAGATAACGTCATGGATCACAGTTATTTGCATACATAAAACAATACAACAATATAACAAAACGTGAATACTTTTATTACTACAAAATGGAAATTACATCATCCCTAGTCCACAGTTACATGAAATCTGAAAGTACTGAGCATGCCTTAATAGTAAGGCAGCTATGAAAATACAACAATGTGATAAGTATATTGTAATCCCAAGATTATTCCAAGTGTGTGACATCCAACTTCTTAATATCCTAAGAATACATGTATTTTGAAAGAGTGTCAACATAATGTTGGGTGAGTTCACAGGTTTGTAATGTTTGAATCATAACTACTTTTAAACCAGAAAGTATGTATTTACTGTATATAAGTGTTATCCTAACTTATATATGTATATATATATATATATATATATATATATATATATGTACTTTTTTACCAAAAAGTATGTACTTACTGTATATAAGTTCTTTCTCAACTTACATATATATATATATATATATATATATATATATATATATATATATATATATATATATATATATATATATATATATATATGTGTGTGTGTGTGTGTGTGTGTGTGTGTGTACTTTTAAACAAAAAAGTAATTTTTGCAATGTATATAAGTACTACTTAAACTTATATATTTGTATTTATAGTGTTCTCAACATTAAAACGAGTCCCTATAATCGAGATGTTGACTTGTTGTGTGCCCCTCCTGACGCTTCATCGGACCTTGTAAATGTGTTGACAGTTATCATCCAATGTGGCTCTTCCATTGTAAAACCCCAATCAATGTATCAATCGAAGTCACTACAATTGGTGCGGAATCCCAATCTAATGATTAACGCAAAACAATTATAATGAATTATGAACACAAAATCGAATTTCAATGCACACTATATTGATTAATAGTCTAGTACATAAGATCTATATGTTTCTCGGTTCTCTCTATCTCTCTAAACTCAAAATCAACTAATAGAATCACCAACCATGAACACGGATGAAACCAATACTATATATAGGTAGACCTAATTACAAAGGCCCAACCCAAAACCCAACCGAAAGCATCATTAAGCCCACCTAAATCACATTGTGATTTTGGTCCAAACACCACCGAATTCATGGTGTTTTCGGTCATAGACCGAGAACTCTAAAGCTATGTAAAGTAAAGTATAAACCATAAATCATGTCCTAACAATCTCCCCTTGGTTTATAGCTTTCTTTTCTTTTTAATCTTCTCTTTGTTCTCGGCTTTCAGCTTTTATCTTCGATTTATTCACAACTTCAAGATGAACATATAAATTTCTACATGAATGACTTCATCTTGAATAGTTGAACTTCTTTTAAAATTTGACTTTGAACGCACATTGGGTATAGAGGCTTCTTTTATAGGTTCTTGAAAATCAGCACTTTCAGCTTTGAAATACATCAGAGATAATAACAGAGAAACCGATTCTTCTGGATCACTTCAGCAAGTTCATAGATAACAGCAAATTGATTGAGGAGTCTTCAATGCAATTCATCACATAACTTCAAATATAGCTTCACATTGATTCTGGGGTTGAAAGGTTGTGTGTTGAAAAATAATCTTCACTTCTTGTTTCTTCAAATGTATATTCTTTATCGATCAAGGGTGCGTCTTGAGGAGGCTTCAATGCAATTCATCACATAAATACCCTTCTCACCACAGTTGTTCAATGACCCGAACCTGGCTCAGATGGAGACTACTCGTAGTAACTGTGTGAACACGGAGGAATACAGTGCGATTTGTTGAGTATCGGAGAACTACTCATGGCTATTTTGGATGTTAGCCCCTGCATATCCTCGATCAAAGATCTCAATACAGTTTTTCAAGTTAACAAGTTAACTTGGCCCTTGGCGAAACGTTCAATGGTTTCTGAATCTCAGCTGAGTGTACCATTCTAGTGCCAGTGAGAATTAATTAGGAATAACTCACAAAACCATCATCTGACAAAAATATCTGAGGACATATTTCCAAAGTTTAGCATGACTTGAGGTCAAGGCCCTTTGGCGGGACATTCAGCGGTAATCATGTCTTGCGAGGTGCATCGTCCTAGTGCCAATAACCATTAATTCCTTACCTGCAGAGAATGTATCCGAGAATACATTTGAGTCTCCGCAGTTTTGCATGACAAGAAGAATGTCAAGACGCTGGTCGGGATGTTCAACGATATCTATTTCCCGGTTGGGTGAATCTCCTTGGTGCCATGACAGTTCTTAGGTAAATATAACTGATAAGACCAATTTTGACAATTTGTACAGTTTCAAACTTTCAATTCCTTAAATACGAATGTACAAAAATAAAATACAAAATGTACAAAAAAAAAAACTCTTAGTCTTCAAAACGAATCATTTTAAGAAAACTCACAAGCACATCAAAAAACGAGCTTTTCCAAAAGGTTTTGTAAATAAATCGGCCACATTATTATCAGTGTGGATTTGTTCCAAATGAGCAAGTTTACGCTCAAAACAATCTCGTATAAAATGAACTTTAATATCTATGTGCTTGGTTTTAGAATACTGAACTCGATTTTTAACAATTTGAATAGCACCATCATTATCACAGAAGAATAGAAGAGTTAGAAAATTCAAACCGTAATTCAGCAATTGATGTAGTCCCCATTTGTGATCATTTCCTTTTTTCTTTGCCACAAAGGATACATGCTCTCCATTAAAATTCTGAATGTCATGCAGATGAGAGATGTATCCTATCATGTGTCTGGAATAGCCACTATCAACATACCGATGTTTGATGATATTCCTCCATAGTTGCTCCTGCACAGAGTGCGGGATTAATTGGTTTTGGGAACCCAGTCGATTTTGAAACTGGGTTGACCTTTGCGATCTACGCATGATACGCGTTACCAAGTCATATCATGTTTATCAAATAAAGAACATAAAGAAGTTACAGGACTTTTGGACGATTTTGAAATGTGACCTTTGGGAACCCATTTGTAATTAGGTTTAACCACTTTGTTGTTTAACCTAATGGGTTCTTCAACACTTGATTTTGAAAGAAGACCACCCTTTGATTCGGGTCTATATTTCAAGTATGAGCTGGAAGATGATCCTTGAGATGCCTTCGACCTCACCGATTTTTGTTTGGCAAAGTTATCTATCAAATCAATCTTCTTGTCTTGGAAAGTCTGGTTTTTTGGTCTTTTTAGCATTCCAATCACCATTTCTTGAATGTGACCTCGAAGGATTTCTTTTGGAAGATCTCCCCCTTGGCACGTTCTACCAACCTTGTTCATGGTAGGGAACATATGAACGATGTGTGCAATTTCTTGCAAAGTGACCGGGAGTCCCACAGTTAAAACAAGTTTCGCTTTTCAAATAAATAAGATTGTAACTAGGTCCTTGTCCAAATATAGTTTGTTTCAAAGAACTTCCACAAGCATAAGCACATGCACATTTATTAGATTGTTTAACAAATTTTTGTGGCTTGAATTTTCAAGAGTGGGATTATTATCATCACAAGTTTTTGAAGCATTTTCAGCATAACTAGAATTATTTTTGTTCTTCTCGAACCCATCTCGCACTGTTACTTTATCTGCAGTTCTGCACATGAAGTAGAAATATTAGTATCGTTCACATTAATACTCTCAGTTGGAGCGGATTGTTCAGTCTTGATTGAGGCAGTTACAGGGGGCTGGCCATATTGTTCAGGTGTCTCTATCTCTTTGGTTTTAAGGGGTGGAGTACAGTTATTATTGAAAGGAGGTGGAACACTATTATACCCTAGACCCTCACCCTGTTTATCTTTCCATTTTAATTGTTTTTATATCATTGACTCAACTATCTCACTTGACACATCGAATTTCTTAAAATTTAAATCAACATCTTTAAATTTAGCTTTTAATGCATCAAGTTCTGCAGTTAAGTTTGCAATTTTCTCTTTGGCAAAACGATAGTGAACACATTTGGTGCTATATTCTTCTTTAATCCTGCTTAAATCTTTAGTTTCTGCTTCTAGTTTTTCTTTAAGAGGTTTATTGACTTTCTTAATTTCATAAATTTCATTTTTAAGGTCAAAAACCTCTCTAACTAGTAATTCATTTTGTTCATGGTATTTATTTATTTTATCTTCACAGGATTGAGAGCATGAGGTTTTACTTACCTCTTTGGTACCTGGAGTTGTGATTGAACTGTTGTAAGAGTTCATTATTGACTAACAGAAAAAAATATGATTGTGCAATTTGATCTTGAACGAAAACCAAGAATAAATGCTCTCTGACCGAAAACACAAATAGCTAACACCCTGTTGACCGAGAACCTTAAAGTTCAACATTTGTCTAAAAAAAACCTGACCGAGAACGGGGTTTCTTGACCGAGAACCTTAGCCGAAATATCAATAACCGAGAAGCTGAACCAAAGATGCGGAGTCAAATATGTAGACCGAATATGTTGACTGAAGACTCAAAGGGTACTGAGAAGTGAAGCTGACTTAGCCAAGAGCACAGAGTCGTCGACGAGAACTCCGAGGCTGAGACCGAGAGCTCCAAAATTAAGTCTGAGGAGCTGGCCGAGAAAATGTGAAGTCAAATATGAAAACCCTAACCGAATTCGATCAGCTGGCCACAAGAAACTCCTAAACCTAACCGAGAACTTGAAGTTTGCCACCGAAAACGTCCGGATCTGACCAAAAACTCCCAAAAGCACCAGAAACACGAAATTGATAATTTATCAAAACCAATTTCGATCAAAGTTTCCAGTGTAGTGACGAACACGAAGAACTACAGCAATAATTTTTTTTCATCAAAAAGAACTCAAAAACACCAAGAAAAATTCCAAGAAACGTTTAATATCTTGCCAATTCAATTGATACCAACCCTTGCTCTGATACGAATTGTAAAACCCCAATCAGTGTATCAATCGAAGTCACTAGAATTGGTGCGGAGTCAAAATCTAATGATTAATGAAAAACAGTTATAATGAATTAAGAACACAATATCGAATCTTTAATGCACACTATATTGATTAATAGTCTAGTACATAATATCTCTATGTTTCTCGGTTCTCTCTATCTCTCTAAACTCGAAATCAACTAATAGAATCACCAGCCTTGAAAATGGCTGAAAACAATACTATATATACCTAGACCTAATTACAAAGGCCCAACCCAAAACCCAACCGAAAGCATCATTAAGCCCACCGAAATCACATTGTGATTTCGGTCCAAACACCACCGAATTCATGGTGTTTTCGGTCCTAGACCGAGAACTCTAAAGCTATGTAAAGTAAAGTATAAATCATAAATCATGTCCTAAAATCCATCAAGGTTATATCTAGAAACCACAAGTGTGGGTGTCAACACATAAAGATCTATACTTAACTCTCTCTCTCACTTAAGATTTAACGGTTATAGGCCAGGGGTCTGCTAAGTATTACATTTAGTGTGATGAAAATGTCTTATTTAAACCATTGAGTAAACACAACTAAAATTATGTAGGCCTTAACTTTAAATGCCAAAGTTACCAGGCAAAAGTTTGATAGTGTATAACTATTTTATATGTTTTATAGTAAGAGTTTTGGCAATGCATAAGTACTGCATAAGTTATGTAATCAGAGCTTCGACAATGCATAACTACTGTGTAGGTTATGTGAATAGAGTTTCGACATTGTAAATATCAGTTTATATAAACGTGAGTCTAAATACCGAGTAAATAACAGTTTAAGTTTATATAAACAACAATTAGCAGTTTAAGTTTACATAAACAATAAATAGCCGTTTTAAGCATGTATTCTTCAACGAAAACTATAAAAGGTTTTTAAATGGGGGAGTGCTTTAAAAAATGTATTTTTGTCGGAAAATCGGAACGCGTCTGAAAATCAGTCGGACAGAGTTGCGTTGGAGTTTGACTGGAAAGTGATCGAAACACTAGTCGTCAGTTTCTGGGATTTTTTGCCAGAAGTGGCTGCCAGTTACCAGAATCTAGTCGGAAACAGCCTGCCAGCATCAGAATTGCTTTTCAGACGTGTGATGCTAGTGTCAGAATTTGATGGTCGGAAAAGGGGAGGATTGTCGGAGCTGGTAGGTGGTCAGAAGAGGATGGAATCGGAGAAAAAGGGGGATGCCGAAGGTGGTGTGTTGCGGTGGTGGAAGGGGTGGTTCACGGTCGAAAAAGGAAAGGATATGGAGAGAGATCGAGAGAGAGTGAGAGGGATTATGGAAAGATGATAAAGATTCCCTCTTATCTATAGAACAAATATCAAAATGATGTATGTCGCTGAAAATGCATCGTGTGACGCGTTTAGGGACATGTGTCGTATGCCGTCACGATCCGAATTCTTGTGGAAAAGGTTGAAATTACACTAAATAGTATTCGAAATTACGCTCTGTAATATGTCAAAATATTCACGTGACGAGTAGCGTACCTATACGAATGAATGATGTGAAGTTGTGTTGAACGATATAATCATGTTCGATGCGGTCTGCTTAAACGCGCGAAAGTGTCCATTTCTCGTGAAAAACATAAATTAGTGAACTTTTCAAATATTAGACCATATTATGTTCTATAAAATATAAGAACGTTTCTCTGAGAGGAATCGTAGCTAGCCGAACTAATTGTCTGAAGGTTCATTAATGGTAGAAATCCTTCGGGCTACCCTTTGATCTTATCCACAGCAGTGTCGGGGTTTTTCGAGCGAAATGATTTTGAGTTATAGTCAAATACTACATTGAATTATATTTAATGGAAAATTGTTTGGGATTGAAAATTCCTAGTTTAACATGTCATTATAGAATGATATTGCTAATAACATATGATCCTATAGGGGCACAACTTATAGCAAATTACCATCAATTGATTATATATTAGTATAATTTGATTATTAATAAATATATCAACACTTCTATTTGATTGGGAAAACATTATTTTTTAAAAAATAATATTTACCAACATATTGGAAATTATTGTTTCTAGGAAATAATAATATAAGAGAACAAAAAACTAGCTTAATATCATATGACATGAACATTAATGTTGTTTACAACATTTCGGTCACTTGGAGTCACCATCAAGTTGCCATGCAACTAACTAGTTATGCATAAAGTAATTGCTTTTTGGAAGTGGTCTCCTTGGTATCAAGAATCGTGGGTTCATTCATCATGAAGGAGACATGCTTTTTATTAGTTTATTACCTATTGCATGCTTGTAAGAAAAAGCCATACTTTCACTTTTTTCTCTTACCTTTTGACCATGCTTTTGAACATAATAAAGAGGCAAGAGACAAGAGTTTGTGTTAGTTTTATTTCACTTTTTCACTCTCTTAAGGGCTGACAAAAATGTCAAGTTTTTGGCACTCTTCCTCTCTTCTTCTTCTTCTTCTTCTTTCATTTGATGTTTAGAATAAGTGCTTAAAGTGTTGCTTCTCTTTAGACATATTTTGGAATATGTATTAAAGCTTAAGAACAACATTTTAACAAGTGTTTACTAGCTTATTTTGGTGGCGCAAAGCTTGCTTGGTAGATACATTATAGAGAGCTTAATTTAGAGCTTAAAGTCATCTTCATCAACTTCCTTATTGCCAAAAGGTACCAAAGTCTTCAAAGGTTTTATCACTTTCTTCTTCTTCTTCAGTTTTGTTTAATCTTTCTAAGTTCTTGAAAAATGATCATTGGTGGGTATAAAACTAGTTTTGTTTTGTTCAAAATCAAAATCTTCCGTTGCTAATTACGTCTAATTTAGTGTTTATAATTAGAATATTTTTAATAAAAACCCAACAGTTTTTACGTTTACGGGCCGCAGACTGTTATTTGATTGTTCAATTTCTTTGAAAGCTCATAACTTTTCCATACGAACTCCGTTTTCGATGTTCTTTATATTCATGGTTTCATAATTTCATGTACTTTTTGTTTAGTGTATCATCTATACATAAACATACCTAATACATATATCTATTTTAATCATATGTATCAAATCATTACTTATGTATAATGAAAATTTTTTACTCGTCAACGATCTACACCCATCGAAAATTTAAATGATATTTCGTATAGATTGTAGGATATAAAACTTTATTTGCATTAAAATGAGTGGATTGTGTTACATTAGGTCTATTACATTGTGTGTTCATAACAATTGTTATCAACAAACGTTCACCTAATTTTCACGATTGTCACATTCTCCCCCATTAAAAGAATCGTGTCACGGAATTTAGCTTGCACTACTTGTAGTTTGGGCATTATTAAATATTTAGGGGAATTTTCTTTTCATTTGATCATCGTATTCCCATGTAAACGTCGATCCTTGTCTAGAGTTCTATTGAACCTTTACTAAGGGAATTCGACTTTGCTTTAACCTTTTGTGATCCCGGTCCATGATTTACACCGTTTCTTCTACGAAGTGGAGTTTAGAGTTAATTTCGATATCGTCGAGAGGGATAACATGGGTTTCATCAGAAAAACATTTCTTGAGTTTTATATGTGAAAAGTATCATGTACATTGTTGAGCTCTTGAGGCAACCTGATTTGAGAGGCCACAAAACCAATTATCGCAAGAATTTCGAAAGGTCCTATGTATATTGGGTTTAGCTCGCCTCAATTTCTAAATCTTATTACACATTTCCAAGGAGAGACTTTCAACATAACAAGGTCTCAGCCTTCGAAATCTAAAGGCTTACACCTCATTTCAACATAGGTCTTCTGACGATCATGTGCAGTCTTTAATTGTTCTTTCATTTAAATGATATTTTCAGTTGTCTCATGTATGATCTCGGGGTTAGTAACCAGTGTATCCCCTCAAGCTTCTTATCTAGCTATATATCACCTACTTTTACCCAACATATTGGCGATTAATAATTGTGTCTGTAAAGAGATTCGAACGGTGCAACTTTAATGCTAGTGTAATAACTGTTAACTTAGGAAAACTCAACCAACGGTAGGTGAGTATCCCATTCATTTCTGAAGTATATCACACAAGCGCATATCATATCTTAGAAGGTCTGAATGGTCCTTTTGCTTTGACCATTTGTTTACAGATTGTAAGTCATATTCATGTTAAAGCGTGTTCCTAAGGATTTCTACAATGATTTCCAAAGTCGCAAGAGAAATCTACTATCTCTATTAGAGATGATAGATATCAGTACCGCGTGAAATTTGAAGATTTCCTTGAGATAGGCTATGGTTAGCTTCTCTATCTTGTATGTTTCTTTGATTAGTAGGAAGTAGGAAGACTTAGTCAATCTGTCAATACTACCCAAATTGTGTCGTATCCACTAGATGTCTTGGGAAGTTTCATTTTGAAGTCCATTGAAATTTGTTCACACTTCCACTTGGGTATTTCTGGTTGTTGTAATAATTCTAAGGGCTTATGATATTTTGCTTTGACTTTATAACAAGCCAAGCATTTTTATCTCAGCTTTCATGTTTGGCCTCCAATACAGTTTCTTCAGATCCAGATACATCTTGTCAGAGCCAGGATGGACATAATACTTTGATCTATGAGCTTCATCCATGACTAAGATTCTAAAGTCATCGAACGTTGGTGTCGAAATTCGGTTAATGAAGTATTGTGTTCTATCATCCCTAAGCTCGAACTATTTATACATTCCCTTTAAATATTTGTTTGCGATGTTTTCTACCTTTAGAGCCTCAAGTTGAGCATCTCAGATCTGAGCGGTAAGGTTTGATCGAATGGTCATTGTTAACACTTGTACTCGATGGTGGTTTGTGCGTTCCTTTCTGCTCAAGGAATATAACAAATTTCACATTCATAGTTATTTAGTAACTCAACCCATCCTCGTGTCTCATATTGAATTATTTTTTATTGAAGATCTGTTGGATACTCTTGTGGTCTATAAATATGGTACACTTCATACCGCAGAGGTAGTGTCTCCAAATCTTGAAGGCGAAAAGTACAACTCCCAGCTTGAGTCCATAGGTAGTGTAGTGGTTATCATTTTCACACCCCCGAACCGGGACGACGGAAATGTCCGAGGGCGGGTGACTTCATCTTGTAATATCATAACAATTGAATATAATTAAAATATAACAACCATCATCATCATACATTAACGATATCAACATGCATTGGTTACATCTTTATGTTTGTTTACGAAAGTACATACAAAATAACATAATGTATGATAATTCAAAAATACAACAATTATCCAAATTCCTTAGCTGCCAACCTGCTTATTGAGTCCATGAGAATACAAATCGTTTTGAAAAGCGTCAACATAGAATGTTGGTGAGTTCATAAGCATGTTTGTAAGAAAACTTTGTAATACTTTGTAACTTCGAGAAAATCCAATATTTTCTTGTAAAAATAGTTTGTGAGTCTCGTTTCAAATCATGTATAATTGCATGTGTATTCTTTGTTTACTTTGTTTGAAATCATATAGAGAGTGTTCCCAGAAAATCCTATATTTTATGTTATACGAAAAATTGTGGTCTTAAAACCCTAGACCCGAGTAGTGAAATTCATTGCAAAATAGAGGACACGTAGTTTTGTACTTTATAAAATGAGTAGAGTGAATGGTTTGCGTAAATTATAAAATAATATTTTTATTCTCTATGTGAGTCGTTACAACCATACTAATGTGACTAAAGCGCCCGTCTTGACGTTCTTCAGGCGACGGTTTCTAAGGATAATCGTCATCCTAGACTGGCCTGTCTAGCTGTAGCGAGCAGCTCTGGTGTGGGGGTGTCAACCCCGTATAGATCTATACACAATATCCCGCTCTCCCTCCAGGAGGCTCTGATTATAACTACAAGACTTACGATGTTCGCTAGGTAGGTACGAGTGAATGAGTGTCTCACAAGAGCCTTAACATAATTTGCACGAATATTGAATTCCATTATTTAACGTTATAAATAATGTTACTAGTGTATATTTTTTACTACAAATTATAAGTGTCAAAAATAGCCATTTTTACCATAAGTGTCAAAAATAGCCCATTTTACCATTGTTGTCATAAATAGCCCAATTTTTACAAAAATTGTCAATAAAAGCCCAATCTTACTAAAATTGTCAATAAAGGCCCAATTTTACTTAAATTGTCAATAAAGGCCCAATTTTACTAAAACTGTCAATAAAGGCCCAATTTTACTAAAATTGTCGCATAAAGCCCATTTTCACACAAATTGTCATAAAAGGCCCATTTTTACTAAAATTGTCAATAAAAGGCCCATTTTTAATAAAATGTTTACAAATGGCCCATTTTTACCATAAGGAAAACTTGTATCCCACCACCCCCCACAAAGAAGGAAAACTCGTAAACAAGGGGTATGAAGCTCACCTTGGGGCTTTTTCGGTTTTGAAGAGGAAGATGGACGAGGTTTTCGGCCTAGATTGCTTCCTTGAGGAGATTTTCTAAGTTAAGGTGGTTCTAAGCGCATAAACATGAAAATTGGGTGGTATGAGGAAGGATTTTTAGTGTAAACTTGGAATAAAACAATAGAATTTACCAAGAACTTACCAAGTTTGCAAGCTTGAAGAAACCTTCTTTGAAACCACACACACACACACTCCACAAATTTTATAGAAGAAAAGATGAGAGAGTTCTTTGAGGGTTGAGAGGAAAATGAGATAAATGTGTAAGTCTGAAATGAAAAGTGGAGAGGGGATAAGGGGAGGGGGTCGGCCAATGAGGGGGGAGGGGAAGAGGGAGGGTAGAAGAGTTTGACTTCTAGCCATGTTGATGTGAAAGTCTTAGTTGTTTGTTGGACAATAGACATAGATACAGGGAGTGAAATTTTGAGGTGGCATCATTGTATAAACTCTTGTGTTTTACGTTTGTTTTTTGTTTTTTTTTTAAATCCGATCGGCCAAGGGAGAAAGGAGAAAAAGGATTTTTGGGCTTGAAGGGCAACCGAGAACACATTGGGCCCAATAAGAATTTTCAACCCATTAAGGCCCATATATGGTTTTTTGGCCCAAAGAGATTAAATGGAAGTGTTTTCGGCCTACTAGGAGGCCCAATATTGATTTTTGATCCGATGAGCCCAAAAAAAATGAATATCAACCCAACAATGGCCCAAATGTGGGTTCTCGGCCCATATAAAGGTCAACTAGGGCTTTGGCCCAAAAAGGGGCCCAATAGAGATTTTCATCCTTGGAAGGCCCATTAGAGAGTTTTCTGGCCCAAAATAATACCTAATAGAGGTACTTGGCCCATTAGCATCTAAGAATAAATTCTTGCAGCCCAATAAGGCCCAATAAGGGTTTTAAGGTCCAAAAGATCAATTGGAAGGGTTGATGGCCCATTAGGGCCCAATAAGAAGGTCTTGGTCCAGTAAGAGGTTTGGACCGAGAAAACTTGGGTTAACCACCAAAGTTGAGTGGACTTAGCTCATTGGGTTAAGTTTTTAGGCTACACAAGGAGGTTTCGACTTGAATCATAATTTTTGGATGTATAAACTGATATAGCGTTGAAGTTTGATTTATACCAAATGTAGGGTTACAAGATTACATAAAGAAATTATCATGCACGAGATAGAAATCTTAACCCTAATCTGCTAGTTGCGACATCATCCCCCCGTTAGAGGGAATTTCGTCCCGAAATTCTTTCGAAAGCAATCCTTACGAACTAGAGAAGAGATGGGGGTATTTTTGCCTCATTTGATCCTCACGCTTCCATGTGAATTCGGACCTAATTCAGGTCCGCGTTTGGCACTCCATCAAACCTTCACAATAGGAATGCGGCTTTGTTTCGTACATTTCACTTCCCTATCCATGATTTCGACCGGTTCCTCAACGAACGGGAGGTTTTCATTCACCTCAATCTCGTCAAGTGGAACAATGAGGTTTCGTCCGATAGGCATTTCTTCAGGTTTGACACGTGAAAGACAGGGCGTACATTGCTAAGCTCTGGGGGTAGCTGTAGCTTGTAGGCTACCGGACCAATCCTGGCAAGGATCTTGAATGGTCCGATGTATCGTGGATTTAACTTTCCCCGCTTTCCGAACCGTATCTTCCGTTTCCAGGGAGAGACTTTTAGCGGCACGTGATCTCCTACTTGAAATTCTAGAGGCTTTCTCCTTTGTTCTGCGTAGCTCTTCTGTCGGTCATGAGATGCCTAGAGCCTTGCTTTGATCTAGACGATTTTCTCAGTTGTTTCCCGGATGATCTCGGTCCTGTGAGAGTGCTATTTGGTACCTGCCCTCTCGCCAATTGCGTTTCTCCTACCTCTGCCCGACAAAGAGGTGATCTGCATTTCCGTCCGGATAAGGCCTCGAAGGGAGCGACCTTAGTACTCGTGTGGCAGCTGTTGTTGTATGAGAATTCGATTAGTGGCAAGTGGGTATCCCATTCCTTGCCGAAATCTATCAGACAAGTTAGGAGCATATCTTCTAGCGTTTGAATGGTTCGCTCACTTTGGCCGTCCGTCTGGGGGTGGTAGGAAGTGCTCATATCCAGCTGAGTTCCCAATGCTTTCCGGAGCGACTGCCAAAATTGTGAGGTTAACCTACTATCACGGTCAGAGATAATAGATATCAGTACTCCATGTAGTCTCAGCACCTCCTTTTATGTAGATTCGTGTTAGTCTTTCCATTTTATAGGTTTCCTTTATTGGTAGGAAATGGGCGGATTTAGTCAACCGATCGACAATCACCTAGATGGCATCCAGTCCGTCTGCCGACCTAGGCAATTTGGTTATAAAATCCATTGTTATTCACTCCCATTTCCACTCGGATATTACTGGCTGTTGTAATAATCCCGAGGGCTTCTGATATTCTTCCTTGACCTTTGCGCAAGTCAGGAACTTGCTCACGTAGGTAGCAATCTCAGCTTTTGTATTCGGTCACCAATAATGTTGTTTGATATCCAGGTACATTTTTTGGAACCTGGGTGGATGGAGCATCGTGTCTTGTGTTCTTCGTTTATGACTACGTCTCTGAACACTCCGAATCTTGGGATCTAGATCCGGTCGATGAGATAGTACGCTCCGTCCTCTCTAATTGTGAGATTCTTGTCCATTCCCTGAAAGGCTTCGTTTGCGATGTTCTCTGTCTTCAAGGCTTCCAGTTGAGCCTCCTAGATTTGTGAAGACAAGTAGTAATGGATGGTCATCGTTAGTGTTCTTACCCGGCGGCCTGAGTATTCTTTTCGGCTTAAGGCGTCGGCCACCACATTGGCCTTGCCCGGATGATACCTGATCTCGCACAAATAGTCATTTAGCAGATCGTCCCATCGCCATTGTCTCATGTTTAGTTCTTTCTGGTTCAAGATATGTCGGAGGCTTTTGTGATCTTTGAAGATGGTCTACTTTTTCCCGTAACGGTAGTGCCTCCAAATTTTTAGAGCGAAGACCACAACTCCAAGCTCGAGATCATGAGTGGTATAGTTCACTTCATGGGTCTTTAGTTGTCTGGATGCGTAAGCTATCACTTTCCCGTGCTGCATAAGTACACAACCTAGCCCTTGATTAGAAGCGTCGCAATACACTACGAAATCTTCCGTTCCCTTTGGCAGAGACAATACCAGAGCACTACAAAGGGCTTGTTTCGGGGTTTGAAAAGCAGGTTCTTGTTTTGCATCCCAGTTGAAGGGTACGCCTTTCTGTGTTAGAGCAGTGAGTGGCTTAGCGATCTTAGAGAAATTCTGGATAAACCTTCTGTAATAACCAGCAAGGCCCAAGATTTGCCTAATCTCCGTTGGTGTTCCTAGGGTTGCCCAGCCCTCAATAGCTTTGACCTTGGAAGGGTCCACATGTATCCCTTCTTCACTGACTACGTGTCCCAAGAAATCCACCCTGCGAATCCAGAACTCGCATTTGGAGAATTTTGCGTATAGCTTCTCCGCCCATAAAGTTTCCAAGACCTGTCGTAGATGCTCGTCGTGCTCTTCCTTACTTCGAGAATAGACGAGTATATCATCGATGAAGACAATTACAAAGTTATCGAGGAATGATCGGCAGACTCGGTTCATTAGGTCCATAAATTTTGCAGGTGCATTCGTTAGACCGAAGGGCATTACCACGAATTTGAAATGTCCGTAGCGAGTTCGGAACACAATCTTGGGTACATCTTCTTCTCGGACCCGTAGTTGGTGGTATCTGGATCGTAGATCTATCTTGGAAAAGTAACTAGCTCCTTGCAGCTGGTCAAATAGATCATCAATCTGAGGGATGGAGTATCGGTTCTTGATGGTGAGCTTGTTTAACTCCCGATAATCAATGCACACTCGGAAAGATCCATCCTTCTTTTTGAAAAACAAGACCGG
Organism: Lactuca virosa; assembly: GCF_052849685.1. NCBI lineage: Eukaryota > Viridiplantae > Streptophyta > Magnoliopsida > Asterales > Asteraceae > Lactuca > Lactuca virosa. Next base: position 79,053,106 of record NC_136431.1, read on the forward strand.
AGCTCCTCAAGGAGAGAAGCTCGGTCTTATGAATCCTTTGTCTAACAGTTCGCTCAATTGGCTAGATAGCTCTTGCATTTCTGCAGGGGCTAATCTATACGCCGATTTAGCAATTAGCGTGGCTCCGGGTACTAGATCAATTCGAAATTCGATCTGTCGTTCCAGGGGTATTCCTGGGAGGTCTTTCGGAAATACGTCCGGAAAGTCGCGCACCTGTGGAATGTCCTTGATGTTCTTTTCCTCTTTCTGTTTGTCCACTACGTGGGCTAGAAAGGCGTGATTATTTTTATGCAAACACTTTTGTCCCTTGACGCACGAGATAAGTCGGAGGTTTGTACCGGGTTTATCGCCGTAGATAATCAGTGTTTCGTTGGTGGGTAGGTGAAGGCGAGCGGCCTTCTCGTGGCATATAATATCGGGATGGTGGGGGATTAACCAATCCATACCGATAATCACATCAAAACTTCTAATATTAACTGGAATCAAGTTGATTTGAAACGAGTGATTATTTAGTGTTAATGTGCACCCTATGAAAATGTCTTTTGTTGTTTCAGTTTTCCCATTAGCCATTTCCACCGTGAAGGCTTCGCTTAGCTTTTGGGGGTTTTGATTTAGTAGGTGTTTGAGTTTATGTCTCACGAAACTCCGTTTTGCACCACTATCAAATAAAATGCATGCATAAGTGTTGTTGAGGGGAAACGTACCCATGAATACAGTCGGGTCCTGCACCGCATGTCCCTGTCCCATTGTTAGGACCCTGCCTGATCCCCCTGCACCTTTATTGTTGGCTTTGGGACAGTTTCTCTTGAAATGGCCAGTCTGCCCACATCCGTAGCATGCTCGACTGGCCCTAACATTGTTGGGTTGGGGTTGTTTTGCTGTGGCTGAGATCTGCAATATCGGGCGGTGTTCCCTTTACGATTGCAGTTGGTGCACTGTAAATCTCGGCATGCGCCACTGTGGTAAATATTGCATTTATCACACTTGAGTAGAGAGTCGGCGTAAGGCCTTGCAGGTGTTTTTGTGGTAAATATTGCATTTATCACACTTTGAGGTCTTCCCATGACATGGCATTGGCCATCGGGAGAGTTAGGGCCTTGATGTGGTCGTTCCACCACGAAAGCGCCCTGTCAGCAATGGTACAGGCTGCAAACTTCACCTAGCTCTCTTCGGGACAACCGCAGATTTCGAAAACCAATTCAATTTTTTCCAACCACCGAGTGAGAGCTATTACGACCCCACTCCCATTGAAGGTCTTCGGTTTCACATTAGTGAAGTCTTTATAAGTGCAAGTTTTCTGGTGTTCGGGGTTAGTCATATGGTTGGAACTTCCCGTTCCTTGACCTTTGCCTCCTCCGTTGTTGCCCTGGTTGACGTGTGCTAAAGCTGCTGTAACCGCAGCTGAGACTGCTACCTGGAAAGCATCAGAGTTCATCTCCGGTGGAGGAGGCGGTGGTGGTGGTGTTGTAGTGTTCTTGCGAATATATCTCCTCGGCATTTCCTGCTATGAGACAGGAATGTCGATGAGTTTATGGAACGATTACGGTGGTTCGGTTGTACTCATAATTGAAACAATATTACACCAAGTAAAAATGAAAAGAGAAAACATAGCATATCACAACATCACAAATAAAACACAGAACCATTTCATTAATGTTAAATTTCAGTACATAAATGCATGAAATTTGACCTTTAACAGGTTTACAGTACATAGAGAATGAAAATCTGCCAGCATAACGACTCTACGAGTAGTGTAATCACTTAATCGTAGGGTCAGTCCTACCTATATAAAGTTAAAGAGAAAATAGGGTCCCATCAAAAGCAGTGGTGAGTAGAATGGGTCCTACTCACGCCGGGAGGTATCTGGTGGTGCCGACGACGAAGTAGAAGCGCCCTGGAGTCTAGTTAGCTGGCGCTCGGTGACCCTCATCGTCGCCTCTAGAGCGGCCTGTCGCTCCTGGTAGTCCCGCACTATGTCTTGGGTATGCCTCTCCGCGCGCTAAACCACGGCTCTCATCGCGTCCATCTGATTGGCGGTCGCCTGGGCCTGATCACCGATATCCCTGGTCCGCCTGACCATCACCGGAAGAGCTCGGTCCGCTGACCCCCCATGTCTAAGGTCGTAAAATCTCTGCTCCAAGCCAAACGGTGGGCGCATACGCTGGTGCCTGCTCCACCTCCATATGTCGTGGGCCCATGGGGGCATAGGGCCATTGGAGCCTATCCGATGTGCGGGCACCTTAGCCATATAGGGTGGGTCAATGACTTCGGACTCCGCGTCCGAGTCATCCTCCTCCTCCTCCTCGTCATCCTCATTGACTTCCGCGTCAACTTCTTCCTCTTCCGGGTCTTCCATGGGCTCTTCCTCTGGTTCCTCCTCTGGTTCTACCGCGAGCCATCCCCCGTTCCCGTGGTTTGGGGGAAAAGGATCACCTGGCTGGTGAAAGTCTGCCATAGTGTTTGTACGAGAATATGAGTACAAGAGGAGATATAAGAAGATATAATAAAGACTCCACATAATGTCAAAATACTCATATAGTATTTTAATTGTTTGGGTTTGACTCCTTAAAACCTTTGGGTATTAGGTTAGTAAGTTTTAGATTCGCTGTCCACCCCGATCACTCCCAAACACATGTTGGTCATATTTTGAATAAATATAGTTGATCAGGCTATATTTATCCCCAATACGATTACATAACTGTCTGGGTTTAACCGCGATGTCCAACTCTTCTAAAGATTTTTAATTATTTTCTTATTCTTGTTCAGAGTGTTTTAGTTCCATTGTATTTATAGTTGCATATCTTGTATGGTTAGATGTGATAGTTCACTATAAACAATGCTCAGATACCAATCTGTCACACCCCTGAACCGGGACGGCGGAAACGTCTGGGGGCGGGTGACTTCATCTTGTAATATCTTAACAATTGAATATAATTGAAACATAGCAACCATCATCATCATACATTAATGATATCAACATGCATTGGTTACATCTTTGTGTTTGTTTACGAAAGTACATCCAAAATAACATAATGTATGATAATTCAAAAATACAACAATTATCCAAATTCCTTAGCTCCCAACCTGCTTATTGAGTCCTTGAGAATACAAGTCGTTTTGAAAAGCGTCAACATAGAATGTTGGTGAGTTCATAAGCATGTTTGTAAGAAAACTTTGTAATAGTTTGTAACTTCCAGAAAATCCAATATATTCTTGTAAAAATAGTTTGTGAGTCTCGTTTCAAATCATCTATAATTGCATGTGTATTCTTTGTTTACTTTGTTTGAAATCATATAGAGAGTGTTCCCAGAAAATCCTATATTTTCTGTTATACAAAAAATTGTGGTCTTAAAACCCTAGACCCGAGTAGTGAAATTCGTTGCAAAATAGAGGACATGTAGTTTTGTACTTTATAAAATGAGTAGAGTGAATGGTTTGCTTAAATTATAAAATAATATTGTTATTCTCTATGTGAGTTGTTAAAACCATACTAATGTGACTAAAGCGCCCGTCTTGACGTTCTTCAGGCGTCGGTTTCTAAAGATAATTGTCATCCTATACTGACTTGTCTAGCTGTAGCGAGCAGCTTAGGTGTGGGGTGTCAACCCCGTATAGATCTATACACAATATCCCGCTCTCCCTCCAGGAGACTCTGGTTATAACTACAGGACTTACGATGTACGTTAGGCAGGTACGAGTGAAGGAGTGTCTCACAAAAGCCTTAACGAAATTTACGCGAATATTGAATTCCATTATTTAACGTTATAAATAATGTTACTAGTGTATATTTTTTACTACAAATTATAAGTGCCAAAAATAGCCATTTTTACCATAAGTGTCAAAAATAGCCCATTTTACCATTGTTGTCATAAATAACCCAATTTTTACCAAAATTGTCAATAAATGCCCAATCTTACTAAAATTGTCAATAAAGGTCCAATTTTACTAAAATTGTCAATAAAGGCCCAATTTTACTAAAATTGTCGCATGAGACCCATTTTTACACAAATTGTCATAAAATGCCCATTTTTACTAAAATTGTCAATAAAAGGCCAATTTTTACTAAAATGTTTAGAAATGGCCCATTTTTACCATAATGTTCATATTTGATTATTTTCCAAGTTTTCATAACCAAACTTTGTTTAAACATATTCTTGGACTAATCCTTGTGATTTTTAACATGCATCAAGGGAAAACATTATTCCTCTAGAAAGTAGTTTTCATTTTTTCACAACATATCAAGTTAACTAGTTTCCAATAACTTGAGATTCAACAAAAATCTCGAGTTCATGGACTTTTAGCATGATTTCACAATATTTCAACATACATAACATATAAAACATACACATGCAAGCCAGTATACAAAGGTTTTACACAAGACCTTGACTTGTATCCCCCCCCCCAAAGAAGGAAAACTCGTAAACAAGGGGTATGAAGCTCACCTTGGGGCTTTTTCGGTTTTGAAGAGGAAGATGGAGGAGGTTTTCGGCCTAGATTGCTTCCTTGAGGAGATTTTCGAAGTTAAGGTGGTTCTAAGAGCGTAAACACGAAAATGGAGTGGTATGAGGAAGGATTTTTAGTGTAAACTTGAATAAAACAATAGAATTTACGAAGAACATACCAAGTTTGCAAGCTTGAAGAAATCTTCTTTGAAACTACACACACACACTCCACGAATTTTAGAGAAGAAAAGATGAGAGATTTCTTTGAGGGTTGAGAGGAAAATGAGATAAGTGTGTAAGTTTGAAATGAAAAGTGGAGAGGGGAGAAGGGGAGGGGGTCGGTCGATGAGGGGGGGGGGAAGAGGGAGGGTTGTAGAGTTTGACTTCTAGCCATGTTGATGTAAAAGTCTTAGTTGTTTGTTGAACAAGAGACATAGATAGATGGAGTATAATTTTGAGGTGGCATCATTGTATAAACTCTTGTGTTTTTCTTTTTCTTTTTTTTTATAAAATCCAATCGGCCCAAGGGAGAAAGGAGAAAAATGATTTTGGGCTTGAAGCGCAACAGAGAACACATTGGGTCCAATAAGAATTTTCAACCCATTAAGGCCCATATTTGGTTTTTCGGCCCAAAGAGATTAAATGGAAGTGTTTTCGGCCCACTAGGAGGCCCAATATTGATTCTTGATCCGATGAGCCCAAAAAAATGATTTTCAGCCCAACAATGGCCCAAATGTGGGTTCTCGGCCCATATAAAGGTCAACTAGGGCTTTTGGCCTAAAAGGGGCCCGATAGCGATTTTCAGCCTTGGAAGGCCCATTAGAGAGTTTTTTGGCCCAAAATAATACCTAATAGAGGTACTTGGCCCATTAGCGTTTAAAAATAAATTCTTGCAGCCCAATAAGGGTTTTAAGGTCCAAAAGATCAATTGGAAGGGCTGCCGGCCCATTAGGGCCCAATAAGAAGGTCTTGGTCCATTAAGAGGTTTGGACCGAGAAAACTTGGGTTAAGGCCCAAATTTGGGTGGACTTAGCTCATTGGGTTAATTTTTTGGGCTACACAAGGAGGTTTCGACTTGAATCACAATTTTTGGATGTATAAACTGATGTAGCATTGAAGTTTGATTTATACCAAATGTAGGGTTACAAGATTACACAAAGAAATTATCGTGCACGAGATAGAAATCTTAACCCTAATTTTCTAGTTGCGACAATCATGCACCTTAAGTTGTCGAGAAGAATGAGCAATAACCTTGTCTCGTTGCATTAACACACATCCCAATCCTTAATGTGACGTGTCGCGGTATACGACGAATTCCTTTGTTCGCTCGGGAGAGATAGGATTAGTGCACTATACAACATTTGTTTAAAATTATGAAACATAGACTCTTGCTTTTATTCCCATTCAAACTTCTGGTCTAAGAAGTTCTATCTTGGAGAAGTTCTATATGAATCTCTGATAATAGCATGCAAGGCCTAAGAATTGGCGCACTTCTTTCGGCGTATTTGGTGCTTCCCAGTTATTGATTGCTTCTATATATGAAGGATCAACGTGAATCCCTTTGTTGCTGACCACATGGCCTAGAAAGTGTACGTCATTAATCCAAAATTCACATTTAGAAAATTTGGGATACAAATTTTCTTTTCGCAACAGTTTCAGGATTAGCTGTAGGTGTTGACCGTGTTCTTCCTTAGTTTGTGATTATATCAATATGTCATTGATGAATACAATAAAAAATTCTCCAAGTATGGTTTGTATACACGGTTCATGAGATTCATGAAAACTGCTGGTGCATTGGTCAATCCGAAAGGCATAACTAGAAACTCGTAGCAACCATAGCAAGTTTTGAATGTCGTCTTCAAAATATCTTCTTCCTGGACCTGATGTTGATGGTACCCTGAACTTAGGCCGATCTTTGAGTAGTAGTTGGATACTTGTAGTTGATCGAATAGATCACCAATTCTCGGGAGTGGTTATCGGTGCTTGATAGTCAGCTTGTTTAGCTCTTGATAAGCGATACACATTCAAAAGGATCCATTCTTTTTCTTGAAAAAAAATAATCGGTGCTCCCCAAGGTGATATGTTGGGTATGATAAAGATTTTTTTCAAGAAGTTCTTGTAGTTGGTTGTACAGTTCTTGCATTTCGGACGGTACCAACTGGTAACGAGACTTCGCCATTGGTTTTTCTCTTGGGATCAAGTCGTTTTGAAACTCGACTTTCCTGACTTGAGGTAATCCTGGTAAATTTTCTGGAAATATGTCAGGATGGTTTCACACTTATGGTATGTCTTTGATCTCTTTTTATTTTCTCTTTTTATCTACAACATGTGCTAGGAAAGCATAATATTGTTGGGTTAGGTGTCTAAGCTCATAACTATAATTGGTATATACTTGAATTGATAGTAGTACAGTCCTTTTGGGTTTCCCTCAAAACTAGCAACTGAACAGATGATTTTGGAGAATGAGCTTGATTTATTATTTGATAATAAATTGAAATAAATAATTTTTTAATATATTATGAGAATAATATATTAATTAGAAATAGTAATATTTAATCAGAAATTAATTAGAATCAATTTCAGGATTAAAAGAATTAATTAAAAGTGCAGGGACTTAATTGTAATTGTTCAATAGTTGAGCGAAAGGCAATCTAGAATCATCCATATGGTGGGACGATTTCTTGGAGCCTAAGGGTTATAGAATAATCCCTAATTTATAATCAAGAAGGAAGATAATTACCCGGTTTAAGATAATCTTGGATTTGGGCTTATCTAGAGTTTCCTGACTGCACTATAAATAGGGCATAACCCTATGATTTTCGGCCAACCTTTTCTTTACAAGACCTGGCCGAAAATTCCATCCTCTCTCCTCTTTCTCAATCATCTTCCATAACTAGTGTTGGGTGTGAACCATTAGAGGCGTGCCATTTGTGACGATTGCTCTCAAGGCTTCAACAACACAAGGATTTCGATTGCTATTACTTTATAGTGATCAAGGTATGATTATTATTACCCTAAGTTGTGAATTTTGAAATATATAGTAGCATGCTACGATTTTTTATTTGTTGTTCAACTTGTATGTTCAATTAGAGAAAACGTAGATCATATTATTTAGGGTTGCATGCACACATATGATTGTGTGTTATGCTCATAACCCATCAGTGACATCAGAGCGTAGGTTTAGTTTTCTATTGAATTGAAACAATGGTGAACTTGAACAAGGAGGAGAAAACAGAATCGTAATTCGGTTCATTCAACACGCCGTGGTGTTCTTCCAACACGACGTGTTGGCCTGCAAAATCGACTCAACACGACGTGGTGATCGTCTAACACGGCGTGTTTAGCTGTCAGATCCGAAATTTTGTGCCTTATCTGCCTAATCTGCTTTTATATTAAAAATTACTTGCTATATTTATCCTCCAAATCTAATTTTGGTGTATCTATGATGATAAATTAAAAGCCTAGAAGTTAGAAGATAAATACTTGACTTCATTAATTGTTTTTTTTTATTAATATGATTATTTTAAGTGTATTAATAAATCCAGATATTAATTGAATTAAATAATAAATTTCAAATAATAATTTGTATTTTAAAAAAAGTTTAAAATACATCGTTATGGATCTTATTATTAATTTAATTAAGTAATTAATTAAAGGACAATTAATAAATCCATAAAATTGTTTAAATTTAATTTAATTAAAAGTTTATTTATTAAAAGATTAAACCCTTGCAATTTTAAAATGTTGTAAAATTCACCTTATACTATATATATTATTAAAAGTTTAATATATATTATACATATAATAAAAGTCAGTCAAACCGCTAGTACGCATCATTCACAAAGCCATATTATAAGGGGAGTTTAAGAAAGCGGCCTATAAAATGATCGTCATTGGGTATCCATTCTTACTCAACGCTCTCTTGTTTGGTGGAGGGTCATTATCCGAACGGGTTTAATAGGAAAAAATTAATCTCATTAAAAGTATAATGATATAAAGTAACTAAACTATTTTAAATCTCACTCTTAGTTACTTTAGGAAAATGTGAATTTGTATGCTAATCCATGAAATTGCACATTACACTTTATAAGTCGTTAGTGGAGCATGTGTGGCTAACCAGCACACTAATGTGGGACTAATAAGGGTGATAATGGGTGGCTCAAATATTATCGTTGATTAATGGAGTGTGTGTGGTTAACCGACACATTAAAATGAGATGATAAATGACATCGAGAGTACCAAGCTAATTTGCATGGTTACTCACATCTCGTTTGTGATCCTCGGTATCCCAGTCACAAAAGTGAGAGCATAATCAAGATTAAACATGCCATTGAATAGTTCAATGAATCTCAAATGATCTAGGAGTTTCATGAGATTGAAATTGGTAAATGCTTTACCTACCTAAAATAGATTCGAATTTGATTACGACATCCATCTTCAAAGTTCGATTCGAAAATATGGATCCTAGCCTTAATTTAATTTTATGGGTTAATAATTAAGGATTAAAATCAACTAACTTGAATTCTCTTTTCTCCTATTGTAGATGTCAATTTCAGACAACAATGGTTTTTCTCGTTCTTTAGGAAGTAGTTTTCCTCTTCTTTCTGAAGACGATCTTCCACATTCTGATCAAGGTGAAAGTATGTTCCCTTCTTCGAGTGATGCTGGAACTAGAAGTAATGCTTCTAAACTCTTCTTCCTCCTCCTCCAGTGACTCTCCTTAAGTCATGTTTCCTTCAATATGAAAAATACGAAGTTACTCAAGCCTTGTTGGCATGTAAACATAAATATGGAAAGTTTGTGTGTACGCATGTTCTGGAAATGAAATCGTACATTGAAAGATTGGATATGTTGGGTGTCGTTTTCCCAAGGGAGCTAGCCATTGACTTGGTTCTACTTTCGCTACCTGAGTCATATAGTCAGTTCATTAAAGACTACTATATGAGGGACCACGACGTGACCCTAATTGATCTAACACATATGTTGATTGCTGCTGAAGCAGAAATGCTTAAGAGCACAAGTCAAGAAAAATTGTTTGAAGGATTTGTCTCTCAAATTTCCATAGACATTGACAATGGCAACAATGGTAGTCTAGAAAAGGTTTTTTTCCCAATGACAAGGGATCAGCCAAGGTCAAACCGTTTGATCATATGGTTAAGAGAAAGACTAGTTTTGAGATAGTTCCATGTGCTAATCCTAAAAGTTCCATATGTTTTTATTGCCAATTGGAGGCATATTGGTTGCGAAGCTGCCCTGACTACCTGAAAGATCTTAGATATGGTAGAGTCAAGTCCTATGACTGCACTTCAGGTACATCCATTATCTAACTCCAATTCTTATTTTTTAATAAATTCCTATTCGTAGATTCTTAATACATGATGTGATGATCACATTTTGATGTTTTGCAGGATCTAAGAAAAAGAAGGAAGCTTAAGAAGGGTGAGCTGAATCTGATCATGATATTTGGATTTCGGTCGCATGACTCGATGATCAGATTTTTGAAGCTACTACTTGGGAGTTATGATTATTTAATAAATTGCTTAGGAAATGTCTAGACAACATTGTTTTTAATATTTTTGCATTGTAAGGACAAATTATTCCACTTATTATCAATAAAAGTAAATTTTGTTTATCTAGTTTACTTTATATTTCCTTGCAATGACATTTATGAAAGTGTTGGTTACATTTCTATTATTGGCAATATTAATTGTGGATTTGATTCTTGTTATATTGCTTGTGGTATTGTCATAATTAACCAAGTGAAAAAAGAATTCTCATCGCCCAACTTTCAAATGGATAGAAACTTAGAATCATACATTCGTATAGTGTGATGTATGAGAATCTTTATCGTTGGAAGATTATGACTAATTCATTTACCACAGGTTTATGTGAGTCAAGTGAAGGACTAATGGGTCTAGTACATGTTGATATGAACTATTCAGATCCACCACAACGGATGATAACTATATTCGTCATGTTTTACAGATACTTCAGTAAATATGGTTGTGTTTATAAGATTAAGCATAATTTTGAAACTTTGAAAAGATTGAAATAATAGCATAACGAATAAAAGAATTTGTTAGGCAGAAAAGATAAAAGTTTCTCCAATATGAAAGGAAAGGAGAGTATTTTAGTATCATGTTTATTGATCATCTTAACTGGTTGTGGAACTATATGTCAATTGATCCTCGAAGAACATCTTAGGGAAATTGTATGACTAAGAAGAGGAATCAGATATTGTTGAAATAGTTCAATCAAGACATGAGTCATACTTTGTATCAAATCAAGTTTTAGAATCATACTCTAGCAACTACAATGTTGGATTAGGTGTCTAAGCCCATAACTATAATTGGTATGTACTTGAATTGATAGCAGCACAGTCCTTTTGGGTTGCCCTCAACCTAGCCACTGGACAAGGAAATTATGAAAGGAGAGATATTAATTTATAAGATTAATAAATTAATATATATATATATAAATGATTTATTAATATGTTAATGGATTAATATATTAATTAGAAATCATTATGTTTAATTAATTGTTAGCCAAAAATTAATCAGAATTGATTTTGGGGTTAAAAGAATTAATTATAAGGTGCAGGGACTAGTTTGCAATTATCTAATAGTTGAGTGGAAGGCTCTAGAACCCCCTTGGAAGAGGGTGGACGAAATCTTTAGGGGAAACCCTAATAATTTCGTCCATAGGGGCTTGGATAAGGCCCTTGGGTTTGCTTAGGCCCTAAGCAAAGGATAACTAGGGTTTCCCTTAAACCCTAGATCCCTCAGCTATATAAGGAGCCTCCTGGTTCATGTTTTTGGTCACTCTTTCTTTTGAAGAAACCCTAAGGCCGAGATTTTGCATACTCCCTCTCCCCTCTCTCTTCTACTTTCCTTCTTGCTAGTTTGGGTGTGATTCCATTAGAGGCATTACACTTGTGGTGCTAAAGCTTCCAAGAAGATCAAGATCAAGATCAAGGGAATATCAATTGTTTGCTATAACAATTGAAAGGTATGTAAACCCTAAACCCTAGTTTGTTAATTTCGAAATTAGCCTCTCTCCTCTAGGGTTCTTGTTTTGCAATTCAAAGTTGTATGTTCAATAGTTAAAACATAGATCCAAAGTAGGTTGCATGTGAACTTAGGAATTGTTTCTAGTTTATTTGTTTTACCAAAAACCTATCAGTGGTATCAGAGCCATTGTTGTTTTAAATTGAATTGCTACAATTGTTGAATTGCAAATTAGGGTTTATAGCTATTAAACCCTAAAGGCCAATTTTTCGATTTCTAGGGTTTTGGATCAAAGGGTTTTTTCGAAAACCCTAGCCTCCAAAGAACCCTAATCGAAATTAGGGTTAGGGTTTTGAAAACCCTAGCCTCCTCCCTTATGAATTTCGAAATATGCTAAGAGGATAACTAGGGTTTCTTGTTTTTGGATAATTGTTACTTAATTAGATTAATTGGATAATTATCCTTACCCTATTTTTCGAAATTAGAGGGATAAGGATTAGGATTAAATTAATTGATTAATTTAATTGGATAATCCTTACACGATTTAATAATTTGATTAATAGTTAATTAATAGATAAATATTAAATCTAGTTAATTGGTTTATTTAAATTTGAATTTAACAGCTTAAATTTCGAAATTTATATAAACCCTTGAAGTTTTAAAAAGTTTTAAAACACACCTTATATATATTATAATTAAAGGTTTAATATTATATGTATAAGAATATGGTCAGTCAAATCGCTAGTATGCCTCATTCACGAAGCTAATCTATAAGGGGGGTATAAGGAAACTGCCTATAAAATGGTAGTTGAATGGGTGTCCACTCTCACCCACCGCTTCCTTGATTAGTGGAGGGTCGTTAGCAGAACGGATTTGATAGGACAACTACTTCTCATTAAAAGTATAATGATATTAAAAGTACTAGAACATTATTTTCAAAAATCCCAACTCTAGTTACTTTAGGAAAAATGTGAAAAGTATGCTAATCCATGAAATTGCACATTATGCTTTATTGGTCGTTAGTGGAGCGTGTGTGGTTAACCAGCACACTAAAAGGCACTAATAAAGAGTAGTAATGGGTATCTCATAATTGTCATTTTGATGGAGCGTGTGTGGTTTACCAGCACATCAATAGTTAAAGATAAAGACAATGAGGTTACCAAGCATATTTGCATGGTTATTCACATCTTGTTTGTGATCCTCGGCATCCCAGTCACAAATAGAAGAGCATAATCTGAGATTAAAACATGCCATTGAATAGTTTCAATGTATCTCAAAAGAATTAGGAATTTCACTTCGTTTGTTTCGTCTAATGGTGGAATTGGTGAATCGTCATTCACCTACCTTTATGAAATTTGCACTTGGATCTCGGCATCCCATTTCTGAGTTGTGAATCTTCATAGTTGGATCCTAACCTTGATATTATATCTTTGGGTTATTTTATTAAGGTATCTTGAAATCTAACTAAAACTTTCTTTTTTTTCAGATGTCTACTCCTGGAAACACTTCTGCTTCGTCCTCTTCCAACCAAAACTTCTCTTTGCTCAATATCTGCTCCAAAGTCGTTATGGATGGCTCAAACTATAACGATTGGATGCGCAACATCAAGATGGCTCTTCGTTTCGAGAACAAAGAATATGTTCTTGAAAAGGAGCTCAAAGAGCTTGATGAGAATGAAGCTACTCCTGAAGATCTTGCTGCCTACAAGAAACATTACAATGATGCTACCAAAGTGGCATGCATCATGGTGGCAACTATGTCCCCAGAACTGCAGAGGTACTATGAGGACTACTGGCCTTTCGAGATGAACAAGGACCTTATGGAAAAGTACCATAAGCGAGCACGTCAAGAAAAGTTCGAAGTAGTCAAGTCACTCATGGCTTGCAAGATGAAAGATGGGGAGTCGGTTGTGTCACATGTGCAAAGAATGCAACGCTACATAGAGCGTTTGGTCAAGCTCAATATTCACTTTGATGAGGAATTGGCCATTGACATGGTCTTGAACTCACTTCCTGAATGTTATGGTCAGTTTATTCTAACTTACCATTTGAACAATACTGAGCAGACCTTGGCCCAATTGCACAACTTGTTGCAGACAGCTGAGGCAGGGATGAAGGGTAAAAGTATACCCTCCACACCTACGAGTGCCCCTGTTTTGGCTATTGGACAGGGAAAGGGGAAAAAGAGGAAAGGTCCTCCCAAGCAAAACTGGAAGAGCAAGGCTCAAGCTGGGTCATCTAATAATGGCCCAAAGGCTAAACCCAATGGTTCCACTCCCCATGTTTCTGATCCAAAAGAGGCAGTTTGGTTTTACTGCAACCAAAAGGGGCATTGGAAGAGATCTTGCCCACAATATCTGCAAGATATCAAGGATGGCAAAGTGAAGCCATCTTCGGCAGGTATTTACACTATTTATGCTAATAACTCATTATCTTCTCGTTCATGGGTCCTTGATACAGGATGTGGTTTTCATATCTGTTCTGATTTGCAGGGTCTAAAGGAAAGTGAGGAGATAGAGCGAGGAAGGATAAACCTGATCATGGGAAACAGAAAGTCTTCACAGTAACCAAGATCGGAGTTTATCAGCTTCTGCTTAGTAATGATGTTAGATTAGATTTAATAAATTGTTGCTATTCGTCTGAGATGACGAGAAACATTATTTCATTTCATGCATTGTTCAGACAAGGTTTTACATATTCATTTAATGATTTGAATGGTTCAATTTCTGTTTATAAGAATGGTGTTTTTATGTTTGAAGCTTTGCCTTGTAATGGTGTGTATGAAACAGTGACTTGTGTTGATAGCCTAGGAAATAGTGTACTTAATATTGACTTGTCTAATAGTGTAGACAAGGCATGCTTGTGGCATTGTCGTCTTGGACACATTAACAAGAAACGCATAGCCCAACTCCAAAAGGATGGAGTGTTGGAATCATTTGACCTAAAGTCAGATGATATGTGTGAATCTTGTCTTTTGGGAAAGATGACAAAATCACCATTCACAGGGTCTTGTGAAAGAGGTGAAGGTCTGTTGGATCTCATACACACAGATGTGTGTGGGCCCTTCAGATCAACTACAAGAGATGCTAATCGATTCTATGTGACTTTCACTGACGATTATAGAAGATATGGATATATCTACTTGATCAAGCATAAGTCAGAAACTTTTGAAAAGTTCAAAGAGTTTAAGCATGAAGTCGAAAATCAATTGGGCAGAAAGATAAAGATACTTAGATCCGATAGAGGCGGGGAGTATCTTAGTATCGAGTTTAACGACTATCTGAAAGAATGTGGGATAGTCTCACAATTGACTCCTCCTAGGACACCACAGTTAAATGGTGTAGCTGAGAGGCGTAATCGAACCTTGTTAGACATGGTTCGTTCTATGATGAGTCGGGCTTCGCTTCCCATTCACTTCTGGGGGTATGCCTTAGAGACAGCCGCCCACATCCTCAATCTTGTCCCTACAAAGAAGGTTGCCAAAACACCTCACGAAATGTGGACAGGGAAAGTTCCCTCGTTAGCACATATTAAAGTCTGGGGTTGTGAAGCTTTCGTAAGACGAGAGACTCACGACAAGCTAGCAGCTAGAAGTGAGAAATGTGTTTTCATTGGTTACCCAAAGCAGTCTTTTGGATATTTGTTCTACAGGCCTAGTGAAAACGTGGTCTTTGTAGCACGAAGAGGAGTCTTTCTTGAAAGAGAGCTCATATTCAAAGAGGACAGTGGGAGCACTATTGACCTTGAAGAAATTCAAGATTCAGCCAATGAAGGAACCTTAGATGACACTAGCACTCAACCAGAGGAAACAGTTCCTGTTGAACCAATCGATAACTCATTACCTCTTAGAAGATCCACTAGGGTGAGTGTGCCACCTGAGTTGTATGGTTTTCATATTACTTCAGATGGTGACACATTCATAAGTGACAGAACACTGGTAAACTTAGATGAACCAGTCACTTATAAGGAAGCAATGGAAGGCCCAGAGGCTTCCAAGTGGAAAGAGGCAATGGACAGCGAGATTAAGTCCATGTATGACAACCAAGTTTGGAATTTGGTTGATAGTGCACCAGGTCGTAAGACAGTTGGGTGCAAATGGATCTTCAAGAAGAAGACAAACATGGATGGAAATGTGCACACATTCAAGGCTCGACTGGTTGCAAAAGGTTTCACTCAAACCCCAGGGGTTGACTATGATGAGACCTTCTCGCCAGTGGCTAAGATTAAATCTATTAGGATATTGCTCGCCATAGCTGCCTTTCATGATTATGAAATCTGGCAGATGGATGTCAAAACTGCTTTCCTTAATGGGAAGTTGGCTGAAGATGTTTACATGAGTCAGCCAGAGGGTTTTGTTGATGCAAAGTTCCCCAATAGAGTGTGCAAGCTTGAGAAATCCATTTATGGATTGAAACAAGCATCTCGCAGTTGGAATCTTTGCTTCCATGAGAAAGTCAAAGAGTTTGGTTTCTCTAGAAGTGAAGATGAGTTCTATGTGTATATCAAGGCTAGTGGGAGTATAGTAACTTTTCTGGTGTTGTATGTCGATGACATATTACTCATTGGTAACGACGTTCCAACCTTGAAAGAAGTTAAGTCTTGGATTGGAAAGTGTTTTGCCATGAAAGACCTTGGAGAAGCTGCCTATATTCTTGGGATTAGAATATTGAGAGATAGATAGAAGAGACTAATTGGACTTAGTCAGAGCACATACTTGGATAAGGTACTAAAGAGGTTTAGTATGGAAAATTCCAAGAAGGGAGAGCTACCTATCCAGAGCAATACCAAATTGAGTAAGACTCAATGCCCGAGTACAGATGTTGAAATAGATGATATGAGTCGTGTACCTTATGCTTCCGCTGTCGGATCGATCATGTACGCTATGACATGTACTCGCCCTGATGTGGCATTTGCTTTGAGCATGGTCAGTCGCTATCAGGGAAACCCAGGTAGAGCTCATTGGATAGCAGTTAAGAATATACTCAAGTATTTGCGAAGGACAAAGGACTGGGTTCTTGTGCTTGGTGGCAGTGATACTTTGAGAGTAGATGGTTATAGTGATGCCAGCTTTCAGACGGATAGAGATAACTTCCGTTCTCAGTCGGGTTGGGTATTTTTACTGAATGGAGGAGCAGTTACTTGGAAGAGTTCCAAGCAAAATACGGTGGCTGATTCTACTTGTGAATCAGAGTACATAGCAGCAAGTGAAGCGTCGAAAGAAGCAGCTTGGTTGAGGAACTTCATCGGGGATCTCGGAGTTGTTCCAACCATCCAGGAGCCTATGGAACTGTTCTGCGATAATGAAGGAGCGGTTGCCTTGACAAAGGAACCGAGAGATCATGGTAAGACCAGACATATCGACAGAAAGTACCATTTCATCAGACATAGAGTAGAAGAAGGCGATCTTATAGTAAAGAGGGTGTCATCTGAAGATAACCCAGCAGATCCTCTCACAAAGGGTCTGAGTAGGGCTAAGCATATTCAGCATGCTCGAAGCATATGACTGAAAGATGATATTAGTTTTAGTAGTTAGATTAGTTTTTGAAACTTGTAACAAAGTAAATGTAATTGACTTTTGGTGATTAAATAATAAAGTATTATTTATAAGTTTGGCTACTACCTTTTGTCAATTGTTTATTATTGTGTTTCATTTTTGCATGTTTTACTTCCTGAATAATGAGATTATTCAAAATCCACAGTCGCTCGTACTCTTGGAAGTAAGTAGTGAATTAAGACTGTCATGAATTGGATTGCAGATTGTCTAAGGATAGACATGGCAATAGAATTGCTGCAATGTTCATGAGTACTCAGAAATTGAGATTTGAGTATTGGATAAACCCTCGCTCAGAGTATCACTTCATGGAATTCATCACGAGTAATACTGAGACGATAATATCTTATAATCTTGAAACGAAGATATATGAGTTGTAATTTACAAAGTCGGTAATACATTGGTGATACGAAACCGCATCAGTAACTTGGTGTTATAAAACGTATTGTCATGTATAATTTGATGAGTAAAAGATACAAGCATATGAGTCAACGTTTATTCGTTCCTTTTGCCCTAACAGGAAAAGCGATATATGTGGGCCCCTCGATGATTTGGTGTTGACTTATGTGCTGGGCCCAACCAGGACTAAATTGATGTGTTCAATTAGAAGTCCTACATCATCACAAATCAGGAATCGGGAAACATAGATTCTGGACAAAGAGATTGATTACATTCCATGTCTTATGTCTAGGGATATCTAGCAGAACGAAGGATTATATGATCACTTATCTTAGGACACGTAACTGACTGGGTCAGAGTTCGGCAGCAGCTTTTGGAAGCTACAATTTGCTGGTCAAATTTAGAAGGCATACTAGCAATTATAGTTACAGACTTATCCAAGTGGGAGACTGTTGGATTAGGTGTCTAAGCCCATAACTATAATTGGTATGTACTTGAATTGATAGCAGCACAGTCCTTTTGGGTTGCCCTCAACCTAGCCACTGGACAAGGAAATTATGAAAGGAGAGATATTAATTTATAAGATTAATAAATTAATATATATATATATAAATGATTTATTAATATGTTAATGGATTAATATATTAATTAGAAATCATTATGTTTAATTAATTGTTAGCCAGAAATTAATCAGAATTGATTTTGGGGTTAAAAGAATTAATTATAAGGTGCAGGGACTAGTTTGCAATTATCTAATAGTTGAGTGGAAGGCTCTAGAACCCCCTTGGAAGAGGGTGGACGAAATCTTTAGGGGAAACCCTAATAATTTCGTCCATAGGGGCTTGGATAAGGCCCTTGGGTTTGCTTAGGCCCTAAGCAAAGGATAACTAGGGTTTCCCTTAAACCCTAGATCCCTCAGCTATATAAGGAGCCTCCTGGTTCATGTTTTTGGTCACTCTTTCTTTTGAAGAAACCCTAAGGCCGAGATTTTGCATACTCCCTCTCCCCTCTCTCTTCTACTTTCCTTCTTGCTAGTTTGGGTGTGATTCCATTAGAGGCATTACACTTGTGGTGCTAAAGCTTCCAAGAAGATCAAGATCAAGGGAATATCAATTGTTTGCTATAACAATTGAAAGGTATGTAAACCCTAAACCCTAGTTTGTTAATTTCGAAATTAGCCTCTCTCCTCTAGGGTTCTTGTTTTGCAATTCAAAGTTGTATGTTCAATAGTTAAAACATAGATCCAAAGTAGGTTGCATGTGAACTTAGGAATTGTTTCTAGTTTATTTGTTTTACCAAAAACCCATCATACAAATCGTATCTTGAAACTTATTTCGTACTAAGTAGGTTTATAACACCTCATGAAATGTGGAGCAATAATGTTTTTCTTACTCTAGCACATTAAGAATTGGAAGTTTTGATGTTTTGGTTAAAAACAAAGGATGAACTAAGGCCAATTCCATGAAGTGTTTCTTGTCAAGAATCTACACTAACTTTTGAATATTTGTTTTTTGCTTGTCAAGGAATGTTCCTTGAGAGAGAAACTTATATGTCAAGAATTCAGTGGGAGACTTAATGATCTTGAAGAGTTTCATGAGTCAATCAAGAATAAACCTTTTAGTAATCACTAGCACACGACCTTAGGTGATAACCTATTGTGTTAAGTTGACACATTCTTGTTTCTGTGCATCTTCCAGTTGAGTTGACAATTTTTATGAGTTCTATGGTTCTTATTTGATTGCAAAAGGCAGAGCACATTGTTCAGTGATAGTAGATTGGTCAATGGAAGTGAGCTTCTTAAACAACATGGAAGCGCTGGTAGGCCCTTGTGCTACCAGAAGGCAAGAAATTAAGAACAAGTAAAGTTCAGTCCATGAAAGCTATATTAGAATTTGAATTTGTCATAAATCTTGTCTTATAAGTGTAGGTTGGAAATGATAGATTCACATGGATGGGAACATATACACCATAAAATCTAGGTGGCAAAAGGTTTCGCTCTATTTCATGAAAATGAATATGAAGAATCACTTTCGCTAGTAGATTTTAAAAGAACTAATAAATATCATTATGGTTAGTGGTTGTGTTAATTGCGTTCTCAAATTCACAATATGATTACGGCATCCCTTTTCATAGTTCGAATTGTGAGAAATGGCAAGGAAATGTTTGAACCTTCGGTACATATGGCTATAAGTTCTGGAAGGGAGTTTGGACACACACATATATGCTATCCAATGAAGGTGTATAAGCTTGAGAAGTCTAGTTGAAGACTTATCGAAGCATCACGTATCAGGAATCTCAACTTTAGTAAGAAAGTCAAGAGCATTGATTTCTGGAAGTCCAATTGATTTCTAGATACATGTCAAAGCTAGTGGGAGCATAATTGTTATGCTAAGTGTTGCAAGTTGGCAATACTAATTGTGGGAAACAAAGGTTTCAAATTTGCAAATTGCAAAGGTTAGGAAATTGTTTCACTATAGAAAGATTTAAGGGAGAGGATACTCATACTTCATTTCAAATCTAAAAGTTTAGATTGAAGTTTTATTAAAACTTAGTCTTGGACATATATGATGTGACATCCCCATTTTCAAGGCCATAAAAGACCGATTTGTTTATGCTTTGTTTAAAAATCAGAGTAATAATTTAAATAAAAGAGTTGCGGAATTTGTTCCCAAAACAGCATTTGATAAAAATTTATCAAAGCATTTCCATAGAAATGTATTTCATTAAAAGACTCGGGATGTCATGTTCGATACAGATCAAAAGCATAAACAGTACAACATAAACCTTACTACATTATTTCGTATTTACAGGCCTATAATCCCTTATCTCTCATCCAAACATTTATGCTCATGCGCCACTACCTTTAATACAAGAAACTGAGTGGGTTAGGATTGGGAGCCTAGTGAGCACATAGGGTTTTCAACCCACAATAAATAAGTTTATTAACTTTATCAAACCAATCAAACCCGATTACGCCTTCCCGTTATCCTCACTTTACGTCCCTAAAACATCTAACACAAGGGACCTAGTCTAAGGACTTTCATCGGGGTGCCAACACATGATTCGGGGGTTCCTCAGCAATTCATGTCAAATAAGGCAACCATGTGGGGGATGGAGTATTGCTAGTGAGCACACAGTTCAAATAAACACCTACAGGTTGCGAGCCTTCTAGCGTTCCACTGGACTATCTAGAATAATCTGTGGTCGTCATCTATACTCCGCTAGATGACTGGATCATCAATAATATCTATAACGAGGCCTCTCATTATTTTATTTGTCACACAACAACTATTACATCTACCCATGTTTTACCCAACACATTTTGTAGATATAAAATACATATACAGTTTAAATCATTTAAAACATGTATAAAATCGTTCATCCATCATAGATAGCAAGTATACAAATAATATGCACACGTAGCACGTAATTTATATAAAATACTTCATATCTATGTGTAAGATGAAAGTAACTATGCACTCACTTGAGAAGGTGGTGACTCGGCACTCGGACAACACTTCGTTACTCTTAACACAATTTTCCTCGGACAAAACCTAGTATCATTACCACTAGAGTTTAGTCTAATCATACGTCAGCAAACAAATGCGGATAGCGACTCATCATGTCACTCTCTGTTTCCCAAGTGAGATTTAGCCCATTCGAATGTTTCCATCGGACTAGCACTAAGTCGACCATCTTGCGTCGTAACTTCTTAGTCTTACGGGCAACAATTGCCTCAGGCTCTTCAATCAGCGGCTAGCACAACCGGTATTTGCTCAATCACGGGAGGTTGGTTTCTGTTCCCATTTGCATTCCCGGCTCCACTGCGGGTTCTTGCCATTTTGATCTATACACCGAATAAAGTGAATTTAGATCTTTATTTAGGATAGTCGTTTAAACCGTCCTTATCGCTCCGAAACGTTTACATGTTAGTTCTAATATTGTAGTCGTACGTTTAGAATCCTAAACACATAAGGTTTCCACATCCGGTCGGCAACAGACCATAGCTCCGAACAAACAACAGCATATCAGGCATAAATCATTTAGCACATAAAAGCATTTAGGCACAATTCCTAAAATAAGCTAGTGCTCACATCTCACAATCATCGCCTTAGCAATCTAATTTTAAGTCTAGAAATCCTACAAATTCCTAGTTCGCTTAAACTAATGCTCTGATACCAACTGTGACATCCCCATTTTCACGGCCAGAAAACACCGATTTGTTTAAAAATTAGAGTAATAATTTAAATAAAAGAGTTGCGGAATTTGTTCCCAAAACAATATTTGATAAAGATTTATCAAAGCATTTCCATAGAAATGTATTTCATTAAAAGACTCGGGATGTCATGTTCGATACAGATCAAAAGCATAAATAGTACAACATAAGCCTTACTACATTATTTCGTATTTACAGGCCTATAATCCCTTATCCCTCATCCAAACATGTATGCTCATGCGCCACTACCTGTAATACAAAAAACTGAGTGGGTCAGGATTGGGAGCCTGGTGATCACATAGGGTTTTCAACCCACAATAAATAAGTTTATTAACTTTATCAAACCAATCAAACTCGATTACCCCTTCCCATTATCCTCACTTTACATCCCTAAAACATCTAACACAAGGGACCTAGTCTAAGGACTTTCATCGGGGTGACAACACATGCTTCGGGGGTTCCTCAGCAATTCATGTCAAATAAGGCAACCATGTGGGGGATGAAGTACTGCTGGTGAGCACACAGTTCAAATAAACACCTACAGGTTGCGAGCCTGCTAGCGTTCCACTTGACTGTCTAGAATAGTCTGTGGTCGTCATCTATACTCCGCTAGATGACTGGATCATCAATAACATCTATAACGAGGCCTCTCATTATTTTATTTATCACACAGCAACTATTACATCTACCCATGTTTTACCCAACACATTTTGTAGATATAAAATACATATATACAGTTTAAATCATTTAAAACATGTATAAAATCGTTCATCCATCATAGATAGCAAGTATACAAATAATATGCACACGTAGCACGTAATTTATATAAAATACTTCATATCTATGTGTAAGATGAAAGTAACTATGCACTCACTTGAGAAGGTGGCGACTCGGCACTCGGACAGCACTTCGTTACTCTTAACACAATTTTCCTCGGACAAAACCTAGTATCATTACAACTAGAGTTTAGTCTAATCATACGTCAACAAACAAATGCGGATAGCGACTCACCATGTCACTCTCTGTTTCCCAAGTGAGATTCGGCCCATTCGAATGTTTCCATCGGACTAGCAGTAAGTCGACCATCTTGCGTCGTAACTTCTTAGTCTTACGGTCAACAATTGCCTCGGGTTCTTCAATCAGCCTCTTGTTTTCATCCATTCTTAACTCTGAGATCGGAATTATGTCGGGAACTTCTCCCGTGAACTTCCTCAAATAACACACATCAAGGTGTTATGAATACCGTCTAGTTCTGCGGGCAATTCGAGCTTGTAAGCTTGGTTCCCAATCTTCTGAAGAACTTTAAACGGTCCAATAAACCTTGGACTCAACTTTCCTCATTTTCCGAATCTTATAAGTACCTTCCACGGCGAGACTTTAAGCAAAACCGAATCCCCAACTTCGAAGGTCATCGGTCGTCTTTTCTTGCCGGCATAGCTCTTCTGACGATCCTGAGCTGCTAACATTCTTTCCCTAATCGCCTTCAGCTTCTCAGCAGTCTCATGGACTATCTCGGGGCCCATAAACTGCTTTTCTCCAGCCTCAAGCCAACAAAACGGCGTACGACACTTTTGTCCGTATAAAGCTTGATAGGGTGCCATCTTGATGCTCGAATGGAAACTATTTTTGTAGGAAAACTCTACCAGAGGTAAGTGCTCATCCCAGTTACCTTGGAACTCCAGGGTACATGCTCTCAACATATCTTCCAGTGTTTGAATTGTTCTTTTGCTCTGACCATCAGTCTGCGGATGGTAAGCTGTACTCAAACACAACTTTGTACCCAATTCCTCTTGTAGACTTCTCCAAAACCTCGACGTGAAACGACTATTATGATCCGATACAATTGTAAGAGGAACACCGTGAAGTCTTACCACTTCCTTCATGTAAGCATTTGCGAGCTTATCCATAGACCACCTTTTGTTGGCAGCTATGAAGTGTGCACTCTTAGTAAAACGATCCACGACTATCCAAATCATGTCGTGATCGTTCTTCGTCCCGGGCAGTTTAGTCACAAAATCCATGGTGATGTCTTTCCATCTACCCATGGGTACAGGTAAGGGTTCTAAACTCCCATATGGTTTCTAATGTTGTGCCTTAACTCTAGCACAAGTTACGCACTCGGCCACATACTTTGCAACATCGAGCTTCATCGTCGTCCACCAGTAGTAGGGTTTTAGGTCCCTATACATCTTAGTGCTACCGGGATGAATCGAGTACATGGTCTTGTGAGCTTCATCCATTAGAAGATCTCTTATTCCACCCGTCTTAGGTACCCAAATCCGATCTTGGAATACCTTCAGTCCTTGACTGTTTGTACCGAACACTAACGTTTTTCCCAAACGTTCTTCCTTTCGGTCATTCTTCTCTGAATCTTCTTCTTGAGCTTTCCTGATACTTTCCACAATCGTTGAGACAACTTCTATTCTCAACGCTCTTGGCCTTTTTCTCTCAAGGTTGACTTTTCGACTGAGAGCATCATCGACAACATTTGCTTTACCAGGGTGGTAAAGTATCTCACAATCATAGTCCTTGAGTATTTCCAGCTAGCGTCGTTGTCTCATGTTCAATTCTTTCTGATTAAAGAGATACTGGAGACTCTTATGATTAGTGAAAAGTTTGCACTTTGTGCCATAGAGGTAATGCCTCCATATCTTTAGAGCAAAAACTACCATTGCCAACTCCAAATCGTGAGTGGGGTAGTTCTTTTCATGCTCCTTCAATTGTCGAGACGTGTATGCTATCACCTTTTCTCTTTGAGTCAGGACACATCCTAACCCGACT